>NW_027555625.1:39509301-40004301 GCF_003287225.1 Phascolarctos cinereus
TCTGTCTGAGATTGTGAGCCGAGTAACCGAGTGACAGACAGCTAGTGGGAGGAGGAATGTACCCGTTAGGAGTATTTAACCTGGCTTTCTGCTTCTGTGTCTTTGTCTCTCCTCATCAGACCATGCTGGTGGAGGGACACCCAAATCTCGAGAATTGAAATAATAATAATAAATTAACTTTCTGTTTCTCCTTGGATACCCTTGTGTTTTGTTTTTGAATTTGAGTGGCATCCCACACATGATTAAGTGATTTGCCCAGGGTCACACAGCTAGTAAATCCAAGTGTTTGGTTTGAGGCCAGATTAGAACTCAGGTCCTCCTTTCTTCAGGGCCAGTGCTCTATGCACTGCACCGCCTAGCTGCCCCTGTTTGTCTTTCTTAGAACAAAATGAATAATGCCTGATAAAGCATAAGTCTGAAGTCTTAAAGAAAGCAGTTGGGGAATGGCTGACTATATTAGGGTCTACAATAGTAGTACGCTGTGAAAAAGCTGGTTTCAGAGAAATTCATAAAAATGTACTGATGCAGAGTAACATGAAAAGACCAGGAGAACAAATGATTGAGTAATGACAACACTAGGCCTGGTACATAGGCCATTCATGGTGGCCCAAGTCTGTCATCCCAGGTACCAGGGAGGCTGAAGCAGGTACATTGCTTGAACTCAGAAGTCAGGAGCAGCACCTATGCTAAGGGCAGATCAGGTGTCCAGACCAAGTCTGGCACCAACAGAAGCCCTGGCCTCTTCCCCAGGAGGCTGCCTAAAGACCAGCCAACTGGCCCAGATCAGAAAGAGAGCACCTCAAAGCTTCCATGCCAATCAACAGTGGGATCCAGCCTGTGAGCAGCTGTTGTATTTCCAGCCAGTGAGATAGGGAGATCCAGTCCCAAGACAATTTGGGAGGGGAAGATGTCAGGGTTTCTGTCCAGAGCAGGAACAACTGCTATTTACACTCCCTTTCAGCCATCAGATCCCAAACAGTGACTCAGAGAGGCTTGGGCTGGGACTTAATATTGGCCAATCAGTGAGAGCCAGAGTATTGTGGACTGAGGTCATAGTGAAGTATCTCCAATTCAGTCTGAATGGGCTTTATCAAAGCCTGGTTTTCCAGAACGGAGTCTCAAGCAATTTATATTCCTTTAGTCAGATCCCCCAAATGTAAGTGTCTGACTCTCTATTGAGATTAAGAGGGAAGAGAGAAATTGAGGAAGAAAGGAAGGAATGAGGGAAGGAGCACGGCCTAACTGGAGCTGGACAGTTGGTCCCCAGTGGGGCAGATACTCCTTTTCCAAGATTGCTGCTCATCCTTTTTCTTGAAGAGACTAATGACATCAGGAAGGTGAGGTTCAGAGGAAACTGGACACACCCAATCAGCATTGATTCAGATTCCTCAGGTGTCTTTGGCTAGGCCAAACCCTTTTGCTAACTTGGATTACAGGTGATTTTAAAGTGTGTCAAATTTATGCATCAGTCTGGAAATCACAGGAGATGGAATGCTTAGACTAGTTCTAACCTTTTTTTAGGGTAGTTTTATCTTTTAATAAGCCTGAAAAATGGAGACTTTTCAGCTCTCTTAAGGAAGTGGAGAGAAAAAGTTACTCAGAGCTGAGAACTGTCACCACGTGTCTTTCTAAGAGAATCTATGAATTTATGGATAATATTTCCTTTCAAAGGGCTAAGAGTATTGGAACTTTGAAAAAGAGTTTTAAATGTTTATCATTAGCGATTGTTTTGATTTAACTCTATTTACCTCAGGTTACTATTCTGTAAGGGGGTAATAGTGGAAGTCACTTTTGAGAGAAGTTATGAGGATCCCATGATTGTAAAATAACTGGCATATGCTAGACAACATTAATATTATCTCTCTAATTTAAAGTAATTGCTGCACACCTGATAACTTTGAAGTAGTTTTGAAATACCAAAAGTAATAAGATCACTAACTTCTATATGTGATAATAAGAAAATGCAATTGATGTCATTTGAAGTTTATTATTGGTGTTATTATTGTATTTCTCAAGCTTTAATCTAGATTTTGTTGCACAGGAATTGGGCCTTTTAAAAAGAAAGGCAATTGTGATTAAGTGACTTGCCCAGGGTCACACAGCTAGTAAATATCAAGTGTTTGGTCTGAGGCCAGATTTGAACTCAGGTCCTCCTTACTTCAGGGTCAGTGCTCTATCCACTGCACCACCTACCTGCCCCTGTTTGTCTTTCTTAGAATGACCTCAGTAATGCCTGACAAAGCACAAGTCTGAAGTCTTAAAGAAAGCAGTTGGGGAATGGCTGACTAAACTAGAGTCTACAATAGTAGTATATGGTGAAAAAGCTGGTGTCGGAGAAACTAGAGAAAGTTATAAAAATGTACTGATGCAGAGTGACATGAAAAGACCAGGAGATCATATGATTGAGTAATGACAACACTAGGCCTGGTACATAGGCCATGCATGGTGCCCAAGCCTGTCATCCCAACTACCAGGGAGGCTGAGGCTGGCACACTGCTTGAGCTCAGGAGTTAGGAGCAGCAGCTGTGCTGTGGCCAGATCCGGTGTCCAGAGCAAGTCTGGCAGCAACAGAAGCCCTGGCCTCTTCCCCCCAGTAAGCTGCCCAAAGACATGTGAACTGGCCCAGATCAGAAAGAGAGCACAACAAAGTTTCCATACCAATCAACAGTGGGATCCAGCCTGTGAGCAGCCCTTGTATTTCCAGCCAGGTGAGATAGGGAGATTACTCCTATAACAGTTTGGGAGGGGATGATGTCAGGGTTTCTGTCCAGAGCAGGAACAACTGCTATTTACCTCCCTTTGAGCCATCAGATCCCAAACAGTGACTCAGAGAGGCTTGGGCTGGGACTTATTATTGGCCAATCAGTGAGAGCCAGAGTATTGTGGACTGAGGTCATAGTGAAGTATCTCCAATTGAGTCTGAATGGGCTTTATCAAAGCCTGGTTTTCCAGAGTCCAGTCTCAAGCAATTCATATGCCTTTGGTCAGAGGCCCCAAATGTAAGTGTATGATTCTCCATGGTGAGGAAGGGAGAAAGAAAGAAATTGAGGAAGAAAGGAAGGAATGAGGGAAGGAGCATTGCCTAAGTGGAGCTGGACGGTTATGTCCCAAGCAGGGCAGCTATTCCTCCTCACAGATTGCTGCTCATCCTTTCTTCTTCAAGAGACTAATGACATCAGGAAGGTGAGGTCTTGACTTGCAAGTGGATTGGATTTAAGTGAGGCAGGGCTGGGTAAAGTTCCCTCTCTCAGTCAATCCTCCAGAGCCATCTGAGTCCAGTAGCAAGATATAAATCAGAATGACTGGAGATGGCCTCTGAGACCTGAGAAACAGAGAGAACTAGGAAAGAGCTCTGTTCCACTGTATCCATGGCCATCCCATTGTCTTCACCTATGAGAACAGAGTAAGAAAGAGGCGGCCCCCAGGGCAAGGTTTGTGGTCCCTGGCTAAAGCATAGGAGGCAGAAGATTCTTTCTCTTCCTCTCTTTTCTCTCTCTTCTTAACCTTTCTACCTCAACCAGTGTCCCTGGGAGAAATGACTCCTGCAGCAGGGCTGAAGTGGGCCCAGTTCTCCCGTGAGGGAAGTGTTTGCCCCAAGCCTGTGACTCTGGGGAAGCAGCTGCTGCCCTCTACTGAAGGGCTGAGCAGTCTGGAGGTTTTTGTTCAGGGCTGAAACACTGTGGGGAGTGGATAACTATTATATTGAGAACAGTAATAATCTGCCACATCCTGAGCCTCCACTGCACTGAGGGTGAAGGTGAAGTCTGTCCTAGAGCCACTGCCACTGAACCGGGCAGGGACCCCAGAGTTCAGGGTGGAAGCAGCATAGATCAGGAGCTGGGAGACTGTCCTGGTTTCTGCTGGTACCAGGCCATGTAGCTGCTAACGCTGGAACTGGCCTTGCAGCTGATGGTGACTTGGTCTCCTGCAGCCACAGACAGGGAGCCTGGGGACTGGGTCAGCTCAGTGGCTGCCTGGGATTCTAAAGGAGAAGAAGAAAGAGATCGCAGTGAGTGAAGAATCCTGTGGAGACACAGTGAATGCAGGAGTAGTTCCCTTACCCTTAGGCTGTGTCAGAGATGACCACTGGAAAACTGTTTCTATTAGTAAAGAGATGTCAACTAAGGCTCTTTGGAAGTCTTACCTTGAGGCCAGAGCAGTAGGATGCAGAGGAGCAAGGAGTGGGAGAGCATTGTGACCCTGGCAGAGCTGGAGGCAGACAGCTCTGAGCTCAGAGGGAGACAGATGGGAGATATTTGTATCTCAGGCTGGGTTTGAGAAGGTGCCTTGGATATCACCATGCAAAACAGTGCTGGTCCAGCCTAAACTGAAGGACCCCAGGAGTTGTCATATGCACATGGAGGAAGGGACAGAAATGTATTTCCTTGAAAGTGTGACCTCATGTGGCCTCTTCTTTTATTGCAATATTAAATGCATCTGCCCTAAACTGGACTTGGTGGTGGCTGTGGCAGGTGGCCATTTGTGGTTATAAATGGTAGGAAGGGTGGCAAGGAAAGGGGTGAGGGGCTCTCTTCCCAGGAGAGATCTGATGGCTCTGAGTTTGGGGACCTAGAGTTGACAAGTTTCTATGTAAAGAACAGAATGAAGGAGAAGAAGGAGCTGAGTTAGGAAGAATACCAAGACTGAGGAACCAACAGCATTTAAGGACCCTTAGCTAAGGACACAGGCTGAGATGAAATGGAGATGGATGGGACTTTGGAGAATGTATGATCTCCTACGTGGTATAGGGAGAATGTGTCCCCTGAGCTGTTGAGAGAAATTTGTTCTTCTCTTCTCTGTTCCAGTTATAGCTTTCAAAAACTAAAAAGAAAAAAAAGAAGAATGGTGGTCTCAACCTTTCATTTTGTGGATGGGGAAACAGGCCAAAAGAAAGGAAATGGTAATTCAAGAGCCAATTTCCAATTAAAGTCCATTCATCTCCTTTCCTGCACTCAGAAAGTTTCCATGCCAATCAACAGTGGAATCAAGCCTGTGAGCACCCAAAGCATTTCCAGCCAGGTGAGATAAGGGAGATCAGGTCACAAAACAATTTGGGAGGGGAAGATCCTCAGGGTTTCTGTTCAGAGAGGGAGCAATTGCTATTTACACTCCCTCTGGGCTATCAAAACCCAAATAATCTCAGAAAGTTTGGGCTGGGACTTTTAATTGGCCAGTCCGAGAGAACCTGAACCATTTATCTGTAACTGCTAGAGAAGTATCTCCTTTTGAATCTGAATGCCCTTCATGAAAAACTGATTTTCTAGAACTCAGTCTCAAGCAATTTACATTTCTTTGGTGAGAGCACCCACATGTAAGCCTATGATTCCCCATGGGGAGGAAGGGAGAAAGGGAGTAAGGGAAGAATAAAACTTTAGGAAAGAAGGAAGGAAAGAAAGAAGGAGCATTGCCTAACTGGAACTGGACAGTTGGGTCCCCCGTGGGGCAGCTTCTCCTCTTCCCCAATTATTGTTCATCTTTTGTTCTTGAAGAGATTAATTACATCAGGAAAATGATTTCTTGACTTGTAAGTCCATTAGATTTAAGTCACCAGCCTCCCTCTCTTCTGGAGAGACATCTGGTTCAATGTTGAGACATAAAACAGAATCACTGGAGATGGACCCTGACACCTGAGAAAGAGAAAAGAAAAACAGAGCCCTGGGAAAGTCCTCTTTTTCCACTGCGTTTGGGATAATTGTGCCAGTCATCTTGACCTATGTCTTGCCACTGGCCTCTAATGAGTCTGGAGGAGAGAGTGAGGCTGATGTCTTTGCACAGCTCTGCCTCACTTAAATCGAATTCACTTGCAAGTCAAGCTGTCTCCCTCCTGATGTCAATTGGTCCTTTTCCAGAAAGAAGGATAAACCACAAACACCACCAACCAGCCCCCACCTTGGAATCTTTCCCTGTGAACAAAACCACCTGGAGGGGCATCTAGGTGGCACAGCGGATAGAGCACCAGCCCTGAAGTCAGGAGGACCTGAGTTCAAATCCGGCCTCAGACCAAGCACTTGACACTTACTAGCTGTGTGACCCTGGGCAAGTCACTTAACCCCACTTGCCTAAAAGCAAAAAAAAAAAAAATTAAACAAACAAACAAAAACAAAACCAGCTGGAGCCAGGTTGGCCCCTGACCATTTTAACCCTTCTGTTAGGATTCATGGCATGAAAGACAAAACAGCCAGAATGAAGAGGTTTTCCTCACTCAGATTGTCCAAGGCTGCTGGCATCTCATGACCAGGCCTTGCTAGCTCTTCCCCCTTCCCTTCTAAAGGTGGGAAAAGTTTTTCATGGGTCTGCAGTTTGCGAATTCCATTGTGCTCTGCACTCCTGAGACATGCCCTGGGGTGCAGGTTTGCTACCCTGTGATTTCCATTGAAGATGCTTTATTGGTCAGTTTGTTGCTTTAATTTATTTTACCACTCTGTACTTGGTTGTGTGAGACCTGCCTATGCCCCTCATCACCTGTAAGAGGCCCAGCCAATTGGAGGGGATGATTTGAGGCCTCATTTTTAATCTTTTGTGATGCTCTCTCTGTGAACTCAAGGTTCTCTTGCTGTCAGCAATCACAATCTGTGTCTGTATCATGTGTGCTGTGAGTGAGCCTGCTACCTTGTAAGATTTACAATGCAGTCAGTGAGAAACTCCCAAGGGCTTTAGGAAAACAAAGAAACAAACAAATAAAGAAACCTGTAAAACTCTTTTCCTTGTGGTTCTAGCTCTGGGGAGACTGCAGTGACAGTGAAGAGTTAGATATAGCTAAAATTTCGAGATCGATCATTAAAGAGTTTGTAAATTGATCGTTTTGGAATGGGAGGAGAAAACTCCTGAGACTTTTGGTATAACTCCAGGAGCTCATCTCCTCCTAAACACCTGGTGTTTCCTATTCCCCCCCAGAGTTAGGAGTGTATCTCAGTATGGGGAAGAGAAGAGAG
The DNA here is from genome assembly GCF_003287225.1 of Phascolarctos cinereus. Lineage (NCBI taxonomy): Eukaryota > Metazoa > Chordata > Mammalia > Diprotodontia > Phascolarctidae > Phascolarctos > Phascolarctos cinereus. The sequence continues at coordinate 39,516,234 of NW_027555625.1, forward strand.
TGCTGGAAAATTGTAGGAAAATTCAAACACCTTTCCCCACCTGACCAAAGGGGGGGTGGGGCAGCAGCCTCAGAGGAGCAGTGGCCCTAATGGCCCTGTGCCCCTGGGCCTCCTGCAGCCCACCCCCCTAGGCAAAGCCTGGGATTATCAGCCATGTTCAGTACATTCTGTCCACCCAGAGCCAGTAGCTGCAAATGGCATCATTGTTATCAAGTTCTGAAGCTGTGGGGAGGAGAGAGGTGGATGGGTCAGGCCCCTGGGGAGCATTCCCTGAGCCATACCACCACTTATCACTTCTGGGAAGGCCCTGGCATCAGCCACCCCAGCCCCTAGGCAGTGCCCTCTGCCAAACCCTCCCCATCACCCACCTGCTGCTTGGAGTGTTGTGGGCTGAGAGGTTGAGAGGTTGTGACCCCTCAAAGACCGGAGTACAGGACGGGCAGTCTGGCAGGAATTCACAGACTCAAGCATTCTTTAATTCAAGGTGGCAAAGATTTATTGTTACACTTTTCAGCGGGCAAGGATTCTTAAAGGATCCTGCAACCTTAGAGAGGTACAGGTAAAGTTTACATAGGATAAAATGCAATAAAACATATGTCAAATATGCTAACTAGGGGATTCAGGGTGGGATGAGGGAGTGGTTAAGGAGGGGTTAGTTCTCATGAAACTCAAGATAAGAAAAATCCCATTATTCAACAGAGTATCTGGTCCCAGACATCCCAGGCCCAGTGATAACAAACAGGAAGAATACTGATCAGCTCTATCTGGTCCTGGAATTTGCTTGACACAGGAAGGGGTGTTTTCAGTTCACTCAGAGCTTAAATGATTATCAAGGGACAGTGTTTCTGAGGCTAGGGAGAAATTGGGGTCTGAGTACAAGCACCCAAACATAAGCACCTAAGCATAAGCACCCAAGCACCCCAACAGTTATCAAGTCTGTGCAAGAGTTTTCTGTGTTGTAGAATTCCTACTGAGCAAATGGGAATCCTTGCACAAAGTAGGAGTGTGATTTTCAAGCCTGCTTCTTCTAATGATACACACCCACGCACGCACACACACACACACACACAGAGGTATATATATTAATTTTGGAGATCTGTGAATTACCATATTCACTATCTATGTGAGATTCCAGAATGTAGTTATTTTCTTAATTTCTAGCAATATATTTAAGGACAAAGGAAAGAAAAGATACTGAGGAAATTTTTAAAGCCTGGTAAACTTTGTTTTGTGATAGGCTAATTTAATTGGGTGTGCTCTTTCTGGCTTATAAAAACTTAATCTCCTCCTCATTACAAAACCTTTTCGATTAAGAAATTTTGTGATACCTAATAATTCTGGAATCACTAGGAATTCAGTTTGTTATAACACTTTGGGAATTTCTTTATATTACTCCAGGACATTTTACACCAACTTAGTTTAATGAATTCCAATTTTTAAAGGTCCATATTTGCTTTCAGGTAGAAAAGAGAGTTATCTATCATTTTAGAATTTTCCAACTAATTTTCTTCATAAATGTTAAGTGATTTTTTTTTTATATCAGGATAAACTTTAAACTATTTTAAAGTAGTGGAATATTTTTGGAAAGAAAGATTTCAAAAAAGCATCTTTTGTGTGATTTTTAGAAGACCTACTAAATTTTCATTTGCAGGCCAATTTATTACTAAATTGCTATAATGAGTTGTAAAGCAGAAGAGATCTTGCTGTTTTGATCTGAATTTGTAGTGATCCCATGGCTTAAGCAAGGGTTAAATTAGTGTTTGAACTTATCATACAGATAAGATTCAATTCCTAAACTGTCTCATTCTTCTAGAGTGAGGACAGTCAGAGAAGGATAAACAAGTGGTAAAACAAGGATGCCAACCTGTCAAGTTGTGAGGTTAAAGTCAGAAGCTTCTTCATTCTTGTTTAAGGAATAATATTTCAGTACAGACAGTTATGCTAATGAAGAGTACTAACTTATGAGCTATCTTGTGTTAACTTAACAGGAAATTGAATATTACTTTTTATTCTGGAATTAGAATATGTGCAGAACTGTATGCAAACTGCTTAAGTCTCATGTTAAGATGTTCCCATTGTCTAAAGGGATTGTGAGATCAGTAATCTTTTTTCTGTGATGGATCTCTTACTATTGACAATGTGAGATTAAATACTTATGATCAAGGGTGTGTGATCCTTGAGAGCTGAACTCACCTGAAGCTCTGATTATGGGAATTTGCAGTTGAAGATTTTATGGGACTACAATTTACCATCCTCGTGAGCTTTGATTGTAGGGATGGTTGTCTGAATTATCATGGAGCCAATAGTAGAATGGCATGCACTGCAGGCTGAGAACTGCTGAAGGTGGATGTCTATGCCTGGGAAAAGTTTTGGGGACAACCTCAGACATAGCCTAGGTAGTATATTCCTGACTCTGTTTCCCAATTATGCTCTTTGCTTTCTAAAAAGGAAAATCCCCCACCTGATGAATCCTGTGCTTTTCTTTGAACATCTTGTGGCTATATGATTGACTGTCAGATACAGCTTATTCCTGGAATCAAACAGAGCTAGGGAAGTTTTTCTCCTCTGTTATGATCTATGACATTGTTATAATTACCTCCCTCTTTTTCCTTGTAGAGCAAATTTCTATAATCAAGAAGTACTGCAAGTACAATATTAATAATTCAATAAGGCAATACAATAAGAGATTGATACAGGAACACCACTGAGTCACTACAATAGGATGCAAGTATGCATATCTTACAATTTTAACTTACATTTGTGGCCAAATACCATATGGATAACATCCTCCTAAGCAAGAAGTGACTGGACAAAGTAATAAGACCAAGTGTAATTGTGATACATTTCTAATTAAATAGCATAGCAAATTTGGACAGAAAAGCATCAAAATTCATCTGTTTCCTCTAAGAATTATATAAAGATCTGAATGGGGTTTATTAAAGCCTGATTTTACAGAACTCAGTCTCAAGCAATTTATATCCTTTGTTGAAAGCCCCCAAATGCAAGAGTATGATTCCACACGGGGGGGAAGAGAGTAAGAAAGAAATGGAGAAAGAAATGAAAAAATGAGGGGCAGCTAGATGGCACAGAGGATTGACCACCAGCCCTGAGATGAGGAAGATCTGAGTTCCATTCCAGCCTTAGACAAAACACTTGACACTTGGTATGTGTGGGACACTGGGAAGTCAGTTAACCCCAATTGCCTAAAAAAAAAAGAAAGGAAGGAAGGAATGAAGGAAGGAGCATTGTCTAATTGGAGCTGGACAGTTGTTGTCACCAGTGGGACAACTAATACTATTCACAGATAGTTATTTGTCCTTCATTTTGTAATTTTTTTTTTAGTTTTGCACATTCACTTTGTTAAAATTTTGAGTTCTAAATTTTTGGACCAGCTTACGGCTCCACTAACAATGCGTTAGTGTTCTAATTGTTACACATCTTCCCCAGCGTGACAGCTATGCCTCTTCACAGAGGGTTGCTCATCCTTTGTTCTTGAAGAGACTAATGACATCAGGAAGGTCATGTTTTGACTTGGAAGTGAATTGGATTTAAGTGAGGCAAGGCTGTGCAAAGTCCCCAGTCTCACTCTCTGCTGCAGAGCCATCTGAGTCCAGTAGAAGATAAAGATCAAAGTGACTGGAGATGGCCTCTGAGATTGAGAAAGAGAAATGAAAAACTGAGATCTAGGAAAGACCTCTCTTCCACTGTATCCAGGGCTATCCTATTGTCTTCAGCTATAAGGGCAGACTAAGAATGAGACCAGGTGCTGGAAGCAGCCGCACAGCAAGGTTTGTGGTGCCTGGCCAAAGCATAGCAGGCAAAAGATTCTTTCTCTTCCTCCTTTTTCTCTCTCTTACTCTTTCTACCTCAAACAGGGCCCCTGAGACAAATGTCTCCTGCAACAGGGCTGAATTGGGCCCAGCTCTCCCCTGAGGGCAGTGGTTTTCTCAAGCCTGTGACTCTGGGGAAGCAGCTGCTGCCCTCTGCTGAAGGGCTGAGCAGCCTGGGGAGGTTTTTGATCAGGGCTGAAACACTGTGGGAATGGAGTACTATAAGACTGAAAACAGTAATAGTCTGCCACATCCTCAGCCTCCACTGCACTGATGGTGAGGGTGAAATCTGTTCCAGAGCCACTGCCACTGAACCGGTCAGGGATCCCAGAGTACAGTGTGGAAGCAGCATAGATCAGGAGCCTGGGAGACTGTCCTGGTTTGTGCTGGAACCAGGCCATCCACTTGCTAACGCTGGAACTGGTCTTGCAGCTGATGGTGACTTGGTCTCCTGCAGCCACAGACAGGGAGGCTGGGGACTGGGTCACCTCAATGGCTGCCTGGGATTCTAAAGGAGAAGAAGTAAGACATTTCAGTGAATGATGAATCTTGTGTAGAGACAGCGAATGCAGGAGTAGTTCCCTTATCCTCAGGCTGTGTCAGAGATAACCACTGGAAAACTCCTGTCTCTGAAGTGGTGCCAACCTATGGCTATTTGGAATTCTTACCTTGAGGCCAGAGCAGTAGAAGCCAGAAGAGCAAGGACTGGGAGAGCATGGTGACCCTTGCAGAGCTAGAGGCAGAGAGCTCTGAGTTCACAGGTAGACTGATGGGAGATATTTGTCTCTCAGGCTGAGTTTGTGAAATGTCCCTTGGACATCACCATGCAAAACAGTGCTGGTCCAGCCTGAACTGAAGGACCCCAGGAGTGGTTATATGCACATGGAGGGAGTGGCCTAACTGTGTTTCCTTGAAAATGTGACCTCGTGTGGTCTTCTTTTTTATTGCTGTAGTAAATGTACATGCCTTAGGCTGGACATGGTGATGGCTGTGGCAGATGGCCAAGTGTGGTTATAAACAGGTGGAGGCCTGTCTAACTTCCCAGGAGAGATCAGAGGGCTCTGGGTCTACAGACCAAGACTTGATAAATGTCTACGCAAAGAATAGAATGAAGAAAGGGAAGAAGGAGCTGAGTTAGAAAGAAAACTAAGACCAGGAACCAACAAAATTCAGAGAGTTAAGGGCACAGGTTTAGATGAAATGGAGATGGAGGTGACTTGGAGATTCTCTGGTTTACTAGGTGTTGTGGGGTGAATGTGTCGCTTGAGTTTTTGTTGGATGTGGGGAGAGGGAATATGTTTATTTTTCTGTTCTGTATTTCGGTTATATCTTTCTGAAAGCTAAAAAGGAAAAAAAAAGGGATTGCTTATTTCAACCTTTCTTTTTGTAGTTGGGGAAACTAAGGCCAAAAGAGGTGAGTGGTTACTTAGGTGCTTTTTTCATCTCATTTTCTCTACTCAGAAAGCTGTCACCTTGTATCAGGCCTTCATCATCTCTAGGGTGGACTCTTGCCATGACTGTCTGGTTGGTTTTCATGCCTCTATTTTCTCTCCACTCCAGCCAATGCTGTACTCAGCTGTGAAATGGATCATCTGAGACAGCAGCTCTCACCATGTCACCTCCTCTACTCCAGAAACTGCAGTCCCTCTGTATTACCTCCAGGATGGAATAAAAAAATCCTTTAAATCCATTCAGACCTTGGCCAATTCCTATGTTTCCTATTTCCTCACTCACCCCTTCCAAACCCCATGACACCCTCTCTGTTTCTCATAAAGGACCCTCCTCTGTCTCTGTGCCCCTTCAGTGCCGTCCCATGTGCCTGGAATGCTCTTCTTCCTCACTGCCACTTCCTGGCTTCACGTCCTTCATGTTTGCTCTGAAACAAACATGTGGGGAAACTTCCAGTGATATTTTCTTGCTACTATGATCTTCCCAAGCAGTCTTTTCTGTAATGCCCGTAAGTCATGCTGAACAGAGGAGTGTCTGTGGAAGCTATCTGACTGAGTGTGTTTTTTCAGTTTAAAATTTTTAATATTGAACTTAAACACTAAGAGAAGAACATTTCCATACCTGCAGCAGAACACAGAAAGTGGATTCTGTGTGAAACTATGAACCTCTCTTTCACACAGCTTGCAGAAGTATAATAAAGTGGATCCCTGTCACTGTAAACTGTCATGCTTATCATACTTCCTTCTGTTCTTTCTTGTGCATTTAAGCAGATGATTCAATGGTCTACTATTTTCTCCCCTCATGATTGCTCTTACCTCATTCCTGAATTAAAAATTGAGAAGAAATAAAGAAAACACATCCCCTGTGACATACAAGCACAGAAGCAGAATAAACTCTAGACAGTGTCAGAGTCCACTTTCTGCATCTGGTGTCCATCCTCTTTGTCAGGTGGTTAACACGTCTTCTCAGAGTTTCTCTAAAGACGTGGTTCAGAGTTGTTTGTCTTGACCATGCTGATGTCCTCATACTTGCTAATGCTGGAAGTGGCCTTGCAGCTGGTGACTGTCTCCTAGAGGAAGTGATTGGACAAAGTAAAGACAAAAGTATAATGTGATATATTTCTAATTAAATAGGATAGCAAATTTTGAGAGAAAAGCTACAAGATTAGACTGTTTCCTCTAAGAATTATATAGAGGTCTATATCATTGGCTTCCAAAATTTATCTTTCATGGAAATTCAGGCTTTAGGCATGCTTTGGTAATAAGTTTTCAAATTTGTATTTTCCATTATGAAAGTATCTGTCTGACAATTTTAAAAGGCAGAAGAGCTCATTTTATGATTGGACCCTCACATTTTAAAAGATTCATAGACCAGGTACAGGATTTAGGCAAGGACAGAAACTGCCACTGGTATATAAACTGAAATTCTCTGAAGTTTTAAAATTGGAGAATGAAATTTAAGTGATTGTACTAACTTATACTAAGTCGGAATTATCCAGGACATGTCTAGATTTGATCCAGAGAAGCATAACTCCCTTTTAGAAATGTCTTGAGAATAAAACCTATTGTCCTAGAAAGGATATCTAGAGACCAGATAACTACCTGAGACATCTGGGACTTAAAAGGTGCTGATTAATTAGACATTGAGAATAGGTTACTGGGATACAAGGAGACCTAAGGTTAGTTACCATTGTGTGGTTTATGTTTATGTTTTCTTGGTTACCTTGGTGACACGTGAATTTCCTTGAACAAAACTTGTCTGTTGTGCATCCTCTCAGTGGTTTAATCCATTCCTGACTTAAGGTAATTGTGCAGCTATGGAAATTCTGAGAAAAACTTTGCTATATTGTTTGAACCTGAACCATGTTTATGTGTCTTTAACCAAGGACTTAAAGTTTTGTTATTTATTCTAAGTTGCCAACTGATATGTGTTCTAACACCCTGTCAGGTCTTTCTGAGGACTCCCACAGCTGGCACCTTGTGGATGTGCACTCCTGGATCATCTGAAGGCACCAGCTACAAGAGGACATCTCTTCCCACTCTGTGAGGAAGAAGAAGTCTTCCCCATACCTGTGTTGGCCTTCAGGTGGCATCTTTGTACTCACCTTTGACCAAAAGGAGGGAAGTGAACCATTCTTAAGGCCCCCAAGACCTGAGAAAGTCCTAAAACCTAGATTGGACAGTCAGGAGAAAGACATTTTTGGCCACTCTGAGCTTAACCTACCATAATGCTTTGCGTGCTCTGGCAAAACAGACATGCTTTGTTTTGCTCTCTGAGTGCAACCAAAATGCTCCTTCCTGTGTTAGCAACTAACTAGAAGGCTGGATGAAACTGATCTGGAGCATTCTTCTGTTTATGACTCCCAAGGGCAGGATGCTTTGAACTGGACATTATCATGAATGATGAGACTTTTTCTTATGTTGTATTTTATGGACATGCATTATGCTATGTTATGCTATACGTATTCATGTTAATGATAAAAGAAACACAGAAATCCTGCATCTATAATGTCAATGGACACCTTGACATTCTCTTATCTTATTGTATTTACAATCTATCCAATTGAGAAATTCCCTTCTCATATTATGGTTAACACCTATGGAGACTCTAATTTTGGCTGACATAGGCATCATGAGCCAGGAAGGGAGGGAGGGGTGAGAGGGAATTGCTGTGAAGATCTAAGAGCCCCTTTGTTTATCTGTGCTTGGGATCATTTCACAATGAGCTCCATGCTTATCTCTGTATGCATGTTCCAGAAGCTTTGAGAGAAATAAACATGTACATGCAGCCTGGTTTTGTTTGTCTTTCTTTTTCTTTTTTATTTTTAGGCAATTGTGATTAAGTGACTTGCCCAGGGTCACACAGCTAGTAAATAGCAAGTGTTTGGTCTGAGGCCAGATTTGAACTCATGTCCTCCTGACTTCAGGGTCAGTGCTCTATCCACTGCACCACCTAGCTGCCCCTGTTTGTCTTTCTTAGAATGACTCAGTAATGTCTGACAAAGCACAAGTCTGAAGTCTTAAAGAAAGCAGTTAGGGAATGGCTGATGAAATTAGGGTCTACAATAGTAGTACACGGTGAAAAAGCTGGTTTCAGAGAAACTAGAAAAATTCATAAAAATGTGCTGATGCAGAGTGACATGAAAAGAGCAAGAGATCAAATGACTGAGTAAAAACAGCACTAGACCCAGTACATAGGCCACGCATGGTGCTCAAGCCTGTCATCCAAGCTGCCAGGGAGGCCGAGGCCGGTGCATTGCTTGAGATCAGAAGTTAGGAGCAGCAGCTGGGCTCTGGCCAGATCAGGTGTCCAGGCCATGTGTGGCAGCAACAGAAGCCCTGGCCTCTTCCTCCCCAGGAGGCTGCCTAAAGAAATGCCAAGTTGTCCAGATCAGAAAGAGAGCACATCAAAGTTTTCATGTCAATCAACAGTGGGATGAAGCCTGTGAGCAGATGTTGTCTTTCCAGCCACTTGAGATAGGGAGATCTAGGCCCAAGACAAGTTGGGAGGGGAAGATCTCTGGGTTTCTGTCCAGAGCAGGAACAACTGCTATTTACACTCCCTTTGGGCCATCAAATCCCAAACAGTGACCCAGGGAGGCTTGGGCTGGGACTTAATATTGGCCAATCAGTGACAGCCAGAGTGTTGTGGATTGAAATTATAGTGTAGTATCTCCATTTGAATCTGAATGGGCTTTATCAAAGCCTGGGTTTCCAGAGTTCAGTTTCAAGCAATTTACATTCCTTTGGTCAGAACCCCCAAATGCAAGTGTGTGATTCCCCATTGAGAGGAAGAGAGGAAGAAAGCAATTGAGAAAGAAAGGAAGGAATGAAGGAAGGAGCATTGCCCAACTGGAACTGAACAGTTGGGTCCCCCAGTGAGGCAGCTGTTACTACTCACAGACTATTTTTTCTCCTTCTTTCTGTTTTAAAAAAAATATTTATTTTTAGTTTTCAATATTTACTTTTATAAGGTTTTGAACTCTAAATTTTTCAATTAGTTCACAACTCCACCAACAATGTATTAGTATTCCACTTTTCCCACATCTCCTCTAACATTGATCATTTTCTTGTTTTGTGATGTTAGCCAATCTCATAGGTGTGATACGGTGCTTCAGAGTTTTTTTTTTAACATGCATTTCTCTAATCAAAAATGATTTAGAGCATTTTTTTATACACTATACTTAGCTTTAATTTCTTAATCTGAAAACTGTCTGTTCATATTCTTTGACCATTTATCAATTGGAGAATGACTTGTGTTTTTATCTATTTGACACACTTCTATATAAGTTTGAGAAATGAGGCTTTTATCACAGATATTGGTTTCTAAAATTGTTTCCTAGCTTTCTGCTTCCCTTGTAATGTTGCTTGCACTGCCTTTGTCCAACCCCTTTTTAATTTAATGTAATCAAAATTTTCCATTTTGCATTTCCGAATGTTTCTCTCTCGTTTGGTCATTCATTCTTCCATTCTCCATAGATCTAACAGGTAAAGTATTCCTTGTTCTCCTAATTGCTCCTAGTTTCACCCATTATGTCTAAATCGTGTGCCCATTTTGATCTTATCTTGGAATATGGTGTAAGATGTTGGTCTGTGCCTAGTTTCTGCCATGTAGTTTCCTGTTTTCCCAGCAGCTGTTGTCAGACAGTGAGTTCTTAGCCCAGAAGCTGGAGTCTTTGGGTTTATCAAACAGTAGATTACCATACTCATTGCCTCCTGTGTCTGGTAGGTTTCCATGCCTCAATTCTCTCCCCACTCCAGCCAATGCAGCACTCAGCTGTTAAATTGATCATCTGAGAGAGCAGCTCTCACCATGTCACCTCTTCTGCTCCTGACACTGCAATCCCTCTTTATTACCTCCAGAAGCTAATAAAAATCCTTTAAAGCCCTTCAGACCTTGGTCAATTCCTCCTTTTCCTATTTCCTCACACTCTACCCTAGTGACACTGGCCTTTTCTCTGTTGCTCGCGAAGGACCCTCCTCTGACTCTGTGCCCCTTCACTGCTGTCCCATGTGCCTGGAATGCTCTTCTTCCTCACTGCCACTTCCTGACTTCACATGCTTCCTGTTTGCTGAGAAATAAACACATGGGGAAGCTTCCTGTTACATTCTTTTGTTACTATAATCGCCAGCCCACCCCAAAACCTTTTCTCTAATACCCATACTTCATGCTGGATACAGGAATGTCTGTGTCAGGTGTCTAAGTGCATGTGCCTTTTCAGTTAAAAATTTTCAATACTGAACTTAAAGACTAAGAGAAGAACATTTCCATACCTGCAACAGAACACAGAAAGAAGATTCTGTGTGAAGCTATGAACATCTCATTTATACAACTTGCAAAACAATAATATAATAAAGTCCATCCCTGTCTTTGCAAGTTGTCCTGCTTGTCTATACCTTCTTCTGTTCTTTTTGTGTGCATTTAAAAAGGTGATTCAATGCTCTACTTTTTTCTCCCATCACGATTGCTCTTGCTTCATTCCTGAATGAAAAATTGAGAAGAAATAAAGAAAACAAATCACCTATAATATACAAGCACAGGCAAGCACAATAACTCTAGACAGTGTCAGAGTCCACTTTCTGCATCTAGTGTCCATCCTCCCTTTGTCACGTGGTTAGCACGTCTTCTCAGAGTTTCTCTAAAGACGTGGCTCAGAGTTGTTTGTCATGACCATCCTGATGTCTTCATGCTTGCTAATGCTGGAAGTAGCCTTGCAGCTGGTGGTGACTGTCTCCTGGAGGAAGTAATTGGACAAAGTAATGAGATAAAGTGATAATGTGATATATTTCTAATTAAATAGGATAGCAAATTTTGAGGGAAGTTTCAAAATTGGAGAATCAAATTATGCTCTCGCATAACAGACATGCTTTGTTTTGCTCTCTGAATGCAACCAAAATGCTCCTTTGTGTGTCAGCAACTAACTACAAGGCTGGATGAAACCGATTCGCAGCATACTTCTGTTTATGACTCCCAAGGGCAGGATGCTTTGAACTGGACGCTGTCTTGAATGATGAGACTATTTCTTATTTTGGTATTTTATAGACATGAGTGATGGTATGTTATGCGATATGTATTCATGTTAATGATAAAAGAAACACAGAAATCCTGCATCTATAATGTCAATGGACACCTTGACATTCTGTTATCTTATTGTATTTACAGTCTATCCAACTAAGAAATTCCCTTCTCATATTATGGTTAACACATATGGAGGCTCTAATTTTGGCTGACATAGGCATCCTGAGCCTGGAAGGGAGGGAGGGGTGAGAGGGAATTACTGTGAAGATCTAAGAGCTCCTTTGTTTATCTGTCCCTGGGCTCATTTTCACAATGAGCTCCCATGCTTATCTCTGCATGTATGTTCCAGAAGCTTTCAGAGAATTAAACATGTACATGCAGCTTGGTTTTCTTTCTTTTTCTTTTTCTTTTCTTTTTTAGGTAATTGTGAGTGACTTGCCCAGGGTCACACAGCTAGTAAATACCAAGTGTTTGGTCTGAGGCCAGATTTGAACTCAGGTCCTCCTGACTTCAGGGTCGGTGCTGTATCCACTGCACTGCCTGGCTACCCCTGTTTGTCTTTCCTAGAATGACCTTAGTAATGGCTGACAAAGCACAAGTCTAAAGTCTTAAAGAAAGCAGTTGGGGAATGGCTGACTAAATTATGGTCTACAATAGTAGTATACTGTGAAAAAGCTGGTTTTGGAGAAACCAGAAAAATTCATAAAAATGTACTGATGCAGAGTGACATGAAAAGACCAGGAGAACAAATGATTGAGTAAAAACAGCAAGGCCTGGTACATAGGCCATGTATGGTGCCCAAGCCTGTCATCCCAGCTACCAGGGAGGCTGAGGCTGGTGCATTGCTTGAGCTCAGAAGTTAGGAGCAGCAGCTGGGCTAAGGCCAGATCAGGTGTGCAGACTAAGTCTGGCACCAGAAGCCCTGGCCTCTTCCCCCAGGAGCTGCCTAAATGTCACTGGCCCAGATCTGAGAAAGAGCACAACAAAGTTTCCATACCAATCAACAGTGGGATCCAGCCTGTGAGGAGCCGTTGTATTTCCAACCAAGTGAGATAGGGACAACTACTCCTATAACAATTGGGGAGGGGAAGATGTCAGGGTTTCTGTCCAGAGCAGGAACAACTGCTATTTACACTCCCTTTGAGCCATCAGATCCCAAACAGTGACTCAGAGAGGCTTGGGCTGGGACTTATTATTGGCCAATCAGTGAGAGCCAGAGTGTTGTGGATTGAAATCATAGTGAAGTATCTCCATGAGTCTGAATGGGCTTTATCAAAGCCTGGGTTTCCAGAATGCAGTCTCAAGCAATTTATATTCCTTTAGTCAGAGCCCCCAAATGTAAGTGTATGATTCTCCATTGAGAGGAAGAGAGGAAGAAAGAAATTGAGGAAGAAAGGAAGGAATGAGGGAAGGAGCACGGCCTAACTGGAGCTGGACAGTTGGTCCCCAGTGGGGCAGCTCCTCCTACTCACAGATTGCTGCTCATCCTTTGTTCTTGAAGAGACTAATGACATCAGGAAGGTGAGGTTCAGAGGAGACTGGCCACACCCCATCAGCATTGATTCAGATTCCTCAGGTCTCTCTGGCTAGGCCAAACCCTTTTGCTAACTTGGATTACAGGTGATTTTAAAGTGTGTAAAATTTATGCATCCGTCTGGAAATCACAGGAGATGGAATGCTTAGGGTAGTTTTAACCTTTTTTTAGGGTAGTTTTATCTTTTAATAAGCCTGAAAAATGGAGACTTTTCAGCTCTCTTAAGGAAGTGGAGAGAAAAAGTTACTCAGAGCTGAGAACTGTCACCACGTGTCTTTCTAAGAGAATCTATGAATTTATGGATAATATTTCCTTTCAAAGGGCTAAGAGTATTGGACTTTTAAAAAGCCTTTTAAATGTTTATCATTAGCAATTGTTTTGATTTAAGTCTGTTTACCTTGGTTTACTGTTCTGTAAGTGGGTAATAGTGGAAGTCACTTTTGAGAGAAGTTATGAGGATCACATGATTGTAAAATAACTGGCATATGCTAGACAACATTAATATTATCTCTCTAATTTAAAGTAATTGCTGCACACCTGATAACTTTGAAGTAGTTTTGAAATACCAAAAGTAATAAGATCAATAACTTCCATATGTGATAATCACAAAAAGCAATTGATGTCATTTGAAGGTTATTATTGGTGTTATTACTGTATTTCTCAATTTTTAATCTAGATTTTGTTGCATAGGAATTGGGCCTTTTAAAAAGAAAGGGATGTAATCAAATCTTTTTGAAAACTTAACATTTAATCAAGTATATTTGGTTACAATCAAGTAATAATACTAATACTAATACTAATATTTACTATGAAAGAAGATTTTTCATTTGAAATCTTGGCTATTATGAAAATCTATAAGGTGGTTGCAGGTGGTAGTTTCAACATAAGAATGATGAGATGACTGATTCTCTGTGAAAAGTGATTTAGAAATGTGTTTACCTAAATTGATAATGACAGCCTTAAGTTTTAAGTACATTATAATATGTAGGGTATTGTTTCATTTCTAAATTGTTCAATTAGGTAAATAATTGTACCACCTTTGCTGTTAAAAAACAATTTCTCTTATACTCTAGATGTTATTAGATTAAGCATTGTACTGTCAGAGAAAAGGAGAAAAAAATGAATGGGTTAGGAAGCTCTTAAGTCATTCTATCAGACCATGTGTTGTAATATTTTTGAAGTATTATAATTTAAGAAATTGTAAACTTCCATGTTTTGTCTATATTTAAAGGGAAGTTTCAGCTAAAATTATTAAGTTCTCATTTATGAACATTAAGATTGTTAACTAGTTATTTGAAGTTATTATTTAAATCAAGTATTTCCACAAGTATTTTTGTGAAAGGAAACATGGTAATTGTGCAAAGAAAGGACCTTATGAAATCTCCTTGTAATTAATTTATTCTGGTATAGTAAGAGGATAAATGGTAAGCTGTTTTAAAGAAAGGGAAATACTTTTATGAAGAAATGTTTTGGAAAATCTTTTGTGTGATTTTTAGAAGGCCTACTAAGTTTCCATTTCCAAGCCAACTTGTTGCAGTAATAATTTGATACTGATGACAATTATGTCCAAACCTCGTGTGAATTTCATTCCTAGATTTGTTGTGTCCTTGGAATGGCCTTAATAGATGTTTTCTGAGAAATAAAGTGGGAGTCAGCAGGTCAATGGGAGCAGCATGTAGTGAGCTGTAAATGGGGAAGATCTTGCTGTTTTGATCTGAATTCATTCCATGGCCTAAAGAAGGGTTCAAAATTAGTGTTTGAACTTATCATATGTATAAGATTCAATTCCTGAAGTATTTTATGATATTTAAGGAGGAACATGTGTAGGAATGCATGCAAACTACTTCAGGCCCACTTTAAAGAGGTTCCCTAACCAATGTGAGATCATAGTCACCTCTGAAAGTGATTAGGGAACTTGCAATTCACGTCCTTATGGGACTGATAACTGACTTTATTCTGAGTGTAACTTCAGGTGTGGTTATCAAGATGAGCCACTGACTCATGATGCCAGCAACCCTGTAGGGAGGGGTTAGTGGGTCTGTGAATTGCATGTATAAAGTGCAGAGGGTGCTCTCATGGGAAGGTTGGGAGGACGAGTATTCTGCATGAGCTGAAGTAGGGTTCTCCTGACTCCCTTTGCCCACTATGACACCTGGCAGACTTTAAGCCTGGCTCAATGCAGTTGGTCATTACATAACATCCGTCTGGAATTGACATGAAGTTAGGGAAACATTGTTCCCTTACTTTAGTTTTTTGTCCCTTTTCTTTTATGGTCCATTTCTGTAATAAAAGTTTGTAACCAGCTTGTTAAATCCATTAAATACTAGCTTGGTGCTGGAACATCTGAGGTTATTATAGTAAGGTGCAAGGATAAGACTGAGGTATTTTTAGGGCACGTTTTCTAGCCCCTTCCTCACACCAGGAGTTGAGAAGGGTGGTCCTTCAAAAAGGCTGCTCAGACACCCAGGGGGCTACTGAATCCCACTGCTGCCTCCAGTGATAAGAGAACCCTATGGCCTCGGTAGCCTGTGTGCAGGGTTGTGAGTAGAGCTCCCTGTGTGTCTGCACCTGCTATTTGTCACTTGCCTTTTGCCACAGGGCTCTGAAATATGTAAAAAAGGCCAAACGGTATGGGTGATGTCATTTGATTCATGTGTGATTTGCCTTTAAGTGCTGCACAGTTGTGTGAAGTTGTCAGCCTCCTTCTCCCCTCGACAGTGATCACAGTCCATTGGCAGGATAGTCAGGCAGACTGGCGATGGCTCTAGATGCAGTGGGTGACTTTAGCGTCCTCAATGTTTGACCAAGCTCTGAGTGCTGCACAGTGCCTGATTCACCTACCTTCATGGCCTTTGGAGCGAATTATTTTCATCTGCCATTCTGCCAGGGGAAGTTTTCACAGCCTTGGTGTAGACACCCCCTAATTCACCGAAGGTTTTGACACCCCTTGGTTACTTTTAACTGTTACCTATATTTGTGTTTGTATGTGTGTCTGTGTGCCTCTGTGTGTGTGTGTGTGTGTGTGTGTGTGTGTGTGTGTGTGTTATCTGACTACTTTGGTCCCCTTGAATACTTGTGTGCTTGTGGTCATGAATGCTAATTCCTCTACCCCCTCTCTGATCTGGCTCCAGTGCTGCTGCTGCTCTGTCCAGGCTCTGCCCCTCATCATGGGGAGGGCAGTATCCTGGCCCTACAGGAATAGGGATAGCAGGCCTGTTGTCCTCAAATCAGGTTCTCAGGCATCTATCCCTGCAGATGGGAGTCATGAATGATTGCACAGTGCCAGTGAGTTCCCAGGGTGAGGAGAAAGACTAGATCCATTGTATAGATGAGGTTGCCTCAAGAACTTTAGGGACTGTTCCACACACCTTGTCTATCCTGCCTGGGGAAAAACAGACAGAGCTGAGAGTCCAGGTCCATTCCCCTGCATTGTCTATAGTTTCCTCTTCAGAAGCAGCTCAGGTCTCCGGACTTAGGATTGGGAGCAGAGGACAGAGTAAGAATGAGAAGCAGACCCATGGGAAGATTTGTGGTCCTTGGCTAAAGCCTACCAGGCAGAAGATTCTTTCTCTTCCTCCTTTTCTCTTTCTTCTTCCTCTTTCTACCTCAACCGGGTCTCTTTGACAAATGGCTCCTGCAGCAGGACTGAATTGGGCCCAGTTCTCCCCTGAGGGCGATGGTTTTCTCAAGCCTGTGACTCTGGGGAAGCAGCTGCTACCCTCTGCTGAAGGGCTGAGCAGCCTGGAGGTTTTTGTTCAGGGCTGAAACACTGTGGGAATGCATAATTATAACCCGCAGAACAGTAATAATCTGCCACGTCCTCAGCCTCCACTGCACTGATGGTGAAGGTGAAATCTGTCCCAGAGCCACTGCCACTGAACCGGGTCAGGGACCCCAGACTGCAGGTGGAAGCACGATAGATCAGGAGCCTGGGAGACTGTCCTGGTTTCTGCTGGTACCAGGACATGTAGTTGCTAACGCTGGAACTGGTCTTGCAGCTGATGGTGACTTGGTCTCCTGCAGCCACAGACAGGGAGGCTGGGGACTGGGTCACCTCAATGGCTGCCTGGGATTCTAAAGGAGAAGAAGAAAGAGATTGCAGTGAATGAAGCATCCTGTGTAGAGACAGTGAATGCAGGAGTAGTTCCCTTACCCTCAGGCTGTGTCAGAGATGCCCACTGGAAAACTCCTGTTTCTAAAGTGATGCCAAACTATGGGTCATTGGAAGTCTTACCTTGAGGCCAGAGCAGTAGGATCCAGAGGAGCAAGGACTGGGAGAGCATTGTGACCCTGGCAGAGCTGGAGGCAGAGAGCTCTGAGCTCAGAGGGAGACAGATGGGAGATATTTGTATGTGAGGCTGGGTTTGAGAAGGTGCCTTGGATATCACCATGCAAAACAGTGCTGGCCCAGCCTGAAGTGAAGGACCCCAGGAGTGGTTATATTCACATTGGAGGGAGTGGCCCATTGTATTTCCTGGAAGGCTTCCCTCACATGGCCTCTGTTTTTATTGCTGTTTTAAATGCACCTGCCTTAGGGTGGACATGTTGGTGGCTGTGGCAGGTGGCCAGTTGTGGTTATAAGCAGGGGAAGCCTGTCTACCTTCCCAGGAGAGATCTGATGGCTCTGGGTCTAGAGACCAAGAGTTGACAAGGGTCTATGCAAAGAACAGAATGAAGAAAGAGAGGAAGGAGCTGAGTTAGAAAGAAAACTAAGACCAGGGAAGTAACAAAATTTATAGAGAGTTAAGGGCCCAGGCTTAGATGAAATGGAGACGGGTGTCTGTGTGTGTGTGGGGGGACTTGGAGATTCTGTGGTCTACTATGTGTTGGGAGGAGAATGTGTCCCTTGCGTTGTTGAGGAGAAACATTTATTCTTGTCTTCTGTGTTTCTGTTATATCTTTCTGAAAGCTAAACAACAAAAAAAGATTGCTGTCTTAACCTTTTTGTTTTTTGTAGATGGGGAAACTGAGGCCAAAAGGAGGAAAATAATTATTCAGTTACTCTTTTTCTATTAAAGTACATCTCCTTTCCTCCACTGATGTCTTGGCACAGCCCTGCCTCACTTAGGTCCAGTTCACTTGCAAGTCAAGCTGTCCCTTCCTGATGTCATTGGTTCTCTTCCAGAAAGAACGATAAACAACAACCAGCTGCCACCTTGGAATCTTTCCTGTAGACAAAACCAGCTTGAGCCAGTTCGGCCCCTGACATTCTTGCTCCTTCTGTTAGGATTCAGGGCATGAAGGTCAGAGCTACCATTTATAAGTATATGACTCATCATATGGAAGAAATGAGGAAGGAAAGAGAGAAGGAAGGAGCATTGCTCAAGTGGAAGTGAACAGTTGGGTCCCCAGTGGGGCAGCTACTACTCCTCACAGATTGTTGTTTGTAGTACATTCTTTTAAAAAACTACATTTATTTTTACTTTTCAACATTCACTTTCATAAGATTTTGAGTTCTACATTTTTGCACCTGCTTACTACTCCACCATCATGCATTAATGTTCTAATTTTACACATCTTCTCCAGAGTTTATCATTTTCCTCTTCTGTCAAGTTAACTAATATAACAGGTGTGAGATGGTACCTAAGAGTTCTTTTAATGGGCATTTGTCTAATCATAGTGATTAAGAGCATTTTTTTTCATGTGACTATAGATAGCTTTAATTTCTGCATCTGAAAACTGCCTGTTCATATCCTTTGACCATTTGTCAATTGGGAATGACTTGTATTCTTATAAATTTGTCTCAGTTCTCTCTGCATTATAGAAATGAGGCTTTATCAGAGATAGTGGCAGTAAAAATTACTTGCCAGGTTTCTGCTTCCTTTCTAATCTTGGTTGTATGGGTTTGTTTGTGCAAAACTTTT
Organism: Phascolarctos cinereus; assembly: GCF_003287225.1. Classification (NCBI taxonomy): domain Eukaryota; kingdom Metazoa; phylum Chordata; class Mammalia; order Diprotodontia; family Phascolarctidae; genus Phascolarctos; species Phascolarctos cinereus. The sequence continues at coordinate 39,534,929 of NW_027555625.1, forward strand.
AAATTAATATGATCACAATCACCATTTTGCATTTCATAATGTTCTCTTTCTCTTCTTTTGTCATAAGTTCTTCCCTGCTCCATAGATCTGACAGGTAAACTATTCCTTGCTCTCCTAATTGCTTATAGTATCAGTATTTATATCTAAATCATGTACCCATTTTGACTCTGTCTTGATATGGTGTTTAAGATGTTGGTCTGTGCCTAATTTCTGCCATACTGTTTTCATTTTCCTAGGGGCTTTTGTCAAATACTTCTCATTCCAAAAGCTGGAGTCTTTGAGTTTATCAAATAGTAGATCGTTATTGTCATTGACTTCTGCGTTTTGTGTAACTAACCTATTCCAGGGATCTATCACTATTTCTTTGACAGTACCAAACAGTTTTGATGATTGCTGATTTTTCATAGTTGCAGATCTGGTATGCCTAGGCCACCTTCCATTGCATTTCATTTAATTCCTTTGATATTTTAGCACTTTTGTTTTTCCAGAACAAAATTATTAATTTTGGTAGTTTGATTGGAATGGCAAACAACACATAAATTAATTTGGGTAAAATTGTCATTTTGATTGTGTTAGGCCAGGCATGCCCATGAGCAGATGACATTTTTTCAGTTATTTACATCTGATTTTTCCTTTATTCTTCAAGGGGACCAATGAAATCGGGAAGGTGATGTCTTGACTTTCCAGGGAGTTGGATTTAAGTGAGGCAGTGCCATGGAAAGTCATTAGCCTCGCTCTCTTCTGTAAAGACATGTGGGTCCAGTGGCAAGACATAGATCAGGATGACTATAAATGGTTCCTGGAACCTGAGAAAGACAAATGAAAAGCTGAGACCTGGGAAAGACCTCTCTCCCACTACATCTGGGGCCATCTTGCCTATCATCTTGACCTATGCCTTAGCACAGGCCTCAGGTGGGTCAGAGGGGGAGAGTGAGGCTGATGTCTTTGCGCAGCCCCTGACTCAGTTAAATCCAATTCACTGGCAAGTCAAGACATCCCTCTCCTGTTGTCACTGATGCTCTTCCACAAAGAAGGATAAACAAGAAACAACAATGACCTCCCCCCATCTTGGAATCTTTCCCTGTAGACAAAACCAGCTGCAGCCAGCTTGGCCCCTCACCTTCATACCCCATGAGTTTGGATTCATGGTCTGAAGGACAAAATAACCAGAATGAAGTGGTTTTCTTTGCTCAGATCACCGAGGGTGGCTGGCATCTGATGACTAGGGCTTGTGAGCTTCTCCTCTTCCTTCCTAAAGGCAAAATTACTTTTCATAGATCTGAAGATTCGGAAATCCTTTTTGCTCTGCACTCATGGGAAATCCCATGGGGTGGCAGGTTTCCTGCCCTAGGATCTCCACTAAGGACGCTTTATTTCTCTATTTGTGGCTTTGATTGATTTCAGGACTTGACACTCCTTTGTTAAGTATAACTTGTCAATCAATCAATCAATTAATCAAATAATCACGTACTCAACAAAAAATTTCTTAAATGATTCCTCTGTGGTAGACATTATGGATACATTGCATCTGGGTATTCAACTTATTCTTATCTAAGCATCTGCAAAATAAATATGAGGTAATTTTCTGAGGGAAGATGATGCCACCTTCTCAGGTAGAAGTCTAGAATTGAAAGACCCTGAGGATTCTGAAAGGTAGAGGGGAGGGCCTGCCTGGGGACTATCCAGTACAAAGTCATGGAAGTGGGAGATGGGAATGTTGGGTGTGTAGAAGAAGAAGATCAGGAATTGTCACCTGTGCCTTGGGGTGTTATTGTCTTCTGACTCCCTGAAGGCTATGCGATGGGTTAGAGTTTTCTGAGCTTAGATTTGGTGCATAGGATGTGAGACCTGCTTGAGCCCTTCATTACCCAATGAAGGCCAAAAATGTGGACTGCCCAATCAGAGAGAATGATTTAAGCCCTTCTGGACTGAGATGCCAACAATCCTCTGGGATGATCTCTGAGTGAACCTGAAATTTTCCTGCTGTGTCAGCAACAAGAAGATCAGATTAAGGTTGCAAACACATCCTGAGTCAGGGACACTTCCTTGCTTAATGGCTTCATAATCCCCCATCCTAACCGTTTTTGTGAGTAGTTCAGCTGTAGCTCTGCTTCATGCTGTCAGCTTGAGAGAAATAAACATCTATACAACCTAATTCTGCTTGTTTGTGTTAGACTGAACTCTGGGGTTGACATTTTTGGTGCTGTGACTCAGATAGGATGGGAAACTGCAGGCTAGATCCTAACCCCAACAGTTCTGCAGCTTGGCACTAGACCTATTCTCTTAAAGTTCTAGCCTTGAATGGTGGGTGAGTCCTTTCTCTAATCCCCACTCATATCTCAGACTCCCATGCATTTGGTAGAAGCCCACATTTCTCTCCAAGCTAGCTAGGAGTAGAGACCACCCGAGGTTGGACAGGTCTCCTCTGAAGATAAGGATTTCTTCCATACTTTGTCCTCTCTGCATGCCTTTGGTTTCTGCACTCCTTAGGTCACCCAGGTAAAATTGGATTTCTGCACTATGTTATTGGTATCTGTCTTGTCATTTTGTCTGTGTCTGCATTAGTGTTCATAAAATGTCTGTTATTTTTGCACTGTAAACTACATTTTGTTACCTTGAAAGATTTAAAATGTAGCCAGCCAGAAAAACTTGTAAGTGCTGTAAGACAGAAAACACTGGGAAAGATTAGTGAATTTTTTTATTATTTTGAAGTCATAGCTGAAGTAGTGGTCTCAGTAAGTAGGACTAACTCCCACCTTAGGCTTTCCATGGGAGATTAGGTTATAAAAAAGGAGGAAAAGTCTGTAAGACATTTCATAACATTGGCCAAGTTGTTAGTATGGAAATAAAGTTAGATAATCAAAATTGTAGAACCACTAAAAATGTCTTAGCAGATTTTGGAAGTTTGAAGATGAATCATTAAGGAGTTTGGAAATTAATCTTTTTAAGATTGCAGGAGAGAACTCCTGAGATTTTGGAAAATTAAGTCAACCTCTCTGCCTTCCCCACTGCCTTGCCCTGGAGTAATGAGTGTATCTCAGTTATGGGGATTGCTAACAGCCTATTTCTCTCTATTAACCCCTCTCATGTCATATCAGATTAAGAAAAGAGAATGCTGGAGAACTGTAGGGCAACTTGAATCACCCTTCTCCACTTGAGGGAAGAGGGTGGCAGCAGCCACAGTGGAGTCCCACTTTCAGCGGCCCCAATGCCCTGTGCTCCTGGGCAACTTGCAGCCCACCCCTCTAGGAAAGCCTGGGTGTATCACTCAGGTGCAACACATGCTGACCACCCTACCCCAGCAGCTACAAGTGGCCCTAGCCCCAATAGAGCCTGCAGCTTGGGGGCAGTAGATCAGGCCCCATATCCAGCATTCATTCACCTTGCCCTGCCACCAGGAACCACCACCAATGGGAAAATCTTGGCACCAGCCACCGCAGCCCCTAGGTAGTGCACTCTGCCATATCCCCCAAAGCCCAGTCAGTCAATATCCAGGACAAGCCTAGCCCTTGGAAGATTCTGCCCTGCTGCTGCCTGGGAAGGTCCAGGTGCTCCTGGTAGAACTGAGCATGGCAGTACAAGGTGGGGGAAGCCAGCCAGCCTCTGCCCTTGATGACCCCAAATCCTTTTGTCTGGTTGCAGAAACTTATTAGCTACATGACTTTAGCAAGTTATCTTGTCTGTGCCCCAATTTTCTAATCTTCAAAGAGAAGAATATTAATGGTACCCATCTCCCCAGGTTGTTTTTGTGAGATAAAGTGCTCAGCATGGTGAGTGGCATATGCTGAGCAATGTATTATTATTGTTTCTTTAATTGAATGTAAGTATTCCTGATACCTGATAAGTCTAAAGTGGATTTAAAATGCCAAAGATAATAACATCAATGATTTTTAAAAATATATGTGATAATTTGGAAATGCAACTGATATTATCTGAAGTTGACTTTTTTGTGTGTTATTACTGCATCCCTAAATTATATCGTATTTTGAAATTTATATTATGAAATTTGAGAGACCATTGCAAACCAGAAATGTTGTTAGACAAAAACTCCACTTTTAATTTGGATGCTATTAGATTATGAGTTGGGCTTTAAAAGGATGTGACAAAAATAGATATTTGAAAGTTGTTGGGCAGCTAGGTGGTGCAGGATAGAGCACCGGCCCTGAAGTCAGGAGGACCTAAGTTCAAATCCGGCCTCAGAACACTTGACACTACTAGCTGTGTGACCCTGGGCAAGTCACTTAACCCCAATTGCTTAAAAATGAAAAAAAAATTCCTAAATATTTAATGAGGCATATTTTGTTACTAAGCAGATAATAATAATAATATATAATAGCAAATTTTCTTTTGAAATTCTTGAATATTATGGAAGTACATAGCACAGAGGAAAGATGTAGCTTCAACATATTCATGATGAAACCTCAATCAGGTATTTGTTGTACATCTGAAGGCCAGAATGTTGATAGTAATATAAAAGTAAAGGATAAATAAAACACTAACTGCTAGGGAAACATCCAGAAAGACATTCAAGCCCTTCCAAGTACCCCATGATCTAGTGACTCTAGCCTTCTTGTTGTTTCTCATAAAGGACCCTCCTCCTGACCCTGTGGCCCTTCACTGCTGTCCTATGTGCCTGAAATGCTCTTCTTCCTCACTGCCACTTCCTGGCTTCATGTGCTTCCTGTTTGCTAGAAAAAACGTGGGGAAGCTTCCAGTTCATTTTCTTGCTAGGATGACCTTCTCATGCAGTGTTTTCTTTAATGCCCATGATTCATGCTGGACACAGTAGTGTCTGTGGCAGGTGTCTGACTGGGTGTGCTTTTTGATTTAGAATTTTTTTTTAATGGTTCTTCTACTCATTGACTTTTTGGACCTCTTTTGCCATTTGGGTTAGGCTATTTTTTAAGGTGTTATTTTTTTTAGTATTTTTGGGGGTCTCCTTTTGGAAGCAGTTGACTTGTTTTTCATGATTTTCTTGCATCACTATCATTGCTCTTCCTAGTTTTTCCTCTACTTCTCAAAATCCTTTTTGAGCTCTTCCATGGCCTGGGACCAATTGTATTTTTCTTGAAGGCTTTAGATGTAGGAGCTTTGACTTTGTTTTCTTCTCTGGGTTGTATGTTTTCATCTTCTTTGTCACTAAAATAAGATTCTATGATCTGACTGTTTTTACACTGTTTCTTCATGATCCCAGCCAATTACTTGAGTTACAAACTCTTTTTTAAGGTAGGGGTCTGCTTCCAATGTGGAGAATGTACTGTCCCAAGCTTCAGGGGTTTTGTGCAGCTGTTTTTATAGATACTTCTAGAGACCTGTAAATTTCCAGTTCTTCCAAGGTGCTATAATTAAGGCGAGGTGTTTATTCCTTTCCTGGCCTCTGCTCTGATCTATGAGTGACCATTAGCACTCTTTTGTCTCACAGGATTGTGAACAGAAGGATTTCTCTTCACTGCCACTACAAGCACCACGATGCCAGCACTCCTCGCCCCAGGACTGCCACCCAGAACTGTGACCCAGATCCAAGCAAGGGCAAAGCAAGGAATCCTGTACAAGCAGAGAGATCTCTGCAATCCCCCTCTGATCAGCCACTTGATTCCCCTTCAGTGTGTGTGCCAGAAGCTCTGGAAGCAGCTGGGAACAGGGGCTGGGACCTCACTTCTCTCTCACCACAGGCACAGACATTTCCTATTGACCTTCTAAGTTGTCTTTGGTGTTCATGGGTTGAGAACTCTAGAAACCACTATAGCTGCCCATGATTCAGTCCCCTGAGGCCTGCTCCAGGTCTGCTCTGGCCTGGTTTGTCTGCCAGCCCATGCTAAACTGTTCTCTTCCCCTGGCCAGCGTGATATACCTTTCCAATCAACCATCCAGGTTGCCTTGGGCTGGAAATTTGTTTCACTCTATTTTTTTTATGGGTTCTGCCGCTTTAGAATTTGTTTAGAGCCATTATTTTACAAGTATTTGGAGGGTTTTGAGGGAGAGCTCAAGCAAGTCACTACTTTTACTCCACCATCTTGGCTCTGACCCAATTCAAATTTTTAATGTTGAACTTAACGTTGAACACTAAGAGAAGAGCATTTCCATACCTGCAGCAGAACACAGAAAGAGGATTCTGTATGAAGCTGTGAAACTCTCTTTCACACAGCTTGTAAAACAACCATAAAATAAAGCCCATCCCTGTCTTTGTAAACTGTCCTGCATATCTATACTGCCTTCTGTTCTTTTTGGCACATTTAAAAAGATGAGTCAATGCTCTACTTTTTCCCCCTTCATGATTCCTCTTGCTTCATTCCTGAATTAAAAATTGAGAAGAAATAAAAAAAAACAAATCCCCTGTAACATAGAAGGACAGTCAAGCAGAATAACTCTAGACAGCGTCAGAGTTCACTTTCTGCATCTGGTGTCCATCCTCCTTTGTCAGGTGGTTAACACGTGTTCTGAGAGTTTCTCTAAAGATGTGGTTCAGAGATGTTTGTCTTGACCATGCTGATGTACTCATACTTGCTAATGCTGGAACTGGCCTTGCAGCTGATAGTGAATGTCTCCTGGAGAAAATGATTCGACAAAGTAACAAGACAAAGGTGTAATGTGATATATTTCTCATTAAATATGATAGCAAATTTTGAGAGAAAAGCTATAAGATTAGACTGTTTACTGTAAAAATTATATGGAGGTCTATATCATCGGCTTCCAAAATTTATCTTTCATGGAAATTCAGGCTTTAGGGATCCTTTGGTAATAAGTTTTCAAATTTGTATTTTCCATTATGAAAGTTTCTGTCTGATAATTTTAAAAGGCAGAAGAGCTCATTTCATGATTGGACCCCACATATTAAAAGATTCATATACCAGGTGCAGGAGTTAGCTAAGGACCGAAACCGCCACTGGTATATAAACTGAAATTCTCTGAAATTTCAGAATTGGAGAATCAAATTTAGGTGATTATACTAACTTATACTAAGGCAGAATTATCTAGGAACTTCTAGATTTGGACCACAGAAGCAGAACTCCCTTTTAGAAAAGTCTTGAGAATAAAACTTGTTGTCCTAGAAAGGATATCTGGAGACCAGATAACTACATGAGATATCTGGGACTTAAAAGGTGCTGACTAACTAGACATTGAGAATAGGTTACTGGGACACAAGGACACCTAATGTTAGTTGCCATTGTATGGTTTCTGCTTTTGTTTTCCTGGTTACCTCGTGACATGTGAATTTCCTTGACAAAACCAGTCTATTGTGAGTCCTCTGAGTGATTTAATCCATTCCTGACTTAAGGTAATTGTGCAATTATGGGAATTTTGAGAAAAACTTCATTGTATTGTTTGAACCTGAACCATCTTTATGTGTCTTTAACCAAGGACTTATGTTTTGCTATTTATTCTAAGTTGCCAGTGTATATGTCTTCTAAGAGCCTGTCAGGTGTTTCTGAGGACTCCCACAGCTGCCACCTTGTGGATGTGGACTCCTGGATCATCTGAAGGCACCAGGTACAAGTGGATATCTCTTCTCACTGTGTGAGGAAGAGTGAAGTCTTCCCCATACCTGGGTTGGCCTGCAGGTGGCATCTTTGGGCACACCTTTGACCTAAAGGAGGGGGATGTGAACCATTTTTGAGACCCCCAAGATCTGAAAAAGTCCTAAACCTAGATTGGACAATGAAGAGAAAGACATTTTTGGCCACTCTCAGCTTAACCTACCTTAATGCTTTGCAAGCTCTGGTATAACAGACATGCTTTGTTTTGCTCTCTGAGTGCAACCAAAATGCTCCTTCCTGTGTCAGCAACTAACTAGAAGGCTGGATGAAACTGATCCGGAGCATTCTTCTGTTTATGACTCCCAAGGACAGGATGCTTTGAACTGGACGCTATCTTGAATGATGAGACATTTTCTTATGTTGGCATTTTATGGACACATATTATCCCATGTTATGCTATACATATTCATGTTAATTATAAAAGAAACACAGAAATCCTGGATCAGTTATTTCAATGGACACCTTGATATTCTCTTTTCTTACTGTACTTACAATCTATCCCATTAAGAAATTCCTTCCTCATATCATGGTTAACACCTATGGAGACTCTAATTTTGGCTGACATAGGCATCCTGAGGCAGGAAGGGAGGGAAGGGTGAGAGGGAATTACTGTGAAGATCTAATAGCCCTTTGGTCTATACATTCTTGGGCTCATTTTCACAGTGAACTCTCATGCTTCTCTCTGTATGCATATTTCACAAACTTAGTGAGAAATAAATGTGTACATGCAGTCGGATTTTGTCTTTGTTTTTCTTTTTTACGTTCTTTTTAGGCAATTGCATGTGAGTGAGTTGCCCAGGGTCACACAGCTAGTAAGTGTGAAATGTTTAGTCTGAGAGGCCAGGTTTGAACTCAGGTCCTCCTGACTTCAGGGTCGGTGCTCTCTCCACTGTGTCCCCTAGCTGCCCCTGTTTGTCTTTCTTAGAATGAACTGAGTAATGGCTAACAAAGCATAAGTTCGAAGTCTTTAAAGAAAGCAGTTGGGGAATGGCTGACTAAATTAGGGTCTACAATAGTAGTACACTGTGAAAAAGCTGATTTCAGAGAAACCAGAGAAATTTATAAACCTGTGCTGATGCAGAATGACATGAAAAGACCAGGAGAAGAAATGATTGAGTAATAACAACACTAGGCCTGGTACGTAGGCCATGCATGGTGGCCGAAGCCTGTCATCCCAGCTACCAAGGAGGCTGAGACTGTTGCATTGCTTAAGCTCAGAAGTTAGGAGCAGCAGCTGGGCTTTGGCCAGATCTGGTGTCCATACCATGTCTGGCACCAGTAGTAGCCCTGGCCTCTTCCTCCCCAGGAGGCTGCCTAAAGACCTGCCAACTGGTCCAGATCTGAAAGAGAGCACCTCAAAGCTTTCATGTCAATCAACAGTGGGATCCAGCCTGTGATCAGCTGTTGTATTTCCAGCCAGTTAAGATCAGGAGATCCCAGGCCCAAGACAATTTGGGAAGGGGAAGATCTCTGGGTTTCCGTCCAGAGCAGGAATAATTGCTATTTACACTCCCTTTGGGCCATCAAATTCCAAACAGTGACCCACAGAAGCTTGGGTTGGGACTTAATATTGGCCAATCAGTGAAAGCCAGAGTGTTGTGGATTGAAATCTTAGTGAAGTATCTCCATTTGAATCTGAATGGGCTTTATCAAAGCCTGGGTTTCCAGAGTTCAGTCTCAAGCAATTTGTATTCCTTTGGTCAGATTCCCCATTGGGAGGAAGTGAGGAAGAAAGAAATTGAGGAAGAAAGGAAGGAATGAAGGAAGGAGCATTGTCCAACTGGAACTGAACAGTTGGGTCCTCAGTGAGGCAGTTATTAGTACTCACAGACTATCGTTTGTCCCCCACTCTTTTTTAAAAAAATTATTTATTTTTAGTTTTCAATATTCATTTTCACAAGGTTTTGAATTCTAAATTTTTCAATCAGTTCAAACTCCACCAACAATGTAGTAGTATTCCACTTTTCCCACATCTTCTCTAACATTGATCATTTTCTTGTTTTGTCATGTTAGCCAATCTGATAGGTGTGATATGGTACTTCAGAGTTTTTTTTTTACGTGCATTTGTCTAATCATTAATAATTTAGAGCACTTTCATATGCTATATTTAGCTTTAATTTCTGTATCTGAAAACTGATTGTTAATATTCTTTCACCATTTATGAGTTGGAGAATGACTTGTATTCTTATCAATGTGACACAGTTCTGTAAATGTTTGAGAAATGAGGCTTTTATCAGAGACACTGGCTGTTAAAATTGTTTCCCAGCTTTCTGCTTCCCTTGTAATCTTGCTTGCATAGCCTTTGTCCAAAACCTTTTCACTTTGATGTAATCAAAATTTTCCATTTTGCATTTCATAATGTTTCTCTCTCTTGTTTGGCCATTCATTCTTCCATTGTCCATAGATCTACCAGGTAAACCATTCTTTGCTCTCCTAACTGCTTCTAGTTTCACCCTTTATGTCTAAATTGTGTACCCATTTTGATCTTATCTTGGTACATGGTGTAAGATGTTGGTCTGTGCCTAGTTTCTGCCATGTGGTTTTCCTGTTTTCCTAGCAGTTGTTGTGAAACAGTGAGTTCTTACTTCAGAAGCTGGAGTGTTTGGGTTTATCAAACAGTAGATTACTATAATCATTGCCTCCTGTGTCTTGTGCACATGACCTATCCCGCTGATCTACCACTCTATTTTTTAGTGAGTACCAAGAAATTTTGATGATTGCTGCCTTAACATACAGTTTTAGATCTTGTATGGCTAGGCCACCTTCCCTTGCATTTGTTTCAATTAATTCCCTTCATATTTTGGACTCTTTGTTCTTCCAGATGAATTTTGTTTTTATATTTTCTAGCTCTGTAAAATAATTTTTTAACTGATATGGCAGGGAATAAGTAAATTAATTTGGGTAGAGTTGGTATCTTCATTATGTTAGCCTGGTCTACCCATGAGCCACTGAAATTTTTCCAATAATTTACATCTGATTTGTCCTTCATTCTTCAAGAGGATCAATGACATGAGGTAGGTGATATCTTGAGTTACAAGTGTACTGTATTTAAGTGATGCAGGGCTGTGCAAAGGAACCAGTCACACTCTCACCTCCAGAGCTATCTGGGTCCAGGGGCAAGACAGAGATCAGGATGTCTGGGTCCAGTGGCAAGACAGGATGACTGTAGATGGTCACTGCAACCTGAGAAAGAGAAATGAAAAACTGAGACCTGGGAATGAACTCTGTCCCACTGCATCTAGGGCCATCTTGCTTATCATCTTGACCTATGTGTTACTACTGGCCTCTGATAAGCCTGAAGGAGAGAGTGAGACCTACGTCTTGGCACAACCCTGCCTCACTTAAATCCAATTCACATATGGATAACATCCTCCTGAGGAGGAAGCGATTGGACAAAGTAATGAGACCCAGGTGTAGTTGTGCCACATTTCTAATTAAATAGGATGGCCAATTGTGAGAGAAAAGCAACAAGGTTTGAGTGTTTCCACTAAGAATGACATACAGGTGTGAATGGGCTTTATCAGAGCCTGGTTTTCCAGAGCTCAGTCTGAAGCAATTTATATTCCTTTGGTGAGAGCCCCCAAATGCAAGTGTGTGATTCCCCATGGGGAGGAAGGGAGTAAGAAAGAAATTGAGGAAGAAAGGGAGAAATAAAGGACAGCTGGGTGGCAGAGTAGATAGAACACTGGCCTTGAGATGGGGAGCATCTGAATTCAAATCCAGCCTTAGACCAAACACTTGACACTTACTTACTATATATGTGACTCTGGGCAAGTCACTTAACACCAATTGCCTTAAAAAAAATGAAAGAAAGGACAGAATGAAGGAAGGAGTATTTCCTAACTGCAACTGGACAGTTGTGGACCCCAATGTGGCAGCTACTACTCTTCAGAGATTGTTGTTTGTCCTTCATTCTTTTTTAAAAAAATATTTATTTTTCGCTTTCCACATTCATTTTGATAAGATATTGAGCACTAAATTTTTGGGCCAGTTTACATCTCCACTAACAATGCATTAGTGTTCTAATTGTTACACATCTTCCCCAGTGGTGCAACTATGCCTCTTCAGAGATGGTTGCTCATCCTTTGTTCTTGAAGAGACTAATGATATCAAGCAGGTGATGTTTTGACTTGCAAGTGGATTTGATTTAAGTCAGGCAAGGCTGGGCAAAGTCCCCTGTCTCAGTCTGTCCTCCAGAGCCATGTGAGTCCAGTAGCAAGATATAAATCAGAATGACTGGAGATGGCTTCTGAGACCTGAGAAAAGGAAGTGAAGCACTGAGACCTAGGAAAGACCTCTCTCCCACTGGATCCATGGATATCACATTGTCTTCACCTATCAGAACAGAGTAAGAATGAGGCAGCCCCCAGGGCAAGGTTCCTGGTGCTGGCTAAAGCACAGGAGGCAGAAGATTCTTTCTCTTCCTCTTTTTTCTCTCCCTTGTTAATTTTCCTACCTCAACCAGCATCCCTGGGACAAATGACTCCTGAAGCAGGGCTGAAATGAACCCTGAGGGCAGTGGTTGCCCCAAGCCTGTGACTCTGGGGAAGCAGCTGCTGCCCTCTGCTGAAGTGCTGAGCAGCCTGGGGAGGATTTTGTTCAGGACTGAAACACTGTGGGAGTGGAGCACTGTTATTTTGAAAACTGTAATAATCTGCCACATCCTTAGCCTCCACTGCACTGATGGTGAGGGTGAAATCTGTCCCACAGTCACTGCCACTGAACCGGACTGGGACCCGAGACTGAAGAGTGGAAACATCATAGATCAGTTGCTTGGCAGACTGTCCTGGTTTCTGCTCGTACCATTGCATTGCCTTTACAATGTTGGAAATGGCCTTACAGCTGAGAGTGACTCTGTCTCCTGGAGCCACACAGAGGGAGGCTGGGGAATGGGTCAATACAATGGCTGCCTGGGATTCTAAAGAAGAAGAAAGAGATTTCAGTAAACGAAGAATCTTGTGTAGAGACAGTGAATGCAGGAGTAGTTCCCTTACCCTCAGGCTGTGGCAGAGATGCCCACAGAAAACTCTTTCCTTTAGTAAGGAGATGTTAACTAAGGCTCATTGGAAGTCTTACCTTGAGGCCAGAGCAGTAGTGGCCAAAGGAGCAAGGACTGGGAGAGAATTGTGACCCTCGCAGAGCTGGAGGCAGGGAGCTCTGAGCTCCGAGGAAGACTGATGGGAGATATGTGTATCTCAGGCTGAGTTTGTGAAATGTCCCTTGGATATCACCATGCAAAACAGTGCTGGCCCACCCTGAACTGAAGGACCCCAGGAGTTGTTATATGCACATGAAGGGAGGGACAGAAATGTATTTCCTTGAAAGTGTGACCTCATGTGGTCTCTTTTTTTATTTCAATATTAAACGCATGTGCCCTAAACTGGACTTGGTGGTGGCTGTGGCAGGTGGCCATTTGTGGTTATAAATGGTAGGAAGGGTGGCAAGGAAGGTGGTAAGGGCCTCTCTTCCCAGGAGAGATCAGATCTATCTGAGTTTGAGGACCAAGAGTTGACAAGTTTCTATGTAAAGAACAGAATGAAGAAAGAGAAGAAGGAGCTGAGTTCGGAAGAATACCAAGACTGAGGAACCAACAGCATTTAAGGACCCTTAGCTAAGGACACAGGCTTAGATGAAGTAGAGACGGATGGGACTTTGGAGAATCTGTGATCTCCTAGGTGGCATAGGGAGAATGTGTCCCCTGAGCTGTTGAGGAGAGAAATTTATTCTTCTCTTCTCTGTTCCTGTTATAGCTTTCAAAAACTAAAAAGAAAAATAAGAGTGGTGGTCTCAACCTTTCATTTTGTGGATGGGGAAACAGGCCAAAAGGAATGAAATGGTAATTCAAGATCAGTTTCCAGTTAAAGCACATCATCTCCTTTCCTATGCTCAGAAAGTTTCCATGCCAAGCAACAGTGAAATCAAGCCTGTGAGCACCCAAAGCATTTCCAGGCAGGTGAGATAAGGGAGATCAAGTCACAAAACACTTTGGGAGGGGAAGACCCTGAGGGTTTCTGTTCAGAGAGGGAGCAATTGCTATTTACACTCCCTCTGGGCTATCAAAACCCAAATAGTGACTCAGAAAGATTTGGGCTAGGACTTTTAATAGGCCAATCCGTGAGAACCTGAACCATTTGTCTATAACTGCTGGTAAAGTATCTACATTTGAATCTCAATATGCTTCATCTAAAACTGATTTTCTAGAACTCAGTCTCAAGCAATTTACATTTCTTTGGTGAGAGCACCCACATGTAAGCCTATGATTCCCCATGGGGAGGAATTGAGAAAGGGAGTAAGGGAGGAATAGAACTTTAGGAAAAAAGGAAGGAAAGAAAGAAGGAGCATTGCCTAACTGGAACTGGACAGTTGGGTCCCCAGTGGGGCAGCTTCTCCTCTTCCCTGATTATTGTTCATCCTTTGCTCTTGAAGAGATTAATTACATCAGGAAAATGATGTCTTGACTTACAAGTCCATTAGATTTAAGTGAGGTAGGGCTGTACAAAGTCGCCAGCCTCAATTTCTCCAGGAGAGACATCTGGGTTTAGCAGAGACACATAGATCAGGATCACTGGAGATGAGACCTGAGAAAGAGAAAAGAAAAACGGAGCCCTGGGAAAGACCTCTTTCCATTGCATCTGGGGCCATTGTGCCAGTCATCTTGACCTATGTCTTGCCACGGGCCTCTTTAGAGTCTGGAGGAGAGAATGAGGCTGATGTCTTTGCACAGCTCTGCCTCACTTAAATCCAGTTCACTGGCAAGTCAAGACATCCGTCTGCTGATGTCATTGGTCCTCCTCCAGAAAGAAGGATAAACAACAAACAAACCAGCTCCCACCTTGGAATCTTTCCCTGTAAGCTAAACCAGCTGCAGTCAGGCTGGCCTCTCACCATTCTTAACCCTTCTGTTAGATTTCATGGCATTGACAGTTGTTAAGGATACCTTTTCAACACTCACTCCCTCAACCAGGAATTTGTTACGTGATTCCTCTGTGCTAGACATTATGGCTACATTTCATCTGGGTAATCAACACATTCATATCTAAGCATCTGCAAAATAAATAGGAGGTGATTTTCAGGGGGAAGGTGATGGCACCTTCTGATGTAGAGGGTGGCACTTGAGATGTGAAAGAACCTAAAGACTCTAAAAGGTACTACAGAAATATTTTTGACTGATTGATTAATAAACCTTATAAACATAGTATCTCTACCTGCCCTCTGTATTTCCTAGTCTCTTCACACTCTCAAAATTCTACAATCTGCTCCCAATTCCCATTCTTCAGTGACTCAGTGGGAATCTTTGAGTTCATCACAGACTTATGGGTGTATAGCAAAAACTTCAGTATAAATCTGATTTGCCAATTTACAACGTCCGTTCCATTCTTGAAGGTGGGTAACTCTGCGCCCCTTCACTGCTGTCCCAAGTGCCTGGAATGCTCTTCTTCCTCACTGTCACTTCCTGACTCCACTTGCTTCCTGTTTCCTTGGAAACAAACACATGGAGAAGCTTCCACTTATATTCTCATGTTACTGTGATCTCCCCCTGCAGTCTTTTCTCTAATGACCATACTTCATGCTGCACCCAGTAGTGTCTGTGGCAGGTGTCTGACTGGGTGTGCTTTTTTAATTTAAAATTTTCGTTGTTGAACTAAAACACTAAGAGAAGAGCATTTCCATACCCTCAGCAGAACACAGAAAGAGGATTCTGCGTGAAACTATGAACCTGTCTTTCACACAGCTTGCAAAACAATAATAGTATAAAGTCCATCCCTGTCTTTGCAAACTGTCCTACTTATCTATATTTCCTTCTCTTCTTTTTTGTGCACTTGAAAAGATGATTCAGAACTCTACTTTTCCCCTCCATCATGATTGCTCTTGCCTCACTCCTGAATTAAAAATTGAAAAGAAATAAAGAAAAGCAAATCCCCTGTAACATACAATCCCAGTCAAGCAGAATGACTCTAGAGAGTGTCAGAGTCCCCTTTCTGCATCTGGTGTCCCTCCTCCCTCTGGCAGGAGGTGGTTAACATGTCTTCTCAGAGCTTCTCTACAGACATGGTTCAGAGTTGTTTGCCTTGACCATGCTGATGTCCTTATGCACATTGTTGTCCCGGGTTAATTCACTTTATCCTGCATCAGTTCATACTGCCCTGAATTGTATGAAATAGCCTCTTTCATCAGCTCCTACACCTCAATAGTGTTTTATCATATTCATATACCACATTTTATTCAGCTGTTCTCTCATTATTTAAGAGGAAATCTGGGGCTTCTCCTTGGATTCTGGTACTCCAGGATCAGGGCATTTGGTTTTTCTCTTTGTTTTCGTTTTTGGTTTGTTTTTTTTTTTTAATATATATTTATTTATTGTTAGTTTTGAACACTTATTTCCACAAGATTTTGAGTTCTAAATTTTCACCATATCTCGCCCCTCCCTCCACCCCAAGATGGCATGCATTCTGAATACCCCTTCCTTTAGTCTGCCTTCTCTTCTGTCTCTCCCAACCTTCTCTCATCCCATCCCTATTCTATTTTCCTTTAGGGCATGATGGACTTCTGTACGCCATTTCCTGTATTTCTTATTTCCCAGTTGCATGTGAAAACATGTTTTTAAACATATGTTTTTAAAACTTCAGGTTCCAAATTTTCTCCTTTCCTCCCTCCCCACCCACCCACATTGAAAAGGCAAGCAACTCAATATAGGTTATACATGTGCAGTTATTGAAAACACTTCCTTAGAAGACATGTTGGTGAAAAACTAACTGTATTTCCCTCAATCCTATCCTTACTCCTCATTCATTCTATTCTTTCTTTTGCTTCTGATTACCCCCTTTCCCAATCTGCCCTTCTGTCTATCATCCCCCTGCTCTCTTGTCCCCTTCCTCTGCTATTTTCCTGTAGGGTAAGACAGATTTTCATACCCAATTCAATGTGTATATTATTCCCTCCTTAAGCCAAATCCTATGAGAATAAGATTCACTCATTCCCTCTCACCTTCCCCTGTTTCCTCTCCAGTAAGAGCCTTTTTTTTTGTTTTTTTTTGTGAGATAATTTACCCTTCTACCTCTCCCTTTCTTCTTCTCCTAGTATAATCCTCTCATCCTTAATTTTATTCTCCAGATATGACCCCTTAATCTTCAACTTACCCTGTGCCCTCTATCTATCTATCTATCTATCTATCTATCTATCTATCTATCTATCTATCTATCTATCTATCTATCTATCAACTATCTATATATAATTTCCCTCCAACTACCTAATACTGACAAAGGTCTCATGAGTTATATCTTTCCATGCAGGAATGTAAACAGTTCAACCTTAATAAGTCTCTTATGATTTCTCTTTACCTTTTCATATTCCACTTCAGTTTGTATTTGAAAGTCAAATTTTCTATTCAGCTCTGGTCTTTTCATCAAGAATGCTTGAAAGTCCTCTATTTCACTGAATGACCATTTTCCCTGAAGGATTATACTCAGTTTTGCTGGGTAGGTGATTCTTGGTTGTAATCCTATCTCCTTTGCCCTCCAGAATATTATATTCCCTGCCCTGTGGTCCCTTAATGTACAAGCTGCTAAATCTTGTGTTATCCTGATTGTGTTTCCACAGTACTTGAATTGTTTCTTTCTGGCAGCTTGTAATATTTTCCTTGACCTGGGAACTCTGGAATTTGGCTACAATATTCCTAGGAGTTTTCCTTTGGGGATCTCTTTCAGGAGGAGATTGTGGATTCTTTCAATTTCTATTTTCCCTCTGGTTCTAAATATCAGGGCAGTTTTCCTTGATAATTTCTTGAAAGATGATGTCTAGGCTCTTTTTTTGATCATGGCTTTCAGATAGTCCAATAATTTTTAAATTCTCTCTCCTGGATCTATTTTCCAGGTCAGTTGTTTTTCCAATGAGATATTTCACATTGTCTTCTATTTTTTCATTCTTTTGGATTTGTTTTACAGTGTCTTGATTTCTCATAAAGTCACGTATTCCAATTGCTCTATTCTAATTTTTATGGAAGTATTTTCTTCAGTAAACTTTTGGACTTCCTTCTCCATTTGGAAAATTTTTCTTTTTAGGGCATTCTTCTCTTCATTGGCTTTTTGGACCATTTTTGCCATTTGGGTTAGGCAATTTTTTAAGGTGTTGTTTTCTTCAGTATTATTTTGGGTCTCCTTTAGCAAGCTGTTGACTTGTTTTTCATGATTTTCTTGCATCACTCTCATTTCTCTTCCCAGTTTTCCTCTACTTCTCTTACTTGCTTCTCAAAATCCCTTTTGAGCTTTTCCAAGGCCTGGGACTGATTTATATATTTCTTGGAGGCTTTGGATGTAAGAGCTTTGACTTTGTTGTCTTCTTCTGATTGTCCATTTTGATCTTTGTCACCAACGAAAGACAATATAGTCTGACTCTTTTTGTGCTACTTGCTCATGATCCCAGCCAGTTACTTGAGTTTTAAACTGTCTGTTAAGGTAAGAGTCTGTTTCCACTGTGGAGAATGTACTGTCCCAAGCTTTGGGGGTTTCTAGAACTGTTTTCAGAGACACTTGTAGGGACCTGTAGATTTCCAGTTCTTGCAAGGTGGTGTGAAAAGGGGCGAGGTGTTCACCCCTTTCCTGGCCTGTGCTGTGGTGTATTAGTGACAACAATCACTCCTTTCTGTCCTGGAACTGTGAGGAAGGTTTCTTCTGTACTGCCTGTACAAGCTCCACCACGCCAGCACTCTTCCTCGCCCCAGGACCACTGCCCAGAACTGTGACCCAGATACAAGCATAGGCAAAGCAAGCAATTCCTGCCTCAGCTCTGGCAAAGAGACCCCTGCAATCCCTCTCTGATCAGCCACTGCAATCCTTCTCTGATCAGCCACTGGATTCCCCTCAGTCCGTGGGCCAGAAGCTCAGGACGCAGCCACTGCCCCCGCACCCCACACTCTGCTCTCTGGAACTGGCTCTGACCTAGCTCTTCTCTAACCACAGAAACAGATTTTTCCCACTGACCTTTTAAGTTGTCTTTGGTGTTTGTGGGTTGAGAGGTCTGGAAACCATCACAGCTGTCTGTGATTCAGTCCTCTGAGGCCTGCTCCAGGTTCACTGTTGCCTGCGCGCCCACGCTGCACTGTGCTCCTCTATCAACCCAGCGCCATATACCTTTCTGATCAATCATCCAGAATCTTGGGCTGGAAATTTGGTTCACTCTGTCTTTTTCTGGGTTCTGCTGCTTCAGAATTTGTGTAGAACCATTTTTATAGGTATTTGGAGGGGCTTGGGGTAGAGCTCAAGTAAGTCATTGCTTTCACTCCTCCATCTTGACTCTGCCCCAGGGCCTTTGTTTTGTAGTAGATAGGTCACTGGCCCTGGACTCAGGAAGACCTGAGTTCAAATACAGCCTGAGACACTTAATTTCTTGGTGACTGTGGGGAAGTCACTGAACCCTATTTTCTTCAGTTTTCTCATTTGTAAAGTGAACTGGAGAAGGAAATGGTAAACCTCTTTAGTATTTTTGCCAAGAAAACCCCAAGTGGCATCATTAAGAGTCACACATGACAAAAATGACTGAACAACAAGAAGAATCCATAATTCATGGATTTGGCTGATAAGGACAATACTAGTTTAAAATTTAAGCCTAAGTCTGACATCTTAAAGAAAACAGTTGGAGAATGGCTGACTTAATTATGGTCTACAATAGTAGTGCACAGTGAAAGAGCTGGTTTCAGAGAACCTGGAGGAGGTTATCATCATGGACTGATGCAAAGTGACATGAAAACACCAGGAGAAGAAGTGATTGAGTAATAACAACACTAGGCCAGGTACCTAAGCCATGCGTGGTACCCAAGCCTGTCATCCCAGCTACCATGGAGGCCAAGGCTGGTGCATTGCTTGAGCTGAGAAGTTAGGAGCAGCAGCTGGGCCAAGGCCGATCACATGTCCAGAATAAGTCTGGCACCAACAGAAGCCCTGGTCTCTTCCCCTGGGAGGCTACCTCAAAATATGCCAACTGGCCCAGATCAGAAAGAGAGCATATCAAAGTTTCCAAGCCAATCAACTGTGAGACCCAGCCTGTGAGCAGCTGTTGTATTTTCAGCCAGGTGAGATGGGGAGATCTAGACTCAAAATACTTTGGGAGGGGAAAAGCCTCAGAGTTTCTGTCCAGAGCAGGAACAATTGCTATTTACAGTCCCTTTGAGCCATCAAAACTCAAACAGTGACCCAGAGACCTGGGCTGGGACTTAATATTAGCCAATCAGTGAGAGCCAGAGTGATCTGGATTTAAGGTATATTTGAAGCAGCTCCATTTGAATCTCAATGAGCTTAATGAAAGCCTTCCAGGGCTCAGTTTCAAACAATTTATATTCTTTTGGTCAATGGCCCTAAATGCAAGTGTATGATTCTCCATGGGGAGGAAGGAAGGAATGGAGGGAGGAAGGAAAGAATGAGTGTTGCCTCACTGGAACGGGACAGTTGGGTCCCCAGTGGGGCAGTTACTCCTTCTCACAGATTGTTGTTCATCCTACACTCTTGAAGAGACCAATAACACAAGGGGAATGATGTCTTGACTTGCAAGTGAATTGGATATAAGTGAGGCAGGGCTGTGCAAAGTCACTAGCCTCACTCTTCTGTACAGCCATCTCAGTCCAGTAGCAAGATATAGATCAGTTTGACTGGAGATGGCCTCTGAGACCTGAGAAAGAGAAATGAAAAACAGAGCTGGGAAAGACCTCCCTCCTGTGGATCCGTGTATATCACATTGTCTTCACTTATGAGGGCAGTGAGAGAATGAGACCAGCTCCTGGAAGCAGCTCCCATGGCAAAGTTTGTGGGCCTTAGCAAAGCATACCAGGCAGAAGATTCTTTTTCTTCCTCCTTTTTCTCTCTCTTCTTACTCTTTCTACCTCTACCAGCATCCCTTTGACAAATGGCTCCTGCAGCAGGGCAGAAGTGGGCCCAATTCTCCCCTGAGGGCAGTGGTTGCCCCAAGCCTGTGACTCTGGGGGAAACAGCTGCTGCCCTCTGCTGAAGGGCTGAGCAGCTTGGGGAGGTTTTTGTTCAGGGCTGAAACACTATGGGAATGGAGTACCATAATAATGAAAACAGTAGTAATCTGCCACGTCCCCCGCCTCCACTGCACTGATGGTCAGGGTGAAATCTGTCCCAGAGCCACTGCCACTGAACGGGGCAGGGACCCCAGACTGCAGGGTGGAAGCATAATAGATCAGGAGCCTGGGAGACTGTCCTGGTTTCTGCTGGTACCAGGCCATGTACTTGCTAATGCTGGAACTGGCCTTGCAGTTGATGGTGACTTGATCTCCTGCAGCCACAGACAGGGAGTCTGGGGAGTGGGTCAGCTCAATGGCTGCCTGGGATTCTAAAGGAGAAGAAGAAAGAGATTGAAGTAAATGAAGCATCCTGTGTAGAGACAGTGAATGCAGGAGGGAGTTCCCTTACCCTCAGGCTGTGTCAGAGATGCCCGCTGGAAACTCCTGTTTTTAAAGTGATGCCAAACTATGGGTCATTGGAAGTCTTACCTTGAGGCCAGAGCAGTAGGATGCACAGGAGCAAGGAGTGGGAGAGCATTGTGACCCTGGCAGAGCTGGAGGCAGAGAGCTCTGAGCTCAGAGGGAGACAGATGGGAGATATTTGTATCTCAGGCTGGGTTTGAGAAGGTGCCTTGGATATCACCATGCAAAACAGTGGTGGCACTGCTTGAAGTGAAGGACCCCAGGAGTGGTTATATTCACATTGGAGGGAATGGCCCAATTGTGTTTCCTGGAAGGCTTCACCTCCCATGGCCTCTGTTGTTATTGCTGTTTTAAATGCACCTGCCTTAGGCTGGACATGGTGGTGGCTGTGGCAGGTGGCCAGTTGTGGTTATAAGCAGGTAAAGCCTGTCTACCTTCCCAGGAGAGATCTGAAAGCTCTGGGTCTAGAGACCAAGAGTTGACAAGGATCTATGCAAAGAACAGAATGAAGAAAGAGAGGAAGGAGCTGAGTTAGAAAGAAAACTAAGACCAGGGAAGTAACAAAATTTATAGAGAGTTAAGGGCCCAGGCTTAGATGGAATGGAAACCCGTGTGTGTGTGTGTGTGTGTGTGTGTGTGTGTGTGTGTGTGTGTGTGCGTGTGTGTGTGTGTGTCTGTGTGTGTGTGTGTGTGTGTGTGTGTTGGAGAGGGGGATTTGGAGATTCTATGGTCTACTAGGTGTTGTAAGGAGAATATGTCCATTGCATTGTTGAGGAGAAATGTTTATTCTTCTCTTCTGTGTTTCTCTTATATCTTTCTGAAAGTTAAAAAGAAAAAAAAAGAATGCTGGTCGTAACTTTTTTTTTTTGTAGATGGGGAAACTGAGGCCAAAAGCAGGAAAATGGTTATTCAGTTGCTTTTTTCTATTAAAGTACACCTTATCCTTCCCTCCCCTAATGTCTTGGCACAGCCCTGCCTCACTTAGGTCCAGTTCACTTGGAAGTCAACTCATCCCCTCCTGATGTCATTGGTCGTCTTGCAGAAAGAAGGATAAATAACAAACATTAATGACAAGCCCCCATCTTGGAATCTTTCCCTGTAGACCAAAGCAGCTGGACCCAGGTCATCGCCTGACTTTCTGACACCTTCTCTTGGAATTCAGGGCATGAAGGTCCGAGCACCCATTTCTAAGTATATGACTCATCATATGGAAGAAATGAGGAAGGAAAGAGAGAAGGAAGGAGCATTGCCCAAGTGGAACTGAACAGTTGGGTCCCCAGTGGGGCAGCTACTACTCCTCACACATTGTTGTTTGTAGTACATTCTTTTTAAAAAGTACATTTACTTTTAGTTTTCAACATTCACTGTCATAAGATTTTAAGTTCTGCATTTTTGCACCTGCTTACTGCTCCACCATCAATGCATTAGTGTTCTAAGTTTTACACATCTTCTCCAGCGTTTATAATTTTCCTCTTCTGTCATGTTAACTAATACAACAGGTGTGAGATGGTACCTAAGAGTTTTTTAATGTGCATTTCTCTAATCGATAGTGATTAAGAGCATTTTTTTTTCATGTGACTATAGATAGCTTTAATTTCTGCATCTGGAAACTGCCTGTTCCTATCCTTTGACCATTTGTCAATTGGGGAATGACTTGTCGTCATATAAATTTCTCTCAGTTCTGTCTGCATTTTAGAAATGAGGCCTTTATCAGAGATACTGGCTGTAAAAACTATTTCCCAGCTTTCTGCTTCCTTTCCAATCTTGGTTTTATAGGTTTGTTTGTGCAAAACTTTTAAATTAATATAATCACAATCACCATTTTGCATTTCATAACAATCTCTTTTCCTTGTTTTGTCATAAGTTCTTCCCTGCTCCATAGATCTGACAGGTAAACTATTCCTTGGTCTCCTAATTGCTTATAATATCAGTCTTTATAACTAAATCGTGTACCCATTTTGACTCTATCTTGATATGGTGTGTAAGATGTTTGTCTGTGCCTAAGTTCTGCCATACTATTTTTATTTTCCCAGGGGCTTTGGTTAAATAGTAAGTTCTCATCCTAAAAGCCGGACTCTTTGAGTTTATCAAATCGTAGATCACTATAGTCATTGAATACTGTGTGTTGTGTACTTAATGGATTCCAGTGATCTACCACTCTATTTCTTTGGCAGTACCAAGTAGTTTTGATGATTGCTACTTTTTAATAGTTGTAGATCTGGTACACTTAGGCCACCTTCCATTGCATTTCATTTAATTCATTTGATGTTCTGATCTTTTGTTCTTTCAGAACAAAATTATTATTTTTATTAGTCTATGAAACAATTTTTGGTAGTTTGGAATGGCACTCAATAAGTAAAATCATTTGTGTAGAGTTGTCATTTTGATTACATTAGCCATGCATACCCCTGAGCAGCTGATATTTTTGCAGTTATTTACATCTGATTTTTCCCTTATTCTTCAAGGGGATCAATGAAATCGGGAAGGTGATGTCTTGACTTGCCAGTGAACTGTATTCAAGTGAGGCAGGGCTGTGCAAAGTCACCAGTCTCACTCTTTTCTCCAGAACAATGGGGGTCCAGTGGCGAGACATAGGTCAGGATGAGTGTAAGTGGTTCTTAAAACCTGAGAAAGAGAAATGAAAAACTGAGGCCTGGGAAACACGTCTCTCCCACTACATCTGGGACCATCTTGAATATCATCTTGACCTATTTCTTACCACAGGCCTCTGATGGGTCAGAGGGAGAGAGTGAGGCTGATGTCTTTGCACAGCCCCTGCCTCACTTAAATCCAATTCACTGGCAAGTCAAGACATCCCCTTCCTGTTGTCACTGATGCTCTTCCAGAAAGAAGGATAAACAACAAACAACAACAACCAGCCCCCACCTTGGAATCTTTCCCTTTAGACAAAACCAACTTGAGCCAGGCTGGCCCCTGATATTCTTACCCCATGTGTAAGGATTTGTGTCATGAAGGACAAAACAGCCACAAAGAAGTGGTTTTCCTTGCTGGTTGGCTGGCATCTCATGACAAGGGGTTTGCTAGCATTTCCTCTTCCTTCCTAAAGGCAAAAGTAGTTTTCATAGATCTCAAGATTGGGAAATCCTTTTTGCCCTGTACTCATGGGACATCCCCTGGGGTGGCATGCTTGCTACCCTAGGATCTCCGTTAAAGATTCTTTATTTCTGTACTTGTGGCTTTAATTGATGTCAGGACTTGACAATCCTTTGTTAAGTATGACTTGTCAATCAATCAATTAATCTGTCAATCACTTACACAAAAAGCAATTGATTACAAGATTCCTCTGTGGTAGACTTTATGGATACATTGCACTAGGATATTCAACATATTCTTATCTAAGCATCTGCAAAATAAATATGAAGGAATTTTCAGGGAGAAGATGATGCCACCTTCTCGGGTAGAAGTCTAGAATTGAAAGACCCTGAGGATTCTGAAAGGTAGAGGGGAGGGCCTGCCTGGGGGCTATCCAGTACAAAGTCATGGAGGTGGCAGATGGGAATGTTGAGTGTGGAGAAGAATAAGATCAGGAATTGTCACCTGTGCCTTGGGGTGTTATTGCCTTCTGACTCCCTGAAGGCTGTGGGATGCCCTAGAGTTTGCTGAGCTTAGATGTGGTGTATAGGATGTGAGACCTGCTTGAGCCCTTCATTACCCGCTGAAGGCCAAAAATGTGGACTGGCCATTCAGAGAAGATGATTTAAGCCTTTCTGGACTGAGATGCCAAGTTTCTGCTGGGATGGTCTCTGAGTGAATTTGAAATTTTCCTGCTGTGTCAGCAACCAGAAGATCAGATAAAGCTTGCACAGCTATCCTAGGTCAGGGGAACTTCCTTGCTTTATGACTGCATAATCCCCGAACCACATAAAGGATAAATGAAACAATAATTGTTAGGGAAACAGAGGGAAGGATATTCAGGCCTTAAGTTGTGGTTAGTAAAATGTTGCTATTTCAGGTAAAAATTCTAAGGAGTGTAATTTACTATTGTTTTAAGCTTTGATTACAGGGATAGTTGTCTGAATTGTCCTGAAGGTAATGGTAGAAAAAGGCAGGTTCTGTAGTCCTGGAACTGCTAAAGGAGAATGTCTGTACCAGGGAAAAGTTTTAGGGATGATGGTGGCAGGGCCTTGGTAGGATCCTCCTGACTCTTTTCCCTCATTGTTCTATTTCTGTTCTGAAAAGGAAAATTTCCGACTGGTTCATTCTGAGCCTTGTTTTAACACCTTGTGACTATATGATTAGCTGTGAGATATGACTCATGCCTGGAATCAAATGTAGCTGAGGGAATATTCTCCTTCTGTTATGATATAGGACATTTTTCCAACTGTGTCTCTCTTTTTCCTTTTATAGCAAATTTGTATAATGAAGAACTTTTGTAAATACAGTGCTAAATCTGTTATATAATAGATTAATATTTAAGAGATTTAGTGTTGTTTTTCTGTCTTTTTTAGGAAGGTGAACAGTTCAATTTTAATAAGTCCTTTATGTTTTCTCTATCCTGTTTACCTCTTCATGCTTCTCTTGAGTCCAATATTTGAAAGTCAAATTTTCTTTTGAGCTCTGGTCTTCTCATCAAGAATGCTTGAAAGTCCTCTATTTCACTGAATGCCTAATTTCCCCTTGAAGGATTATACTCAGTCTTGTTGGGTAGGTGATTCTTGGATGTAATCCTAGTTCCTTTGACCTCCAGAATATCATATTCCATCATTTGAAGCTGCTAAGTCTTGTGTTATCCTGATTGTATTTCCATAATGCTTGAATTTTTTCTTTCTGGCTACTTGCAATGTTTTCTCCTTGGCCTGGGAATTCTGGAATTTGGCTGTAATATTCCTAGGAGTTTTCCCTTGGGGATCTCTTTCAGAAGGTAAACAGTGTATTCTTTCAATTTCTATTTTTTCCTCTGCTTCTAGAATAACAGGACAGTTTTCCTTGATATTTTCTTTAAATATATGTATATATATATATATATATGTATATGTATATATATGTATATATATGTATATATATGTATATATATATGTATATATGTATTTATTTATTTATTTCTTTTTAGTTTGCAACATTTACTGCCACAAGATTTTGAATTCCATATTTTCACCCCATCTTGCCCTTCCCCCCACCCCAAGATGGCATTCATTCCACTAGTCTGCCCTCCCTTCTATCTCTCACCCCCCCTTCTCTCATCCCTTTCCCCTTCTATTTTCCTGTAGAGCAGGATAGATTTCTGTACCTCATTTCCTGTATTTCTTATTTCCCAGTTGCATGTGGAAATATTTTTTTTAAACATGTGTTTTTAAAACTTTGGATTCCAAATTTTCTCCCTTCCTCCAACCCCACCCACCCTCATTTAAAAAGCAAGCAAGTCAATACAGTCCATACAGGTGCAATGATGAAAACACGTCCATAGTAGACATGTTGTGAAAAACTAACTCTGTTTCCCTTAATGCTATCCTGCCCCCCCATTTATTCTATTCTTTCTTTTGACCTTGTCCCTCCTCAGAAGTATTTCCTTCTGATTACCCCTTTCCCAATCTGCCTTTCTCTCTATCGTCCCCCTGTTCTCTTGTCCTCTTTCCTCTGCTATTTTCCTGTAGGGTAAGACAGATTTCCATACCCAATCGAATGTGTATGTTATTCCCTCCTTAAGCCAAATCCTGTGAGAATAAGATTCCCTCATTTCCTCTCACCTTTCCCTGTTTCCCCTCCACTGTAAGAACCTTTTCTTGTCTGTTTTGTGGAAGATAATGTACCGCATTCAACCTCTCCCTTTCTCCTTCTCCTAGTATAATCCTCTCTCACCCCTCAATTTTATTCTCCAGATATCACCCCTTCATCTTCAACTCACCCTGTGCCCTCTATCTATCTATCTATCTATCTATCTATCTATCTATCTATCTATCTATCTATCTATCTATCTATCTATCTATCTGTCTATCCATCCATCCATATAATTTTTCCCCTCCCACTACCCTAATACTGACAAACATCTCATGAGTCATAGATATCATCTTTCCATGCAGGAATTTAAACAGTTCAGCCTTAATAAGTCTCTTATGATTTCTCTTTCCTGTTTACCTCTTCATGGTCCACTTGAATCTTGTATTTGAAAGTCAAATTTTCTATTCAGCTCTGGTCTTTTCAACAAGAGTGCTTGAAAGTCCTCCATTTCACTGAATGACCATTTTTTCCCTTGAAGGCTTATATTCAGTTTTGCTGGGTAGGTGATTCTTGGTTGTAATCCTATCTCCTTTGCCCTCCAGAATATTATATTCCATGCCCTGCGGTCCCTTAATGTGGAAGCTGCTAAATCTTGTGTTATCCTGATTGTGTTTCCACCATACTTGAATTGTTTCTTTCTGGCTGCTTGCAATATTTTCTCCTTGATCTGGGAACTCTGGAATTTGGCTACAATATTCCTAGGAGTTTTCCTTTGGGGACCTCTTTCAGGGGTAAATCGGTAGATTCTTTCAATTTCTATTTTGCCCTCTGGTTCTAAAATATCAGGGCAGTTTTCCTTGATAATTTCTTGAGAGATGATATCTAGGCTCTTTTTGTGATCATGGCTTTCAGATAGTCCAATAATTTTTAAATTCTCTCTCCTGGATCTATTTTCCAGGTCAGTTGTTGTTCCAGTGAGATATTTCACATTGTCTTCTATTTTTTGATTCTTTTGGGTTTGTTCTACTGTTTCTTGATTTTTCATAAAGTCAGTATCTTCCAATTGCTCTATTCTAATTTTTAAGGAAGTATTTTCTTCAGTAAGCTTTTGGACTTCCTTTTCCATTTGGCCAATTTTGCTTTTTAGGGCATGCTTCTCCTCATTGGCTTTTTGAACCTCTTTTGCCATTTGGGTTAGGCTATTTTTTAAGGTCTTATTTTCTTCAGTACTTTTCTGGGTCTCCTTTAGCAAGCTGTTGACTTGTTTTTCATGATTTCCTTGCATCACTTTCATTTCTCTTCCTAGTTTTTCCTCTACTTCTCTTTCTTGCTTCTCAAAATCCCTTCCAAGCTCTTTCAGGGCCTGGGACTGATTCCTATTTTTCTTGGAGGCTTTGGATGTAGGAGCTTTGACTTTGTTGTCTTCTTCTGGTTGTATGTTTTGATCTTCTTTGTCACCAAAGTAAGATAAGATAGTCTTAGTCTTTTTGCGAGGTTTGCTCATGATCCTGGCCAATGACTTGAGTTTTAAACTCTTTGTTAAGGTAAGAGTCTGCTTGCAATGTGGAGAATGTACTGTCCCAAGCTTTGGGTGTTTGCAGAGTTGTTTTCAGAGATACTTGTAGGGACCTGTAAATTTTCAGTTCTTCCAAGGTGGTATGATAAGGGTCGAGGTGTTACTCTTTTCCTGGCCTGAGCTCTGGTCTTTGAGTGACTGGCCACAAGCAGTCTTTTCTCTCTTGGAACTGTGAGGAGGGTTTTCTCTGCACTGCTGCTACAAGGTCCACCACACCAGCCCTGTGCCAGCACTCCTCATCCCAGGACTGCCATCCAGAACTGTGACCCAGATCCAACCACAGGCAAAGCAAGAGATTCCTGCCTCTGCACCAGCAAAGAGATCCCTGCAGTCCCCCTCTGATCAGCCACTCCCTTTCACCTCAGTCTGTGGGCCTGAAGCTCAGGGCACAGCCACTACCCGGGCACCTGTGCTCTGTGCTCTAAAACTGGCTCTGACTTAGCTCTTCTCTCACCGCAAAAACAGACTTTTCCCACTGAACTTCTAAGTTGTCTTTGGTGTTCGTGGATTGAGGAGCATGGATGCCACCACAGCTGCCTGAGATTCATTCCTCTGAGGCCTGCTCTAGGTTTGCTGGGAGCTGCGTGCCCACACTGAACTGTGTTCCTCTCCCCACCCGGCGCGATAAGCGTTTCTGATCAACTATCCAGGCTCTTTCGGGCTGCAAATTTGTTTTAGTCTGTTTTTTTGTGGGTTCTGCTGCTTTAGAATTTGTTTAGAGCCATTTTTTTATGGATATTTGGTGGGGTTTGGGGAAGAGTTTGAGTAAGTCACTGCTTTCACACCGCCATCTTGGCTCCGCCTCCTTCCTTGATATTTCCTTGAAAGATGTTGTCTAGGCTCTTTCTTTTTTGATCATGGCTTTCAGTTAGTCCAATGATTTTTAAATTGTCTCTCCTGGATCTATTTTCCAGGTCAGTTGTTTTTCCAATGAGATATTTTATATTGCCTTCTATTAATTTATTCTTTTGGTTTTGTTTAACAATTTCTTGATTTGTTATGAAGTCATTAGCTTCCATTTGCCGTATTCTAATTTTTTTTTAGCCAAATAAAAGGTTTATTAGAACATCTATCATATTGGGCAGACTCTTAAAGAGTCTGAACATTGGTAAGCTATTGGCTAGATTTTACGAATCTGTGCAGTGACTAGATTTTACGAATCTAAGCAGTGACTAGATTTTATGAATCTGAGCAGTGGCTAGATTGTAAGAATCTGAGCATCTTAATGGAGACAAGATGGACCTTATATACAGAAAGAGTGTGGGAGGGATCTAGGAGTGGCCAAATACTCTATGAGGTAATAGAACTCCAGGGACCTGCATCCAGTGGCCAAGGGAGAATGGAGCCTAGATAGGATTAAGGGTGGGAAGTTGCCAGGGCCATAGGGAGGTAAGACAATGCAGGACTAGGCTAGGTTAAGGGTAACAAAATTGAGAGATTGGGTGTAGCTACAATGAAAGGCTAGTTGGTGGAATTATAGCCTCAGGTGAAAGCCAGAGATTTGGCCCTGTGGGAAAGTCCAGGGTTTTTCCTTTTTGGGGTCTAGATCTCAACCTCATCATTCCCCCCTCAAACAAGTGGGACACAAATTCTTTTGGGGTAAGGGGTCGTGGCTTCTGAAACTGCTTGCTGGTGGCAAGGGGCATAGAGCCGTCCCTGCCTTGAGGGAGTCCCAAAGAGGAGGTTGACTGGAACCCAGCAGAGGCTGCATCCAGGAAACGATGCGGGGACATTGGCTGGTACCCGCTCTTTGCCACCAACTGTGGGTGAATGGCCTATAATGTGGAAGACACAAATCTGACACAAAAGACTGTAGGGCCCAGATGTAAAGCAGGGACTAGATTTAGGGCCCAAATATGAGAGGATAAAACATCCTTAGCTCTGTTTGGATTCAGATAATTCAGTTTTCCAACCATGCAGTGTCAAATCCACCTCATAGCCAAAGTCAGGAATAGCGAGATGGGTAACATTCCCTTTCAAAGGAATGTAATGGGAAAACTGAGCCAGGAGGATCCCATCTTAGACTGAGGCTAAAATTGTCCTCTCAGCTTTTCCCAATGCTGACTTCCCACGGCTAATACACTCTCTCTGAGTGGCTTGTGGCATGTCTCGAATGGTGGATTATTGATTTATTGATGGATTATTAAGATCCATCAGACAACCGAAAATAAAATCCCATGAGCTTTTACCTCACACAGCAAGTTTCACAACTTAGGAAAAACTTTTCCAGGATTGACATCTCAAAGTTAAATTTTTCCTAGTGTAAAAAGCCAATCATTAGAGATTATTTCTACATACTTGCAAATTCTCAGCAAGACAAACCCAAACCGGCTTTTTGCCAAGTTTACACATTAAAGCAATAACCAACAATGGCCAAATTATTTTAGCAGCAACCAAATGATGAGAAGTTGCTTGACAGAACTGATGTAAAGAGTTCACCAATTTGAAATCTGAAACAAACCCATTAGCAATCAGGTGACTTCAGTTTTGTTAAATGCATTTCCAGATTACTTTACCCAGGGGATCTACATTTCATTAACAGGTAAAACTATAACTTTACAAAGAGTGTGCTTACCCAAGTTCTGAGACTAGCTTCTTGACCTTGAGCAGGATGTGCTGAACCTGGGTTATGCTTCTAGGCAAAGATTGCCCCAGGGCCCAAGGCCATTGCCAATGGAGCCCATGCTGTAGCTGCTGCCCCTCCCCCCTCCTTCCTTTCCCAGGTGGGGGAGGGTGAAATCAAAGGTGAGGGGTAAAGGGTGAAGCTCTTTTCTCCTATGAGAGAGGTTAACAGATACCCTCTTGACTCAAGTGAAGGGAGTGAGAGAAAGGAGTGACCAGGATTGTAAGGAGTAGTTTCAAAACTCCATAAGGATCAATCAGAAAACCTCCAGAATCTGCCAAGATATTTATAGCTGTTCTAACTTTTCCCTGTAACCTCCATGAAGGAGGCTTCAGAGGTGTAGAGGGAAGGGAGTAAGTAAGCTTCAGGGAACCAAAAAGCAACTGCATTTTCCCCCAATTCCCTAGTGCTCAGAGAATTGATGGCATTGGGCATACACTTCCAGAAAGGGAATCCATCCTTGTCCTCTATGCTGCGGAAGGTGTACCCAGGTCCATGGCCTCAACTCGACTTAGTGAACTGAGAGCCTGAGAGTGTCAGGCTGAATGTGAGACAGCCTCATAAGTGTCTGCCTGAAAAGCACCTCCAAGCCTTGGTGCTTGGAGAGTGAACCCAACTGCAGAGCAAGAAAGGAGGGGTGGGGAAGGCTTACATGCCTTCCAGTCATGGCTGGAGAAGAATTTGGGGTTAGGCAGTTTCCCCCAAACAGGCCGCCAAAATGTTGAGATTTAGGGACTTAGGGGTGCTGAAACCCCAAAAACAAAAAATGCACATCCTGCCCAAAAGAATTCGACCAGAGCCTTCTTTCAGCCAAAGACAAAGTTTATTAGGACATCAATCATATTGGGCAGACTCTTAAGGAGTCTGAACATTACTAAGCTATTGGCTAGATTGTAAGAATCTGAGCAGTGGCTAGATTTTAAGAATCTAAGCCAAAGTATGAATATCTTATAATTTTAACCTCCATTCGTGGTCGAATAATAATATAAGAATGATATCCTGCTAAGGGGGAAATCATTAGACAAAGTAATGAGACAAAGGTGTAATGTGATCATTTTCTAATTAAATAGAATAGTAAATTTTGAGAAAAGCAACAGGATTAGAATGTTTTCTCAAAGAACCCTATAGAGATGTGTATGGTTACTATTACTATGATTAATTCTATATAGATGTGTACAGCTCATGTCTCATGGAAATTCAAGCTTGAAGCATGTTTTGGTGAGAAGTTCTCAAAAAGGGATTTTTTTGTGGTTTGGATAATGGCAAAGAAAGTGAAATAATTTTTCCATGATTAAAGTATCTGTCTGATAACTATAAAAGGTAGAAGAGCTCATTTTATTGTTTGGACCCTCCAATTTTTACAAGATTCTTCTATCAAGTACAGGATTTAGTTTCACTCAGGGCTGTTATTGGGATGGGATACCTCCTGAGATCCCTTGCAACAAGAGCAGTTCATCTTTCATGTCTAGTGGATTTTGTGTTGTCCCTAAGTGTGTGCACATTCCTTGTACTGATGGTGAGTGGAATCATCTTTGCAGACATTTTTGTACATTTTTTTATGTTTCAACTACAGGGTGGGATCCCTTCTTAATGGTAACAGGCCAAGGTTAGGTAATTTGAGAATTTTTAGAACACCTTTTGTAGCCTCTTCCTCCCACCAGGCGGTGAACAGTGTGGTCCTTCAAAAAGGCTGCTCAGACACCCAGGAAGCTGCTGAATCCTGTTGCTGCTTCCAGTGAGAAATGACCCTATGGTCTGGGTCACCTGTGTGCAGGGTTGTGACTACAGCTCCCAGTTATCTGTACCTGCTGTTGTCACTTGCCTGTCACAGTTCTCTGAGATAGTAAAATGGCAAAATGATATGGGTGATGTCATTTGATTCTGTGTGATTTGCATTTAAGTGCAGCACAGTGAAGGAATTTGTCCACCTCTCTCTCCCCTCCACAGTGATCACAGTCGCTTGGTGATGGCTACACATGCAGTGGGTGACCTTGGCCTTTTCCATGGCTAACCAAGCTCTAATCAGCCAGGTGAGACAGGGAGATCTCCTCCCAAAACAATTTGGTAGTGGGAGATCAGCAGGGTTTCTGTCCAGCACAGCAGCGATTGCTATTTACACTCCCTTTGGGCCATCAAATCTCAAACAGTGACCCAGAGAGCCTGGGCTGGGACTTAATATTGGCCAATCAGTGAGAGCAGAGTTGTGGATTGAAATCATAGTGAAGTATCTCCAATTGAATCTGAATGGGCTTTATCAAAGCCTGGTTTTCCAGAACTCATTTTCCAGCAATTCATATTCCTTTGGTCAGAGCCCAGAGATGTAAGTGTATGATTCCCCATGGGGAGGAAAGGAGAAAGGAAGAAATTGAGGAAGAAAGGAAGGAATGAGGGAAGGAGCACAGCCTCACTGGAACTGGACTGTTGGGTCTCCAGTGGGGCAGCTACTCCTCCTCACAGATGGTTGCTCATCGTCTCCTGTTGAAGAGACTAATGACATCAGGAAGGTGATGTCTTGACTTAGAAGTGAATTGGGTTTAAGTGAGGCAGGCTGGGCAAAGTCCCCAGTCTCCCTCTCTCCTCCAGAGCCACCTGAGTCCACTAGCAAGATATAGATCAGAATGACTGGACATGGCCTCTGAGACCTGAGAAAGAGAAATGAAAAACTGAGTCCTAGGAAAGACCTCTCTCCCACTTTACTGATGGCCATCACATTGTCTTCATTCATGAGGCTGAGTGAGAGGGATACCAGCTCCTGGAAGCAGCCCAGGGCAAGGATTGTGGTGCCTGGCTAAGGCATACCGGGAAGAAGATTCTTTATCTTCCTCCTTTTTCTCTCTCTTCTTACTCTTTCTACCTCAACCAGCATCCCTTTGACAAATGGCTCCTGCAGCAGGGCTGAATTGGGCCCCATTCTCCCCTGAGGGCAGTGGTTGCCCCAAGCCTGTGACTCTGGGGAAGCTGCTGCTGCCCTCTGCTGAAGGGCTGAGCAGCCTGGAGAGGTTTTTCTTTGGGGCTGAAACACTGTGGCAATGTAGCACTATAGTATTGAAAACAGTAATAGTCTGCCATGTCCTCAGCCTCCACTGCACTGATGGTGAGGGTGAAATCTGTCCCAGAGCCCCTGCCACTGAACCCAGGCAGGGACCCCAGACTGCAGAGTGGAAGCACCATAGATCATGAGCTTGGGAGCCTGTCGTGGTTTCTGCTGGTACCAGGCCATGTACTTGCTAACACTGGACCTGGCCTTGCAGCTGATGGTGACTTGTTCTCCTGCAGCCACACAGAGGGAGGCTGGGGACTGGGTCAGCTCAATGGCTGCCTAGGATTCTAAAGGAGAAGAAGAAAGAGATTTCAGTGAATTAAGAATCCTGTGTAGAGACAGTGAATGCAGGAGAAGTTCCCTCACCCTCAGACTGAGTCAGAGATGCCCACTGCAAAACTTCTGTCTCTAAAATGGTGCCAAACCATGGCTCTTTCTAAGTCTTACCTTGAGGCCAGAGGAATAGCAGCCAGAGGAGGAAGGACTGGGAGACCATTGTGACCTTTGCAGAGCTGGAGGCAGAGAGCTCTGAGCTCAGAGGGAGACAGATGGGAGGTATTTGTATGTGAGGCTGAGTTTGCGAAATGCCCCTTAGATACCACCATGCAAAACCATGGTGGTTCAGCCTGAACTGAAGGAGCCCAGGAATGTTTATATGCACACAGAAGGAGTGGCCCAATTGCATTTCCTTGAAGGTGTGACCTCCTGTGGCCTCTGTATTTATTGTAATTTTACATACACCTGCCTTAGACTGGATATGGTGGTGGTTCTGGTGGGTGGCGAATTTTGGTTATGTGCAGGGGGAGGCCTATCTACCTTCCCAGGAGAGATCCGATGGATCTGGGTCTAGAGACCAAGAGTTGATAAGTGTCTATGCAAAGAATAGAAAGAAGAAAGAGGAAGGAGCTGAGTTAGAAAAAACACTAAGACCAGGAACCAACAAAATTTAAAGAGACTGAAGGGCCCAGGTTTAGATGAAATGGAGATGGAGGGGACTTGGAGATGCTCTGGTCTACTAGGTGATATAGGAGAATATGTCCCCTGAGTAGTTGTTGTAGGGGGTTGGGGGAGAAGATGTTTATTCGACCCTTCTGTATTTCTGTTTTATCTTTCTAAAAGCTAAAAAGAATAAAAAGGATTGCTGGTTTCAATCTTTCATTTTGTAATTGGGGAAACTGAGGCCAAAAGAGGTAAAATGATTATTCAGGTGCCTTTTTCATCTCCTTTTCTCTACTCAGAAGCTGTCAACTCTCATCAAGCCCTCATCATCCGAAGGGTGGGCTCTTCCCATGTCCATCTGGTTGGTTTCCATGCCTCAATTCTCTCCCCACTCCACGCAATGCTGCACTCAGCTGTTAAATTGATCATCTGAGACAGCAGCTCTCACCATGTCACCTCTTCTACTCCAGACACTCCAATCCCTCTTTATTACCTCCAGAAGCTAATTAAAAAATGCTTTAAAGCCCTTCAGAACTTGGTCAATTCCCCCTTTTCGGATTTCCTCACATTCTACCCCCTTCCAGGCACCCCATGATCTAGTGACACTGGCCTTTTCTGTTTCTCTTGAAGGACCCTCCTCTGACTCTGCGCCCCTTCACTGCTGTCCCATGTGCCTGGAGTGCTCTTCTTCCTCACTGCCACTTCCTGACTTCACATGCTTCCTGTTTGCTGAGAAATAAACACATGGGGAAGCTTCCAGTTA
The DNA here is from genome assembly GCF_003287225.1 of Phascolarctos cinereus. NCBI lineage: Eukaryota > Metazoa > Chordata > Mammalia > Diprotodontia > Phascolarctidae > Phascolarctos > Phascolarctos cinereus. The sequence goes on from NW_027555625.1 coordinate 39,570,516, forward strand.
CATTCGCTTGTTACTATGATCGCCACCCCACCCCGAAATCTTTTCTCTAATACCCATACTTCATGCGGGATACAGGAATGTCTGTGGCAGGTGTCTAAGTGAATGTGCTTTTTCAGTTAAAAATTTTGAATATTGAACTTAAACACTAAGAGAAAAACATTTCCATACCTGTAGCAGAACACAGAAAGAAGATTGTATGTGAAGCTATGAACTTCTGTTTTATACAGCTTGGAAAACAATAATATAATAAAGTCCATCCCTGTCTTTGCAAGTTGTCCTGCTTATCTATAACTTTTTATGTTCTTTTTTTCCCATCACAATTGCTCTTGCTTCATTCCTGAATTAAAAATTGAGAAGAAATTAAGAAAAAAAATCCCCTGTAATATACAAGCACAGTCAAGCAGAATAACTCCAGACTGTGTAAGAGTCCACTTTCTGCATCTGGTGTCCATCCTCTTTGTCAGGTGGTTAGCACGTCTTCTCAGAGTTTCTCTAAAGACGTGGTTCAGAGTTGTTTGTCCTGACCATGCTGATGTCCTCATACTTGCTAATGCAGGAAGTGGTCTTGCAGCTGGTGAAGACTGTCTCCTGGAGGAAGTGATTGGACAAAGCAATGAGACAAAGGTACAATGTGATATATTTCTCATTAAACAGGATAGCAAATTTTGAGAGAAAAGCTACTAGATTAGACTGTTTCCTCTATGAATTATATAGAGGTTTATATCATTGGCTTCCAAAATTTATCTTTCATGGAAATTCAGGCTTTAGGCATGCTTTGATAGTAAGTTTCCCAATTTGTATTTTCCATTACAAAAGTATCTGTCTGACAATTTTAAAAGGCAGAAGAGGCTCATTTTATGATTGGACCCTCACATTTTAAAAGATTCATAGACCAGGTGCAGGATTTAGCTAAGGACAGAAACCGCCACTGGTATATAAACCGAAATTCTGTGAAGTTTCAAAATTGGAGAATCAAATTTAAGTGATTGTACTAACTTATACTAAGTCAGAATTATGCAGGAAACACATACATTTGAAGCAGAGAAGGAGAACTCCCTTTTAGAAATGTCTTGAGAATAAAACCTGTTGTCCAAGAAAGGATATCTAGAGACCAGATAACTACATGAGACATCTGGGACTTCAAAGGTGCTGATCAATTAGACATTGAGAATAGGTTACTGGGATACAAGGAGACCTAAGGTTAGTTACCATTGTGTGGTTTCTGTTCATGTTTTCTTGGTTACCTTGGTGACATGTGAATTTCCTTGCACAAAACTTGTCTGTTGTGCGTCCTCTCAGTGGTTTAATCCATTCGTGACTTCAGGCAATTGTGCAGCTATGGGAATTCTGAGAAAAACTTTGCTACATTCTTTGAACCTGGACAATGGTTATGTGTCTTCAACCAAGGACTTACGGTTTTGGTATTTATTCTAAGTTGCCAACTGATATGTCTTGTAAGAGCCTGTCAGGTGTTTCTGAGGACTCCCACAGTTGCCACCTTGTGGATGTGTTCTCCTGGATCATGTGAAGGCACCAGCTACAAGTGGACATCTCTTTCCACTCTGTGAGGAAGATTGAAGTCTTCCCCATACCTGTGTTGGCCGGCAGGTGGCACCTTTGGGCACACCTTCGACTAAAAGGAGGGGGATGTGAACCATTTGTGAGCCCCCGAAGACCTGAGAAAGTCCTAAAACCTAGATTGGACAATCAGGAGAAAGACATTTTTGGCCAGCTGTGAGCTTAACCTACCATAATGCTTTGCATGCTCTGGCATAACAGACATGCTTTGTTTTGCTCTCTGCGCGCAACCAAAATGCTCCTTCCTGTGTCAGCAACTAACTAGAAAGCTGGATGAACCTGATCCGGAGAATTCTTCTGTTTATGACTCCCAAGGGCAGGAGGCTTTGAACTGGATGCTATCTTGAATGATGAGACATTTTCTTATATTGGTATTTTATGGACATACATTATGCTATGTTATGCTATACGTATTCATGTTAACGATAAAAGAAACACAGAAATCCTGGATAGATAATGTCAATGGACACCTTGACATTCTCTTATCTTATTGCATTTACAATCTATCCAATTGAGAAATTCCCTTCTCTTATTATGGTTAAGACCTATGGGGACTCTAATTTTGGCTGACATGGGCATCATGAGCCAGGAAGGGAGGGAGGGATGAGTGGGAATTAGTGTGAAGATCCAAGAGCACCTTTGTTTATCTGTCCTTGGGCTCATTTGTACAATGAGCTCCCATGTTACCTCTATATTTATGTTCCAGAAGCTTTGAGAGAAAGAAACATGTAAATGCAGCCTGGTTTTGTTTGTCTTTCTTTTTCTTTTCTATTTTTAGGCAATTGTGATTAAGTGACTTGCCCAGGGTCAGAGAGCTAGTGAATGCCATGTATTTGGTCTGAGGCCAGATTTGAATTCAGGTCCTCCTGACTTCAGGGTTGGTGCTCTATACACTGCACCAACTCGCTGCCCCAGTTTGTCTTTCTTAGAATGACCTCAGTAATGGCTGACAAAGCACAAGTCTGAAGTCTTAAAGAAAGCAGTTGGGGAATGGCTGACTAAATTAGGGTCTACAATAGTAGTATACTGTGAAAAAGCTGGTTTCAGAGAAACCAGAAAAATTCATAAAAATGTACTGATTCAGAGTGACATGAAAAGACCAGGAGAACAAATGATTGAGTAAAAACAGCAACAGACCTGGTACCTAGGGCACATATGCCCAAGCCTGTCATCCTAGCTACCAGGGAGGCTGAGGCTGGTGCATTGCTTGAGCTCAGAAGTTAGGAGCAGCAGCTGGGCTAAGGCCAGATCAGGTGTGCAGACCAAGTCTGGCACCAGTAGAAGTCCTGGCCTCTTCCCCCAGGAGGCTGCCTAAAGGCCTGCCAACTGGCCCAGATCAGAAAGAGAGCACAACAAAGTTTCCATACCAATCAACAGTGGGATCCAGCCTGTGAGCAGCTGTTGTATTTCCAACCAAGTGAGATAGGGACGACTACTCCTATAACAATTGGGGAGGGGAAGATGTCAGGGTTTCTGTCCAGAGCAGGAACAACTGCTATTTACACTCCCTTTGAGCCATCAGATCCCAAACAGTGCTCAGAGAGGCTTGGGCTGGGACTTATTATTGGCCAATCAGTGAGAGCCAGAGTGCTGTGGATTGAAATCATAGTGAAGTATCTCCAACTGAGTCTGAATGGGCTTTATCAAAGCCTGGGTTTGCAGAGCTCAGTCACAAGCAATTTATATTCCTTTAGTCAGAGCCCTCAAATGCAAGTGTATGATTCTCCACTGGGAGGAAGAGAGGAAGAAAGAAATTGAGGAAGAAAGGAAGGAATGAGGGAAGGAGCACAGCCTAACTGGAGCTGGACCATTGGTCCCCAGTGGGGCAGCTCCTCCTCCTCACAGATTGCTGCTCATCCTTTTTCTTGAAGAGACTAATGACATCAGGAAGGTGAGGTTCAGAGGAAACTGGCCACACCCCATCAGCATTGATTCAGATTCCTCAGGTCTCTCTGGCCAGGCCAAACCCTTTTGCTAACTTGGATTAGAGGTGATTTCAAAGTGTGTAAAATTTATGCATCCGTCTGGAAATCACAGGAGATGGAATGCTTAGGCTAGTTTTAACCTTTTTTTAGGGTAGTTTTATCTTTTAATAAGCATGAAAAATGGAGACTTTTCAGCTCTCTTAAGGAAGTGGAGAGAAAAAGTTACTCAGAGCTGAGAACTGTCACCACGTGTCTTTCTAAGAGAATCTATGAATTTATGGATAATATTTCCTTTCAAAGGGCTAAGAGTACTGGACTTTTAAAAAGACTTTTAAATGTTTATCATTAGCGATTGTAAATCCAGATTCGATTTGATTTAAGGCTATTTACCTCGGTTTACTGTTCTGTAAGGGGTAATAGTGGAAGTCACTTTTGAGAGAAGTTATGAGGATCATGATTGTAAAATAACTGGCATATGCTAGACAACATGAATATTATCTCTCTAATTTAAAGTAATTGCTGCACACCTTATAACTTTGAAGTAGTTTTGAAATACCAAAAGTAATAAGGTCAATAACTTCTAATCAGAAAATGCAATTGATGTCATTTGAAGTTTATTATTGGTGTTATTACTGTATTTCTCAATTTTTAATCTAGATTTTGTTGCATAGGAATTGGGCCTTTTAAAAAGAAAGGGATGTAATCAAATCTTTTTGAAAACTTAACATTTAATCAAGTATATTTGGTTACAATCAAGTAATAATACTAATACTAATACTAATATTTACTCTGAAAGAAGATTTTTCATTTGAAATCTTGGCTATTATGAAAATATAAGGTGGTTGCAGGTTGTAGTTTCAACATAAGAATGATGAGATGAATGATTCTCTGTGCAAGGTGATTTAGAAATGCATTTACCTAAATTGATAATGGTGGCCTTAAGTTTTAAGTACATTATAATGTGTAGGGTATTGTTACATTTCTAAATTGTGTAATTAGGTAAACAATTGTATCACCTTTGCTGTTAAAAAACAATTTCTGTTATAATCTAGATGTTATTAGATTAAGCATTGTACTGTCAGAGAAAAGGAGAAAAAAATGAATGGGTTAGGAAGCTCTTAAGTCATTCTATCAGACCATGTGTTGTAATATTTTTGAAGTATTATAATTTAAGAAATTGTAAACTTCCATTTTGTCTATATTTAAAGGGAAGTTTCAGCTAAAATTATTAAGTTCTCATTTATGAACATTAAGATTGTTAACTAAGTTATTTGAAGTTATTATTTAAATCAAGTATTTCCACAAGTATTTTTGTGAAAGGAAACATGGTAATTGTGCAAAGAAAGGACCTTATGAAATCTCCTTGTAATTAATTTATTCTGGTATAGTAAGAGGATAAATGTAAGCTGTTTTAAAGAAAGGGAAATACTTTTATGAAGAAATGTTTTGGAAAATCTTTTGTGTGATTTTTAGAAGGCCTACTAAGTTTCCATTTCCAAGCCAACTTGTTGCAGTAATAATTTGATACTGATGACAATTATGTCCAAACTCGTGTGAATTTCATTCCTAGGTTTGTTGTGTCCTTGGAATGGCCTTAATAGATGTTTTCTGAGAAATAAAGTGGGAGTCAGCAGCTCAATGGAGCAGCATGTAATGAGCTGTAAATGGGGAAGATCTTGCTGTTTTGATCTGAATTCATTCCATGGCCTAAAGAAGGGTTCAAAATCAGTGTTTGAACTTATCATATGTATAAGATTCAATTCCTGAAGTATTTTATGATATTTAAGGAGGAACATGTGTAGGAATGCATGCAAACTACTTCAGGCCCACTTTAAAGAGGTTCCCTAACCAATGTGAGATCATAGTCACCTCTGAAACTGATTAGGGAACTTGCAATTCACGACCTTATGGGAGTGATAACTGACTTTATTCTGAGTGTAACTTCAGGTGTGGTTATCAAGATGAGCCACTGACTCATGATGCCAGCAACCCTGTAGGGAGGGGTTAGTGGGTCTGTGAACTGCATGTATAAAGTGCAGAGGGGGCTCTCATGGGAAGGTTGGGAGGACGAGTATTCTGCATGAGCTGAAGTAGGGTTCTCCTGACTCACTTTGCCCACTATGACACCTGGCAGACTTTAAGCCTGGCTCAATGCAGTTGGTCATTACATAACATCCTGTCTGGAATTGACATGAAGTTAGGGAAACATTGTTCCCTTACTTTAGTTTTTTGTCCCTTTTCTTTTATGGTCCATTTCTGTAATAAAAGTTTGTAACCAGCTTGTTAAATCCATTAAATACTAGCTTGGTGCTGGAACATCTGAGGTTATTATAGTAAGATGCAAGTATAAGATTGAGCTACTTTTAGGGCACCTTTTCTAGCCCCTTCCTCACACCAGGAGGTGAGCAGTGTGGTCCTTCAAAAAGGCTGCTCAGACACCCAGGGGCTGCTGAATCCCACTGCTGCTTCCAGTGAGAAGACAACCCTATGGCCTGGGTAGCCTGTGTGCAGGGTTGTGAGAGAGCTCCCTGTGTATCCGCACCTGCTATTTGTCACTTGCCTTTTGCCACAGGGCTCTGAAATATGTAAAAATGGCCAAACGGTATGGGTGATGTCATTTGATTCATGTGTGATTTGCCTTTAAGTGCCGCACAGTTGCGTGAAGTTGTCAGCCTCCCTCTCCCCTCGACAGTGATCACAGTCCATTGGCAGGATAGTCAGGATGACTGGTGATGGCTGCACGTGCAGTGGGTGGCCTTGGCCTTTTTGGTGTCTAACCAAGCTCCAATCAGCCAGGTGAGGTAGGGAGATCTACTCCCAAAACAGTTTGGAAGGGGAAGATCCTAGGGTTTCTGTTCAGAACAGTGGCAATTGCTGTTTACCCTCCCTTTGAGCCATCAAATCCCTAACAGTGACCCAGAGAAGGGACATCTTTTGATTCATGTGTGAACTGTTTTAAGTGAGGCAGAGTTGCATGAAGTGGACAGCCTCCCTCTCTCCTCCAGAGTGATCAGAGTCCAGCGGCAAGACAGAGTCAAGATGACTGGTGATGGCTCGAGATGCAGTGGGTGACCTTAGCATCCTCAATGTTTAACCAAGCTCTGAGTACTGCACAGTGCCTGATTCACCTACCTTCAGGCCATTGGAGCGAACTGTTCTCATCTGCCATTCTGCCAGGGGAAGTTTTCACAGCCTTGTGTATAAACCCCCTAATTCACCAAAGGTTTGAGACCCCTTGGTTACTTTTAACTTGGTTACCTATATTTGTGTTTGTATGTGTCTGTGTGCCTCTGTGTGTGTGTGTGTGTGTGTGTGTTTATCTGACTACTTTGGTCCCCTTGAATACTTGTGTGCTTGTGGTCATGAATGCTAATTCCTCTACCCCCTCTCTGATCTGGCTCCAGTGCTGCTGCTGCTCTGTCCAGGCCTGCCCCTCATCATGGGGAGGGCAGTATCCTGGCCCTACAGGAATAGGGATAGCAGGCCTGTTGTCCTCAAATCAGGTTCTCAGGCATCTACCCTACAGATGGGAGTCATGAATGATGGCACAGCGCCAGTGAGTTCCCAGGGTGAGGAGTAAGACTAGATCCATTGTATAGATGAGGTTGCCTCAAGAACTTTAGGGACTGTTCCACACACCTTGTCTCTCCTGGCTGGGGAAAAACAGCCAGAGCTGAGAGTCCAGGTCCATTCCCCTGCATTGTCTATAGTTTCCTCTTCAGAAGCAGCTCAGGTCTCCGGACTTAGGATTGGGAGCAGAGGACAGAGTAAGAATGAGAAGCAGACCACATGGGAAGATTTGTGGTCCTTGGCTAAAGCCTACCAGGCAGAAGATTCTTTCTCTTCCTCCTTTTCTCTTTCTTCTTCCTCTTCTACCTCAACCGGGTCTCTTTGACAAATGGCTCCTGCAGCAGGACTGAATTGGGCCCAGTTCTCCCCTGAGGGCGATGGTTTTCTCAAGCCTGTGACTCTGGGGAAGCAGCTGCTACCCTCTGCTGAAGGGCTGAGCAGCCTGGAGGTTTTTGTTCAAGGCTGAAACACTGTGGGAATGCAGCATTATAACCCGCATAACAGTAGTAATCTGCCACATCCTCAGCCTCCACTGCACTGATGGTGAGGGTGAAATCTGTCCCAGAGCCACTGCCACTGAACCGGTCAGGGACCCCAGACTGCAGGGTGGAAGCAGATAGATCAGGAGCCTGGGAGACTGTCCTGGTTTCTGCTGGTACCAGGACATGTACTTGCTAACGCTGGAACTGGTCTTGCAGCTGATGGTGACTTGGTCTCCTGCAGCCACAGACAGGGAGGCTGGGGACTGGGTCACCTCAATGGCTGCCTGGGATTCTAAAGGAGAAGAAGAAAGATACTGAAATGAATGAAACATCCTGTGTAGAGACAGTGAATGCAGGAGTAGTTCCCTTACCCTCAGGCTGTGTCAGAGATGCCCACTGGAAAACTCCTTCTGTCTCTAAAGTGATGCCAAAGTATGGGTCATTGGAAGTCTTACCTTGAGGCCAGAGCAGTAGGATCCAGAGGAGCAAGGACTGGGAGAGCATTGTGACCCTGGCAGAGCTGGAGGCAGAGAGCTCTGAGCTCAGAGGGAGACAGATGGGAGATATTTGTATCTCAGGCTGGGTTTGAGAAGGTGCCTTGGATATCACCATGCAAAACAGTGCTGGCCCAGCCTAAGTGAAGGACCCCAGGAGTGGTTATATTCATTGGAGGGAGTGGCCCAATTGTATTTCCTGGAGGGCTTCACCTCACATGGCCTCTGTTTTTATTGCTTTTTAAATGCACCTGCCTTAGGCTGGACATGGTGGCTGTGGCAGGTGCCAGTTGTGGTTATAAGCAGGGGAAGCCTGTCTACTTTCCCAGGAGAGATCTGATGGTTCTGGGTCTAGAGACCAAGAGTTGACAAGGGTCTATGCAAAGAACAGAATGAAGAAAGAGAGGAAGGAGCTGAGTTAGAAAGAAAACTAAGACCAGGAAAGTAACAAAATTTATAGAGAGTTAAGGGCCCAGGCTTAGATGAAATGGAGACGGGTGTCTGTGTGTGTGTGGGGGGGGGACTTGGAGATTCTATGGTCTACTAGGTGTTGTAAGGAGAATGTGTCCATTGTGTTGTTGAGGAGAAATGTTTGTTCTTCTCTTCTGTGTTTCTGTTATATCTTTCTGAAAGCTGAAACAACAACAAAAAAGATTGCTGGTCTTAACCTTTTTTTTTGTAGATGGGGAAATGGAGGCCAAAAGGAAAAATGGTTATTCAATTACTCTTTCCTATTAAAGTATATCTTCTCCTTTCCTCCACTGATGTCTTGGCACAGCCCTGCCTCACTTAGGTCCAGTTCACTTGCAACTGCAGCTGTCCCGTCCTGATGTCATGGCTTCTCTTCCAGAAAGAATGATAAACAACAACCAGCTGCCACCTTGGAATCTTTCCCTGTAGACAAAATCAGCTTGAGCCTGGTCGGCCCCTGACATTCTTGCTGCTTCTGTTAGGATTCAGGGCATGAAGGTCAGAGCACCCATTTATAAGTATATGACTCATCATATGGAAGAAATGAGGAAGGAAAGAGAGAAGGAAGGAGCATTGCCCAGCTGGAACTGAACAGTTGGGTCCCCAGTGGGGCAGCTACTACTCCTCACAGATTGTTGTTTGTAATACATTCTGTTAAAAAAAATATTTATTTTTAGTTTTCAACATTCACTTTTATAAGATTTTGAGTTCTACATTTTTGCACCTGCTTACTAGTCCACCATCAATGTATTAGTGTTCTAGTTTTTACACATCTTCTCCAGCATTTATCATTTTCCTCTTCTGTCATGTTAACTAATACAACAGGTGTGAGATGGTACCTAAGAGTTCTTTTAATGTTAGTTTCTCTAATCCATAGTGATTAAGAGCATTTTTTTCATGTGACTATAGATAGCTTTAATTTCTGCATCTGAAAACTGCCTGTTCATATCCTTTGACCATTTGTCAATTGGGGAATGACTTGTATTCTTATAAATTTGTCTCAGTTCTCTCTGTATTTTAGAAATGAGGCCTTTATCAGAGATACTGGCTGTAAAAATTATTTCCAGCTTTCTGCTTCCTTTCTAATCTTAGCTGTATGGGTTTGTTTTTGCAAAAACTTTTAAATTAATATAATCACAATCACCATTTTGCATTTCATAAGTTCTCTTTTTCTTGTTTTGTCATAAGTTCTTCCCTGCTCCATAGATCTGACAGGTAAACTATTCCTTGCTCTCCTAATTGCTTATAGTATCAGTCTTTATATCTAAATCTTCTGGTCTTTTCGACTCTATCTTGATATGGTGTGTAAGATGTTGGTCTGTGCCTAATTTCTGCCATACTGTTTTCATTTTCCTAGCATTTTTTGTGAAATACTTAGTTCTTATCCCAAAAGCCGGAGTCTTTGAGTTTATCAAATAGTGAACGTTTGTTATTTATTCTAGGTTGCCAACTGATATATCTTCTAAGAGCCTGTCAGGTGTTTCTGAGTACTCCCACAGCTGCCACCTTGTGGATATGCACTCCTGGATTATCTGAAAGCACCAGCTACAAGTGGACATCTCTTGCCACTCTATGAGGAAGAGTGAAGTCTTCCCTATACCTGGATTGGCCTGAAGGAGCATCTTTGGGCACACCTTTGACCAAAAGGAGGAGGATTTGAACCATTTTTGAACCCCCCAAGACCTGAGAATATCCTAAAACCTAGATTGGAAAATCAGGAGAAAGATATTTTTGGCCAGCTGTGAGCTTAACCTACCATAATGCTTTGCATGCTCTGGCATAACACACATGCTTTGTTTTGCTCTCTGAGTGCAACCAAAATGCTCCTTCCTGTTTCAGCAACTAACCTGAAGGTTGTATGAAAGTGATCAGGAGCATTCTTCTGTTTATGACTCCCAAGTGCAGGATGTTTTGAACTGGACATTATCATGAATGATGAGACGTTTTCTTGATTTGGTATTTTATGGGCATGCATTATGCTATGTTATGCGATACGTATTCAAGTTAATGATAAAAGGAACACAGAAATCCTGCATCTATAATGTTAATGGACACCTTCACATTCTCTTATCTTATTGTATTTACAATCTACCCAACTAAGAAATTCCCTTCTCATATTATGGTTAACAGGTATGGAGGCTCTAATTTTGGCTGACATGGGCATCCTGAGCCATGAAGGGAGGGATTGGTGAGAGGGAATTACTGTGAAGATCTGAGAGCTCCTTTGTTTTTCTGTCCTTGGGCTCATTTACACAATAAGCTCCCATGCTTATCTCTGCCTGTATGTTCCAGAAGCTTTCAGAGAAATAAACATGTACATGCATCCTGGTCTTCTTTATCTTTCTTTTTCTTTTTTTTTTAGGCAATTGTGATTAAGTGACTTGCCAGGGTCACACAGCGAGTAAATGCCAAGTGTTTGGTCTGAAGCCAGATTTGAATTCGGGTCCCCCTGACTTCAGGGTCGGTGCTCTATCCACTGCACCACCTAGCTGCCCCAGTTTGTCTTTCTTAGAATGACCTCAGTAATGGCTGACAAAGCATAAGTCTGAAGTCTTAAAGAAAGCATTTGGGGAATGGCTGACTATATTAGAGTCTATAATAGTAGAACACTGTGAAAAAGCTGGTGTCGGAGAAACCAGAGAAAGTTATAAAGATGTACTGAAGCAGAGTGACATGAAAAGACCAAGGGATCAAACGATTGAGTAATAACAACACTAGGCCTGGTACAAAGGCCATGCATGGTGGCCCAAGCCTGTCATCCCTGCTACCAGGCTGGTATACTGCTTGAGGTCAGAAGTTAGGAGCAGCAGGTAGGCTGTGGCCAGATTCGGTGTCCAGACCAAGTCTGCCACCAATAGTAGTCTTGGCCTCTTCCTCCCCAGGAGGCTGCCTAAAGACCTGCCAACTGGTCCAGATCAGAAAGAGAGCACATCAAAGTTTTCATCAATCACATCCAGCCTGTGAGCAGCTGTTGTATTTCCAGCCAGTTGACATTGGGAGAAGGCCCAAAATGCTTTGGGAGGGGAAGATCTCTCTTGCAGTAAGCAACTGCTATTTACACTCCCTTTGGGCCTTCAAATCCCAAACAGTGACCCAGAGAGGCTTGGGCTGGGACTTAATATTGGCCAATCAGTGACAGCCAGAGTGTTGTGTATTGAAATCATAGTGAAGTATCTCCATTTGAATCTGAATGGGCTTTATCAAAGCCTGGGTTTCCAGAGTTCATTCTCAAGCAATTTATATTCCTTTGGTCAGAACCCCTAAATGCAAGTGTATGATTCCCCATTGGCAAGAAGAGAGGAAGAAAGAAATTGAGGAAGAAAGGAAGGAATGAAGGAAGGAGCATTGCCCAACTGGAAATGAGCTGTGGGTTTCCCAGTGAGGCAGCTATTACTACTCACAGACAATTGTTGTCCTTCATTCTTTTTTTAAAAAATTATTTATTTTTAGTTTTCAGGGTTCACTTTTATAAGATTTTGACCTCTAAATTTTTCAATCAGTTCACAACTCCACCAACAATGTATTAGTATTCCACGTTTCCTACATCTTCTCTAACATTTATAATTTTCTTGTTTTGTCATGTTAGCCAATCTGATAGGTGTGGGTGCTTCTTCAGAGTTTTTTTTAATTGCATTTCTGTAATCAATAATGATTTAGAGCATTTTTTTATATACTATACTTAGCTTTAATTTCTTCATCTGAAAACTTACTGTTCATATTCTTTGACCATTTATGAATTGGAGAATGACTTGTATTTTATCGGTTTGACACAGTTCTGTATATGTTTGAGAAATGAGGCTTTTATCACAGATATTGGCTTCTAAAATTGTTTCCCAGCTTTCTGCTTCCCTTGTAATCTTGCTTGCATTACCTTTTTCCAAAAGCTTTTTAACTAAATGTAATCAAAATTTTCCATTTTGCATTTCATAATGTTTCCCTCTTTTGTTTGGTCATTCATTCTTCCATTCTCCATAGCTCTAGCACGTAAATTATTCCTTGTTCTCCTAAGTGCTCCTAGTTTCACCCTTTATGTCTACATCGTGCACCCATTTCGAACATATCTTGGTATATGGTGTAAGATGTTGGTCTCGGCCTAGTTTCTGCCACATGGTCTTCCTGTTTTCCCAGCAGCTGTTGTCAAAGAGTGAGTTCTTATTCCAGAAGCTGGAGTCTTTGGGTTCATCCAACAGTAGATTACTATAGTCATTGCCTCCTGTGTCATGGGTACATAACTTATCCCGCTGATCTACCACTGTATTTTTTAGTGAGTACCAAGAAATTTTGATGATTGCTGCCTTCACATACAGTTTCAGATCTTGTATGGCTAGGCCACCTTCCCTTGCATTTCTTTCAATTAATTCCCTTGATGTTCTGGACTCTTTGTTCTTCCAGATGAATTTTGTTTTTATATTTTCTAGCTCTGTAAAATGATTTTGTAACTGATATGGCAGTGAATAAGTAAGTTAATTTGAGTAGAGTTGATATTTTTACTATGTTAGCCTGGTCTACCCATGAGCAACTGATATTTTCCCCATTATTTAGATCTGATTTCTCCCTCATTCTTCAAGAGGATCAGTGACATCAGGAAGGTGATGTCTTGCCTTACAAGTAAACTGGATTTAAGTGATGCAGGGCTGTGCAAAGGAACCAGTCACACTCTCACCTCCAGAGCTATCTGGGTCCAGGGGCAAGACATAGATCAGGATGTCTGGGTCCAGTGGCAAGACAGGATGACTGTAGATGGTCACTGAAACCTGAGAAAGAAAATGAAAACTGAGACCTGGGAATGAGCTCTGTCCCACTGCATCTGGGGCCATCTTGCTTATCATCTTGATCTATGTGTTACTACTGGCCTCTGATGAGCCTGAAGGAGAGAGGGAGACCGATGTCTTTGCACAACCCTGCCTCACTTAAATCCAATTCACATATGGATAACGTCCTCCTAGGTAGGAAGTGATCGGACAAAGTAAAAAGACCGAGGTGTAATTGTGATACATTTCTAATTAAATAGGATGGCCAATTTTGAGAGAAAAGCAACAAGATTCGACTGTTTCCTCTAAGAATTACATACATGTCTGAATGGACTTTATCAAAGCCTGGTTTTCCAGAGCTCAGTCTGAAGCAATTTATATTCCTTTGGTGAGAGCCCCCAAATGCAAGTGTGTGATTCCCCATGGGGAGGAAGGGAGTAAGAAAGAAATTGAGGAAGAAAGGAAGAAATGAGGTACAGCTGGGTGGCACAGTAGATAGAACACTGGCCTTGAGATGGGAGGATCTGAGTTCAAATCCAGCCTTAGACCAAACACTTGACACTTACTATCTGTGTGACCCTGGGCAAGTCACTTAACCCCAATTGCCCTAAAAAAAATGAAAGAAAGGAAGGAATGAAGGAAGAAGCATTGCCTAACTGGAGCTACACAGTTGTGGCCCATGTGGCAGCTACTCTCTTCACAGTTGTGTTTGTCCTTCATTATTTTTTTTAAAATTATTTGTTTTTCGTTTTCCACATTCACTTTAATGAGTTATTGAGTACTAAATTTTTGGACCAGTTTAAAACTCCACTAACAATGCATTAGTGTTCTAATTGTTACACATCTTCCCAGTGGGGCAGCTATGCCTCTTCACAGATGGTTGCTCATCCTTTGTTCTTGAAGAGACTATTGACATCAGGAAGGTGATGTTTTGACTTGGAAGTGAATTGGATTTAAGTGAGGCAAGGCTGTGCAAAGTCGCAGTCTCACTCTCTGCTCCAGAGCCATCTGAGTCCAGTAGTAAGATATCAGGATGACTGGAGATGACCTCTGAGACCAGAGAAAGAGAAGTGAAAACCTGAGACCTAGGAAATACCTCTCTTCCATTGGATTCATGGCCATCACATTGTCTTCACCTAGAGGGCAGAGTAAGAATGAGGGCAGCTCCTGGAAGCAGTCCCCATGGCAAGGTTTGTGGTCCCTGGCTAAGGCATAGGAGGCAGAAGATTATTTTTCTTCCTCCTTTTTCTCTCTCTTCTTACTCTTTCTACCTCAACCAGGGTCCCTGGTACAAATGCTCCTACAGCAGGGCTGTGGGCCCATTCTCCCTGAGGGCAGTGGTTGCCCCAAGCCTGTGACTGTGGAAGCAGCTGCTGCCCCTGCTGAAGGGCTGAGCAGCCTGGGGAGGTTTTTGTTCAGGGCTGAAACACTGTGGGAATGGATCACTGTAACCTTGAAAACAGTAATAATCTGCCACATCCTCAGCCTCCACTGCACTGATGGTGAAGGTGAAGTCTGTTCCCAGAGCCACTGCCACTGAACCGGGCAGGGACCCCAGAGTTCAGAGTGGAAGCATCATAGATCAGTTGTTTGGGAGAGTGTCCTGGTTTGTGCTGGAACCAGGCCATCCACTTGCTAATGCTGGAACTGGCCTTGCAGCTGATGGTGACTTGGTCTCCTAGAGCCACAGACAGGGAGGCTGGGGACTGGGTCACCTCAATGGCTGCCTGGGATTCTAAAGGAGAAGAAGAAAGAGAGTTCAGTGAATGAAGAATCTTGTGTAGAGACAGTGAATGCAGGAGTAGTTCCCTCACCCTCAGACTGAGTCAGAGATGCCCACTGGAAAACTTCTGTCTCTAAAGTGGTGCCAAACTATGGCTCATTGGAAGTCTTACCTGAGGCCAGAGCAGTAGCAGCCAGAGGAGCAAGGACTGGGAGAGCATGGTGACCCTGCAGAGTTGCGGCAGAGAGCTCTGAGCTTAGAGGGAGACTGATGGGAGATATCTGTGTCTCGGGCTGGGTCTGTGAAAAGTCCCTTGGATATCACCATGCAAAACAGTGCTGGGCCGGCTTGAACTGAAGAACCCCAGAAGTGGTTATATGCACATGGAGGGCGTGACCCAATTGTATTTCTTGGAAGGTGTGACCTCATGTGGCCTTTTTTTTTTTTTATTGCTGTATTAAATGCATCTGCCCTAGACTGGACATGGTGGTGGCTGTGGCAGGTGTCCTATTGTGTTTAAGCAGGGGAAGCCTGTCTACTTTCCCAGGGGTGATGAGATAGCTCTGAGTCTAGAGACCAAGAGTTGATAAGCGTCTATGCAAAGCACAGAATGAAGAAAGAGAGGAAGGAGCTCAGGTAGAAAGAAAACTAAGACCAGGGAATCAACAAAATTTATAGAGAGTGAAGGGCCCAGGCTTAGATGAAATGGAGATGGGGGCTAGGGGGAGAGGAGGAGGGACTCAGAGATGCTATGGTCTACTAGGTGTTGTTAGGAGAATGAGTGCCTTGTGTTGTTGAGAGAAACGTTTATTCTTCTCTTCTGCATTTCTGTTATATCTTTCTGAAAGCTGAAAAGAAAAAAAAAAGATTTCTGGTCTTAACCTTTTTTTTTTTTTGTAGATGGGGAAACTGAGGTGAAAAGGAGCAAAATGGTTATTCAGTTGCTTTTTTCCTATTAAAGTACATTTTCTGCTTTCCTCCACTGATGTCTTAGCACAGCCCTGCCTCACTTAGGTGCAGTCCACTTGCAACTCAAGCTATCCCCTCCTGATGTCATTGGTCCTCTTCCAGCAAGAAGGATAAACAACAACCAGCCCCCACCTTGGAATCCTTCCCTGTAAACAACCAGCTGGAGCCAGGTTGGTCCGTGACATTCTTACCCCTTGTCTTAGGATTCAGGGCATGAAGGTGAGAGCACCCATTTGTAAGAAGATGACTCATATGGAAGAAATGAGGAAGGAAAGAGAAGAAAGTAGCATTGCCCAGCTGAAATTGAACAGTTGGGTCCTTGGTGGGCAGCTACTACTCCTCAAGGATTGTTGTTTGAACTTCATTATTTTTAAAAATATATATATTTTTAGTTTTCAACATTCACTTTTGTAAGATTTTGAGTTCTGAATTTTTGCACCAGTTTACAATTGAACCAACAATGCATTGGTGATCTATTTTTTACACATTTTCTACAGCATTTATCATTTTTCTCTTTTGTCATGTTAGCAAATCTCATAGATGTGAGGTGGTACCTGAGAGTTCTTTTAATGTGTGTTTACCAGGTGTTGTGCGGTGAATGTGTCCCTTGACTTTGTTGGATGTGGGGAGAGAGAATAAGTTTATTTTTCTCTTCTGTATTTCGGTTACATCTTTCTGAAAGCTAAAAAGAAAAAAAAAGGGACTGCTTGTTTCAACCTTTCTTTTTGTAGTTGGGGAAACTGAGGCCAAAAGGGGTGAGTGGTCATTCAGGTGCCTTTTTTCATCTTGTTTTCTCTACTCAGAAAGCTGTCACCTTGTATCAGGCCCTCATCATCTCTAGGGTGGACTCTTGCCATGACTGTCTGGTTGGTTTCCATGCCTCCACTTTCTCCCCACTCCAGCCAATGCTGCACTCAGCTGTGAAATGGATCATCTGAGACAACAGCTCTCTCCATGTCACCTCCTCTACTCCAGAAACTGCAGTTCTTCTGTATTACCTGCAGGATGGAATAAAAAATCCTTTAAATCCATTCAGACCTTGGCCAATTCCTCCCTTTCCTATTTCCTCACACTCTACCCCCTTCCAAGCACCCCATGATCTCGTGACACTGGTCTTCTCTCTGTTTCTCATAAAGGACCCTCCTCTGTCTCTGTGCCCCTTCAGTGCCATCCCATGTGCCTGGAATGCTCTTCTTCCTCACTGCTGCTTCCTGGCTTCATGTCCTTCATGTTTGCTCTGAAACAAACATGTTGGGAAGCTTCCCGCTACATTTTCTTGTAGTATGATCTCCCCAAGAAGTCTTTTCTGTAATGCCCATACCTCATGCTGGACAGAGGAGTGTCTGTGGCAGATATCTGACTCAGTGTGCCTTTTCAGTTTAAAATTTTTAATATTGAACTTAAACACTAAGAGAAGAACATTTCCATACCTGCAGCAGAACACAGACAGAGGATTCTGTGTGAAACTATGAACCTCTCTTTCACACAGCTTGCAGAAGTGCAATAAAGGGCATTACTGTCACTGTAAACTGTCATGCTTATCTATACTTCTTTCTGTTCTTTCTTGTGCATTTCAGCAGATGATTCGATGCTCTACTATTTTCTTCCCTCATGATTGCTCTTCCCTCATTCCTGAATTAAAAAGTGAGAAGAAATAAAGAAAACACATCCCCTGTGACATACAAGCACAGTCAAGCAGAATAACTCTAGACAGTGTCAGAGTCCACTTTCTGCATCTGGTGTCCATCCTCCCTTTGTCAGGTGGTTAGCACGTCTTCTCAGAGTTTCTCTAAAGACGTGGTTCAGAGTTGTTTTTCTTGACCATGCTGATGTCCTCATACTTGCCAATGCTGGAACTGGCCTTGCAGCTGGTGATGGCTGTGTCCTGGAGGAAGTGATTGGGCAAAGTAAGAAGACAAAGGTATGATGTGATATATTTCTAATTAAAGAGGATAGCAAATTTTGGAGAAAAGCAACAAGATTAAACTGTTTCCTCTAAAAATTATATACAGGTCTCTATGATTTGCATCCAAAATTTAACTATCATGGAAATCCAGGCTTTAGGAATGCTTTGGCAATAACTTTTCACATTTGTATTTTCCATTATTAAAGTATCTATCTGATAATTTTGAAAGGCAGAAGAACTCATTTTATGATTGGACCCTCAAATTTAAAAGATTCTTATTCTAGATACAGGATTTAGGTAAGGACAGAAACAGCAAATAGTATATAAAGTGAAATTCTCTGAAGTTTCCAAATTGGAGAACCAAATTTAAGGGATTGTACTAACTTATACTAAGTCAGAATTATCTAGAAACTTCTAGATCTGAACCAGGGAAGCAGAATTCTGTTTGAGAACTGTCCTGAGAATAAAACCTGTTGTCCAACAAAAGATTTCTAGAGACCGGGTAACTATATGAGACATCTGGGACTTAAAAGGTGCTGATTAAATGGACATTGAGAATAGATTACTGGGATACAAACAGATGTAATGTTAGTTAACATTGGTAATAACGATCATATTGCTTTGTGTGGTTTGTGTTTATATTTTTCTTGGTTACCTTGGTGACATGCCAATTTCCCTTACCAAAACTAGTCTATTGTGAATCCTCTGAGTGGTTAATCTATTCCTGACTTAAGGTAATGATGCAATTATGGGCATTGTGGGAAAAACTTTGTTATATTGTTGGAACCTAGTGTTGTGTGCTGGGAAACTGAACCATGTTTGTGTGCGTTTAACCAAGGACCTATGTTCTGCTATTTATTCTCAATTGGCAACTGATATGTGTTCTAAGAGCCTGTCAGGTCTTTCTGAGTAGTCCCACAGCTGCCACCTTGTGGATGTGGACTCCTGGGTCATCTGATGGCAGCAGCTACAAGTGGACATCTCTTTCCACTTCCTGAGGAAAAGTGAAGTCTTTCCCATGATTGCGTTGGCCTGCAGTTGGCACTGTTGGGCACACCTTTGACCAAAAGGAAGGGGATGTGAACCATTTTTGAGCCCCCCCAAGAAGTGAGAAAGTCCTAAAACGTATATTGGACAATGAGGAGAAAGACATTTTTGGCCAGCTCTGACCTTAACCTACCATAATGCTTTGCGTGCTCTGGCATAACAGACATGCTTTGTTTAGCTCTCTGAGTGCAACCAAAATGCTCCTTCCTGTGTCAGCAACTAACTATGGGACTGGATGAAACTGATCCTGAACATTCTTCTGTTTATGACTCCCAAGGACAGGATGCTTTCAACTGGTTGCTGTGTTGAATGATGAGACTTTTTCTTACTTTGATATTATATGGACACTTGTTATTCTACGTCATGTGATAGGTATGCATGTTAATGATAAAAGAAACACAGGAATCCTGGATCGATAATGTCAATGGACACTTGACATTCTATTATTTTATTGTATTTACATTCTATGCAATTAAGAAATTCCTTCCTCATATCATGGTTAACCCATATGGAGACTTTCATATTGGCTGACATAGGCAGGCATCCTGAGGCAGGCAGGGAGGGAGGGTTGAGAGGGAATTCCTCTGAAGATCTAAGAGCCCCTTTGTTTATCTGTCCTTGAGCTCATTGTCACAATGAGCTCCTATGCTTATTTCTGTATGCATGTTCCAGAAGCTTTGAGACAAAAAAAAAAAATGTATACATGCAGCCTGATTTTGTCTCTCTTTCTTTTTTTCCTTTTCCTTTTTTCTTTTTTTAGGCAATTGAAGTTAAGTGACTTGCCCAGGGTCACACAATTAGTAAATGTCAAAAGTTTGGTCTGAGGGGAGGTTCGATCTCAGGTCCTCCTGACTTCAGGGTCGGTGCTCTATCCACTGTGTCACCTAGCTGCCCCTGTTTGTCTTTCTTAGAATGAACTCAGTAATGGCTGACAAAGCATAAATCTGAAGTCTTAAAAAAAGCAGTTGGGGAATGGCTGACTAAATTATGGTCTACAGTAGTAGTACATGGTGAAAAAGAAGGTTTTAGAGAAACCATAGAAATTTATAAAAATGTACTGATGCAGAGTGACAGGAAAAGACCAGGAGAACAAATGATTGAGTAATGAGAACACTAGGCCTGGTACCTAGGTCAGGCATGGTGGCCCAAGCCCGTCATCCCTGCTACCAGGGAGGCTGAGGCTGGTGCATTGCTTGAGCTCAGAAGTTAGGAGCTGCAGCTAGCCTAAGGCCAGATCAGGTGTCCCGATTGAGTCTGGCACCAAGAGAAGCCCTGGTCTCCTCCCCTGGGAGGCTGCCTCAAAATATGCCAGCTGGCCCAGATCAGAAAGAGAGCATATCAAAGTTTCCATGCCAATCAACTCTGAGATCCAGCCCGTGAGCAGCTGTTATATTTTCAGCCAGGTGAGATGGGGAGATCTAGACTCAAAATAATTTGGGAGGGGAAGAGCCTCAGAGCTCTGTCCAGAGCAGGAACAATTGCTATTTACAGTCCCTTTCAGCCATCAAACCTCAAACAGTGACCCAGAGAGGCTTGGGCTGGGACTTACTACTGGCCAATCAGTGAGAGCCAGAGTGATCTGGATTTATGGTATATTGAAGCAGCTCCATTTCAATCTCAATGAGCTTAATGAAAGCCTTCCAGGGCTCAGTTTCAAACAATTTATATTCTTTTGGTCAATGGCCCTAAATGTAAGTGTATGATTCTCCATGAGGAGGAAGGAAGGAATGGAGGGAGGAAGGAAAGAATGAGTGTTGCCTCACAGGAACGGGACAGTTGGGTTCCCAGTGGGGCAGTTACTCCTATTCACAGATTGTTGTTCATCCTTCACTCTTGAAGACACCAATAACACAAGGGTGATGATGTCTTGACTTGCAAGTGAATTGGATTGAAGTGAGGCAGGGCTGTGCAAAGTCACTAGCCTCACTCTTCTGTAAAGCCATCTCAGTCCAGTAGCAAGATACAGATCAGGTTGACCGGAGATGGCCTCTGAGACCTGAGAAAGAGAAATGAAAAACAGAGCTGGGAAAAACCTCCCTTGCTCTGGATCCGTGACCATCACATTGTCTTCACTTATGAGAGTAGTGTGAGAATGAGATCAGCTCCTGGAGGCAGCTCCCATGGCAAGATTTGTGGGCCTTAGCCAAAGCATGCCAGGCAGAAGATTCTTTCTCTTCCACCTTTTTCTCTCTCTTCTAAGTCTTTCTACCTCAACCAGCATCCCTTTGACAAATGGCTCCTGCATCAGGGCTGAAGCAGGCCCCATTCTCCCCCCGAGGGCAGTGGTTGCCCCAAGCCTGTGACTCTGGGGAAGCAGCTGCTGCCCTCTGCTGAAGGGCTGAGCAGCCTGGGGAGGTTTTTGTTCAGGGCTGAAACACTGTGGGAATGGATCAGTATAATGCTGAGAACAGTAATAATCTGCCACATCCTCAGCCTCCACTGCACTGATGGTGAAGGTGAAATCTGTCCCAGAGCCACTGCCACTGAACCGGTCAGGGACCCCAGACTGCAGGGTGGAAGCATAATAAATCAGGAGCCTGGGAGACTGTCCTGGTTTCTGCTGATACCATGCCATGTACTTGCTAATGCTGGAACTGGCCTTGCAGCTGATGGTGACTTGATCTCCTGCAGCCACAGACAGGGAGGCTGGGGACTGGGTCAGCTCAATGGCTGCCTGGGATTCTAAAGGAGAAGAAGAAAGAGATTGAAATGAATGAAGAATCCTATGTAGAGACAGTGAATCCAGGAGTAGTTCCCTTTCCCTCAGGTTGTGTCAGAGATGCCCACTGGAAAACTCCTTCTGTCTCTAAAGTGATGCCAAATTATGGCTCATTGGAACTCTTACCTTGAGGCCCGAGCAGTAGAATGCAGAGAAGCAAGAACTGGGAGAGCATTGTGACCTTTGTAGAGCTACAGGCAGAGAGCTTCAGCTCAGAGGGAGAGAGAAGGGAGATATTTGTATCTCAGGCTGGGTTTGAGAAGGTGCTTTGGATATCACCATGCAAAACAGTGCTGGCCCAGCCTGAACTGAAGGACCGCAGGAGTGGTTATGTTCACGTTGGAGGGAGTGGCCCAATTGTGTTTCCTGGAAGGCTTCACCTCCTATGGCCTATGTTGTTATTGCTGTTTTAAATGCACCTGCCTTAGGCAGGAGATGGTGGTGGCTGTGGCAAGTGGCCAGTTGTGGTTATATGCAGGGGAAGCCTGTCTACCTTGCCAGGAAAGATCTGAAGGCTCTGGGTTTAGAGGCCAAGAGTTGACAAGGGTCTATGCAAAGAACAGAATGAAGAAAGAGAGGAAGGAGCTGAGTTAGAAAGAAAACTAAGACCAGGAAAGTAACAAAATTTATAGAGAGTTAAGGACCCAGGCTTAGATGGAATGGAAACTGGTGTGTGTGTGTGTGTGTGTGTGTGAGTGTGTGTGTGTGTGTGTGTGTGTGTGTGTGTGTGTGTTTGTGTTGGGGGGGAACTTGGAGATTCTATGGTCTACTAGGTGTTGTAAGGAGAATGTGTCCATTGTGTTGTTGAGGAGAAATGTTTATTCTTCTCTTCTGTGTTTCTCTTATACCTTTCTGAAAGTTAAAAAAAGAAAAGACGGCTGGTTTAACATTTTTTTTTTGTAGATGGGGAAACTGAGGCCAAAAGAAGCAAAATGGTTATTCAGTTGCTTTTTTCTTATTAAAGTACACCTTCTCCTTCCCTCCCCTGATGTCTTGGCACACCCTGCCTCACTTAGGTCCAGTTCACTTGGAAGTCAACCCATCCCCCTCGATGTCATTGGTCGTCTTGCAGAAAGAAGGATAAACAACAAACAATAACGACCAGCCCACATCTTGGAATCTTTCCCTGTAGACCAAAGCAGCTGGATCCAGGTCATCGCCTGACTTCCTTACACCTTCTGCTGGGATTCAGGGCATGAAGATCAGAGCACCCGCTTATAAGTATATGACTCATCACATGGAGGCAATGAGGAAGAAAAGAGAGAAGGAAGGAGCATTGCCCAGCTGGAACTGAACTGTTGGGTCCCCAGTGGGGCAGCTACTACTCCTCACAGATTGTTGTTTGTACTTCATTCTTTTTAAAAACTACATTTATTTTTACTTTTCAACATTCACTTTTATAAGATTTTGAGTTCTACATTTTCCCACCTGCTTACTACTCCACCATCAGTGCATTAGTGTTCTAATTTTTACACATCTTCTCCAGCATTTATCATTTTCCTCTTCTGTCATGTTAACTAATACAACAGGTGTGAGATGGTACCTAAGAGTTCTTTTAATGTGTGTTTCTCTAATCCATAGTGATTAAGAGCATTTTTTTTCATGTGACTATGGATAGCTATAATTTCTATGTCTGAAAACTGCCTGTTCATATCCTTTGAGTATTTGTGAATTGGGGAATGACTTGTATTCTCATAAATTTGTCTCAGTTCTCTCTGCATTTTAGAAATGATGCCTTTATCAGAGATACTGGCTGTAAAAATTATTTCCCAGCTTTCTGCTTCCTTTCTAATCTTGGTTGTATGGGTTTGTTTGTGCAAAACTTTTAAATTAATAAAATCACAATCACCATTTTGCATTTCATAACGTTCTCATTTTCTTATTTTGTCATAAATTCTTCCCTGCTCCATAGATGTGACAGGTAAACTTTTCCTTGCTTTCTAATTGCTTATAGTATCAGTCTTTATATCTAAATCATGTACCCATTTTGACTTTATCTTGATATGGTGTGGAAGATGTTGGTCTGTGCCTAATTTCTGCCATACTATTTTCATTTTCCTAGCAGTTTTTGTCAAATAGTTAGTTCTCATCCCAAAAGGCGGAGTCTTTGAGCTTATCAAATTGTAGATCCCTATAGTCATTGACTACTGCGTCTTGTGTAAGTAACCTATTCCAGTGATCTATCACTCTATTTCTTTGTCAATACCAAGTAGTTTTGATGACTGCTGCTTTTTAATAGTTGTAGATCTGGTACGCCTAGGCCACCTTCCATTGCATTTCATTTAATTCCTTTGATATTCTGGATCTTTTGTTCTTCCAGAACAAAATTATTATTTTGGTAGTTTGATTGAAACAGCATTAACAAGTAAATTCATTTGGTTAAAGTTGTCATTTTGATTATATTGGCCAGGCATACCCATGAGCAGCTGATATTTTTCCAGTTATTTACATCTGATGTTTCCTTTATTCTTAAAGGGGACCAATGAAATCAGGAAGGTGATGCCTTGACTTGCCAGGGAGTTGGATTTAAGTGAGGCAGGGCTGTGTAAAGTAACCAGCCTCACTCTCTTCTGTAAAGTCATGTGGGTCCAGTGGCAAGACATAGATCAGGATGACTAAAAAATGGTTCCTGAAACCTGAGAAAGAGAAATGAAAAACTGAGACCTGGGAAAGACCTCTCTCCCACTACATCTAGGGCCATCTTGCCTATTATCTTCACCTATGTCTCAGTACAGGCCTCTGATGGGTCAGAGGGGGAGAGTGAGGCTGATGTCTTTTCGCAGCCCCTGCCTCACTTAAATCCAATTCACTAGCAAGTCAAGACAACCCCCTCATCTTGTCAATGATGCTCTTTCAGAAAGAAGAATAAAGAAGAAACAACAACAACCAGCCCCCACCTTGGAATCTTTCCCTGTAGACAAAACCAGCTGGAGCCAGCTTGGCCCCTTACCTTCTTACTGCATGGGTTAGGATTCATGGCATGAAGGACAAAATAATGAGAATGAAGCAGATTTCCTTGCTCAGATCAGCCAGGCTGTCTGGCATCTCATGACTAGGGCTTGCTAGCTTCTCCTCTTCCTTCCTAAATGCAAAAGAACTTTTCATGATTCAAAAGATTGGGAAATCCTTTTTGCTGTGCACTCATGGCACATCCCCCAGGGGGGCAGGCTGGCTACCCTAGGATCTCCATTAAAGAAGCTTTACTTCTCTACTTGTGGCTCTGGGTGATTTCAGGACTTGATACTCCCTTCTTAATTATGACTTCTCAATCAATCAATCAGTTAATCAATCACTTATTCAACAAGCAATTATTACATGATTCCTCCGTGGTAGATTTTATGGATACATTGCATCTGGATATTCAACATATTCTTATCTAAGCATCTGCAAAGAAATGTGAGGTAATTTTCAGAGGGAAAGTGACACCACCTTCTCAGGTAGAAGCCTAGACTTGCAAGACCCTGAGGATTCTAAAAGGTAGAGGGGAGGGCCTGCCTGGGAGCTATCCAGTAGAAAGTGAAGTAGGTGGGAGATGGGAATGTTGGGTGTGCAGAAGAAAAAGGTCAGGAACTGTCACCTGTGCCTTGGGGTGTTATTGCCTTCTGACTCCTTGAAGTCTGTGGGATGCCTTAGAGTTTTCTGAGCTTAGATTTGGTGTATAGGATGTGAGACCTGCTTGAGCAGTTCAGTACCCAATGAAGGCCAAAAACGTGGACTGGCCAATCAGAGAAGACAATTTAAGCCTTTCTGGACCGAGAGGCCAAGTTTCTTCTGGGATGGTCTCTGAGTGAATTTGAAATTTTCCTGCTGTGTCAGCAACCAGAAGACCATATTAATCTTGCACAGCTATCCTGAGTCAGGGGCACTTCCTTTCTTTCTGGCTTCTTAATCCCCCATCCACATAAAGGATAAATGAAACAGTAAGTGTCAGAAAAATATCAGAAAGGGTATTCAAGCTCTAAGTTGTGGTTAGTGAAATGTTGTAATTTAAGGGAAAAATTCTAAGGAGTGTAATTTCCTATTGTTTTAAGCTTTGCTTACAGGGATAGTTGTCTGAACTGTCCTGAAGGTAATGGTAGAAAAAGGCATGTGCTGCAGTCTGGGCACTGCTAAAGGTGAATGTGTGTACCAGGGAAAAGTTTTGGGGATGATGGTGGCCGAGTCTTGGTAGGGTCCTCCCAACTCTTTTTCCTCATTGTTCTATTTCCTTTCTGAAAAGGAAAATTCCCAACTGGTTAATCCTGAGCCTTGTTTTTAACTCCTTGTGACTACATGATTAGCTGTGAGATATGACTCATGCCTGGAATCAAACACAGCTGAGGGCGTTTTCCCCTTCTGTGATCGTATAGGACATTTTTCAAACTATGTCCCTCTTTTTCCTTTTATAGCAAATTCTTATAATCAAGAAGTCTTGTAAATACAATAGTAAATCTGTTAAATAATAGAGTGATACTGGAGTATCTCTGAGTTATTATAATAGGAAGCAAGTACGAATATCTTATAATTTTAACCTATATTTTTTGTCAAATAATAATATAGAGATGATATGCTGCTTAGGGGGAAATCATTAGACAAAGTAATGAGACAAAGATGTAATGTGAGCATTTTCTAATTAAATAGAATATAAATTTTGAGAAAAGCAATAGAATTAGACCATTTTCTGTAAGAATTATACAGATCTTTATTACTTGTCTTACTCTGATTACTATTGGTATGATTAATGTCTATGTAGATGCATACAACTTATCTCTCATGGAAATTCAAGCTTTGAGCATGTTTTGGTGAAAAGTTCTCAATGGATTTTGCACATAAATTCTATGGATAATGGCAAGGAAAATGGAGTAATTTTCCTATTATTAAAGTCTCTGTTTGATAAGTGTAAAAGGTAGAAGAGCTCATTTTATTGTTGGACCCTCCAATTTTTACAAGATTCTTCTCTCAGGTCCAGGAATTAGTTTAATTGATAGCTGCTATTTGTATGGGATACCTGCTGAGTTCCCTGGCAACAAGAGCCGTTCGACTTTCAGGTGTATTGGATTTGGTGTTGTCCCTAAGTGTGTACACATTCCTTTTACTGATGGCAAGTGGAATCATCTTTGCAGACATTTTTGTACATTTTTTTATGCTTCAGCCACAGGATGGGATCCCTTCCTGTAATGGTAACAGGCCAGGGTTGGATGAGTTGAGAATTTTTAGGGCACCTTTAATAGCCCCTTCCTCCCACCAGGAGGTAAACAGTGTGGTCCTTCAAAAAGGCTGCTTAGACACCCAGGAAGGTGCTGAATCCCACTGCTGCTTCCAGTGAGAAATGACCCTATGGTCTGGGTCTCTTGGTGGAGGGTTGTGACTACAGCTCCCAGTATATCTGCAGTTGCTGGTTCATCATTTTCCTGTTACCACGGTTCTCTGAGACAGGTAGAAATGGCAAAATGATATGGGTGATGTCATTTGATTCCTGTGTGATTTGCGTTTAAGTGCAGCACAGTTGAAGGAAGTTGTCAGCCTCTCTCTCCCCTCCACAGTGATCACAGTCCATTGGTGATGGCTGGATATGCAGTGGGTGACCTTGGCTTGTTAGATGTCTAACCAAGGTCTAAGAGCTCCACAGATCCTGCTTCACCTGCCTTCATGGCCATTGGAACGGATTGTTCTCATGTGCCCATTCCCCCAGGGAAGCCTTCACATCCTTGGGTAGACACCCCGTAATTCACCTATGGATTTGAGAACCCTTAGTTACCTTCAACCTGGTTACCTATATATATATATATAATATATATATATATATATATATATATATATATATATATATATATATATATATATATATATATATATATATATATGTTTGTTGTGTATGTGTATGTGTACGTGTGTGTGGTTTGTGTGTGTGCCTGCTTGTGTATGTGTGTGTGTATGGGTGTGTATGTATGTGTGTGCCTATGTGTGTCTGTGCCTGTGTGTGTATATATGTGTATGTGCCTGTGTGTGCACACCTGTGTATTTGTGTGTGTGCCTGTGTTTGTTTATATCTAAGTGTTTGGGTCCTGTTGACTGCTTCTGTGCTTGTGGTCATGAGTGCTAACTCTTCTACCCCATTTCTGATCTGGCTCCATTGCTGCTGCTCCTCTGTCCAGGCCCTGCCCTTCTTCATGGGGAAGGCAGTATCCAGACCCTATGGGAATAGGGATAGCAGGTCAGTTATCCTCCAATGAGGTTTTCAAACATCTATCCCTGCAGATGGCAGGCATGAATGATGGGACACTGCCAGTGAGTTCCCAGAGTAAGGAGAAAGACTGGACCCATCCTATAGGTGAGGTTGCCTCAAGAACTTTAGGGACTGTTCCATACACCTTGCCTGTCCTGGCTGCGGAAAAGCAGCCAGAGCTGAGAGTCCAGGTCATTTCCACTGCATCGTCTATAGTTTCCTCTTCAGAACCAGCTCAGGTTTCCGGATTTAGGACTAGGAGCAGAGACAGAGCAAGAATGAGAAGCAGACCCATGGGAAGATTTGTGATCCTTGGCTAAAGCACACCAGGCAGAAGATTCTTTGTCTTCCTTCTTTTTTCTCTCTCTTCTTCCTCTTTCTATCTCAACCAGGGTCCCTGGAAGAAATGGCTCCTGAAGCAGGGCTGAAGTGGGCCTAATTCTTTCTTGAGGGCAGTGGTTGCTCCAAGCCTGTGACTCTGGGGAAGCAGCTGCTGCCCACTGCTGAAGGGCTGAGCAGCCTGGGGAGGTTTTTGTTCAGGCCTGAAACACTATGGGAATGAAGCAGTATAATGCTGAGAACAGTAATAATCTGCCACATCCTCAGCCTCCACTGCACTGATGGTGAAGGTGAAATCTGTCCCAGGGCCACTGCCACTGAACTGGGCAGGGACCCCAGACTGCAGGGTGGAAGCAGCATAGATCAGGAGCTTGGGAGCCTGTCCTGGTTTCTGCTGGTACCAGGCCATCTACTTGCTAACACTGGAACTGGCCTTGCAGCTGATGGTGACTTGGTCTCCTGCAGCCACAGACAGGGAGGCTGGGGACTGGGTCACCTCAATGGCTGCCTGGGATTCTAAAGGAGAAGAAGAAAGAGATTGCAGTGAATGAAGCATCCTGTGTAGAGACAGTGAATGCAAGAGTAGCTGCCTTACCCTCAGGCTGTGTCAGAGATGCCCACTGGAAAACTCCTTCTGTCTCTAAAGTGATGCCAAAGTATGGGGTCATTGGAAGTCTTACCTTGAGGCCAGAGCAGTAGGATGCAGAGGAGCAAGGACTGGGAGATCATGGTGACCCTTGCAGAGCTGGAGGCAGAGAGCTCTGAGTTCACAAGTAGAATGATGGGAGATATTGGTATCTCAGGCTGAGTTTGTGAAATGTCCCTTGGAAATCACCATGCAAAACAGAGCTGGTCCAGCCTGAAATGAAGGACCCCAGGAGTGGTTATATGCACATGGAGGGAGTGGCCTAACTGTATTTCCTTGAAAATGTGACCTCATGTGGACTTCTTTTTTATTGCTGTATTAAATGTACATGCCTTAGGCTGGACATGGTGATGGCTGTAGCGGATGGCCAAGTGTGGTTGTAAACAGGTAGAGGCCTGTCTACCTTCCCAGGAGAGATCAGATGCCTCTCGGTCTACAAACCAAGAGTTGATAAGTGTCTATGCAAAGAACAGAATGAAAAAAGAAAGAAAGGAGGTGAGTTAGAAAGAAAACTAAGGCCAGGAACCAAAAAAATTCAGAGAGTTAAGGGCACAGGTTTAGATGAAAATGGAGATGGAGGCGCCTTGGAGATTCTCTGGTTTACTAGTTGTTCTGGGGTGAATGTGTCCCTTGAGTTTTTGTTGGATGTGGGGAGAGAGAATGTGTTTCTTTTTCTCTTCTGTATTTCGGTTATATCTTTCTAAAAGCTAAAAAGGAAAAAAAAAGGGATTGCTTATTTCAACCTTTCTTTTTGTAGTTGGGGAAACTGAGGCCAAAAGAGACGAGTGGTTATTTAGGTGCCTTTTTCATCTCGTTTTCTCTACTCAGAAAGATGTCACCTTGTATCAGGCCCTCATCATCTCTAGGGTGGACTCTTGTCATGACTGTCTGGTCGGTTTCCATGCCTCAATTCTCTCCCCACTCCAGCCAATGCAGCACTCAGCTGTGAAATGGATCATCTGAGACAGCAGCTCTCACCATGTCACCTCTTCTGCTCCAGACACTGCAGTCCCTCTTTATTACCTGCAGAAGCTAATAAAAATCCTTTAAAGCCCTTCAGACCTTGATGAATTCTTCCTTTTCCTATTTCCTCACACTCTACCCTAGTGACACTGGCCTTTTCTCTGTTGCTCGTGAAGGACTCTGACTCTATGCCCCTTCACTTCTGTCCCATGTGCCTGGAATGCTCTTCTTCCTCACTGCCACTTCCTGACTTCACATGCTTCCTGTTTGCTCAGAAATAAACACATGGGGAAGCTTCCCCGTTACATTCTTTTGTTACTATAATCGCCAGCCCACCCCAAAACCTTTTCTCTAATACCCATACTTCATGCTGGATACAGGAGTGTCTGTGGCAGGTGTCTAAGTGCATGTGCCTTTTCAGTTAAAAATTTTCAATACTGAACTTAAAGACTAAGAGAAGAACATTTCCATACCTGCAACAGAACACAGAAAGAAGATTCTGTGTGAAGCTATGAACCTCTCATTTATACAACTTGGGAAAACAATAATATAATAAAGTCCATCCCTGTCTTTGCAAGTTGTCCTGCTTGTCTATACCTTCTTCTGTTCTTTTTGTGTGCATTTAAAAAGGTGATTCAATGCTCTACTTTTTTTTCCCATAACGATTGCTCTTGCTTCATTCCTGAATGAAAAATTGAGAAGAAATAAAGAAAACAAATTGCCTATAATATACAAGCACAGGCAAGCAGAATAACTCTAGACAGTGTCAGAGTCCACTTTCTGCATCTAGTGTCCATCCTCCCTTTGTCACGTGGTTAGCACGTCTTCTCAGAGTTTCTCTAAAGACTTGGTTCAGAGTTGTTTGTCATGACCATGCTGATGTCCTCATAGTTGCTAATGCTAGAAGTGGCCTTGCAGCTGGTGGTGACTGTCTCCTGGACGAAGTGATTGGACAAAGTAATGAGATAAAGTGATAATGTGATATATTTCTAATTAAATAAGATAGCAAATTTTGAGGGAAGTTTCAAAATTGGAGAATCAAATTATGCTCTCGCATAACAGACATGCTTTGTTTTGCTCTCTGAGTGCAACCAAAATGCTCCTTTGTGTGTCAGCAACTGACTACAAGGCGGGATGAAACCGATTCGCAGCATACTTCTGTTTATGACTCCCAAGGGCAGCGTGCTTTGAACTGGACGCTATCTTGAATGATGAAACTTTTTCTTATTTTGGTTGTTTATAGACATGAGTGATGGTATGTTATGCGATATGTATTCATGTTAATGATAAAAGAAACACAGAAATCCTGCATCTATAATGTCAATGGACACCTTGACATTTTGTTATCTTTTTGTATTTACAGTCTATCCAACTAAGAAATTCCCTTCTCATATTATGGTTAACACATATGGAGGCTTTAATTTTGGCTGACATAGGCATCCTGAGCCAGGAAGGGAGGGAGGGGCGAGTGGGAATTACTGTGAAGATCTAAAAGCCCCTTTGTTTATCTGTCCCTGGGCTCATTTTCACAATGAGCTCCCATGCTTATCTCTGCATGTATGTTCCAGAAGCTTTCAGAGAATTAAACATGTACATGCAGCCTAGTTTTCTTTCTTTTTCTTTTTCTTTTATTTTTAGGCAATTGTGATTAAGTGACTTGCCCAGGGTCACAAAGCTAGTAAATACCAAGTGTTTGGTCTGAGGCCAGATTTGAACTCAGGTCCTCCTGACTTCAGGGTCAGTGCTCTATTCACTGCACCACCTAGCTGCCCCTGTTTGTCTTAGAATGAACTCAGTAATGTCTGACAAAGCATAAGTCTGAAGTCTTAAAGAAAGCAGTTGGGGAATGGCTGACTAAATTAGAGTCTATAATAGTAGTACACTGTGAAAAAGCTGGTTTCAGAGAAACCAGAGAAATACATAAAAATGTACTGATGCAGAGTGACATGAAAAGACCAGGAGAACAAATGATTGAGTAATGACAACACTAGGCCTGGTACATAGGCCACACATGGTGCCCAAGCCTGTCATCCCAGCTACCAGGGAGGCTAAGGCTGGTGCACTGCTTGAGCTCAGAAGTTAGGAGCAGCAGCTGGGCTGTGGCCAGATCCGGTGTCCAGACCAAGTCTGGCAGCAACAGAAGCCCTGGCCTCTTCCCCCCAGGAAGCTGCCCAAAGACATGTCAACTGGCCCAGATCAGAAAGAGAGCACAACAAAGTTTCCATGCCAATCAACAGTGGGATCCAGCCTGTGAGCAGCTGTTGTATTTCCAGCCAGTTTAGATAGGGAGATCTACTCCTATAACAATTGGGGAGGGGAAGATGTCAGGATTTCTGTCCAGAGCAGGAACAACTGCTATTTACACTCCGTTTGAGCCATCAGATGCCAAACAGTGGCTCAGAGACACTTGGGCTGGGAGTTATTATTGGCCAATCAGTGAGAGCCAGAGTATTGTGGATTCAAATCATAGTGAAGTATCTGCAACTGAGTCTGAATTGGCTTTATCAAAGCCTGGTTTTCCAGAACGGAGTCACAAGCAATTTATATTCCTTTAGTCAGTGCACCCAAGTGTAAGTGTGTGATTCTCCATGGTGAGGAAGGGAGAAAGAAAGAAATTGAGGAAGAAAGGAAGGAATGAGGGAAGGAGCATTGCCTAACTGGAGCTGGACCATTGGTCCCCAGTGGGGCAGCTTCACAGATTGCTACTCATCCTTTGTTCTTGAAGAGACTAATGACATCACGAAGGTGAGGTTCTACTTGGAGGAAACTGGCCACACCCACTCAGCATTGATTCAAATTCCTCAGGTCTAACTTCGATAACAGGTGATTTTAAAGTGTGTAAAATTTATGCATCCGTCTGGAAATCACAGGAGATGGAATGCTTAGGTTAGTTTTAACCTTTTTTTAGGGTAGTTTTATCTTTTAATAAGCTGAAAAATGGAGACTTTTCAGCTCTCTTAAGGAAGTGGAGAGAAAAAGTTACTCAGAGCTGAGAACTGTCACCACGTGTCTTTCTAAGAGAATCTATGAATTTATGGATAATATTTCCTTTCAAAGGGCTAAGAGTATTGGACTTTTAAAAAGGCTTTTAAATGTTTATCATTAGCAATTGTAAATCCAGATTTGATTTGATTCAATTCTATTTACCTTGGTTTACTGTTGTGTAAAGGGGTAATAATGGAAGTCACTTTTGAGAGAAGTTATGAGGATCACGTGATTGTAAAATAACTGGCATATGCTAGACAACATTAATATTATCTCTCTAATTTAAAGTAATTGCTGCACACCTGATAACTTTGAAGTAGTTTTGAAATACCAAAAGTAATAAGATCAATAACTTCCATATGTGATAATCACAAAAAGCAATTGATGTCATTTGAAGGTTATTATTGGTGTTATTACTGTATTTCTCAATTTTTAATCTAGATTTTGTTGCATAGGAATTGGGCCTTTTAAGAAGAAAGGGATGTAATCAAATCTTTTTGAAAACTTAACATTTAATCAAGTATATTTGGTTACAATCAAGTAATAATACTAATACTAATACTAATATTTACTATGAAAGAAGATTTTTCATTTGAAATCTTGGCTATTATGAAAATATATAAGGTGGTTGCAGGTGGTAGTTTCAACATAAGAATGATGAGATGAATGATTCTCTGTGCAAGGTGATTTAGAAATGCATTTACCTAAATTGATAATGGTGGCCTTAAGTTTTAAGTACATTATAATGTGTAGGGTATTGTTACATTTCTAAATTGTGCAATTAGGTAAACAATTGTATCACCTTTGCTGTTAAAAAACATTTTCCCTCATAATCTAGATGTTATTAGATTAAGCATTGTACTGTCAGAGAAAAGGAGAAAAAAATGAATGGGTTAGGAAGCTCTTAAGTCATTCTATCAGACCAGGTGTTGTAACGTTTTTGAAGTATTGTAATTTAAGAAATTGAACTTCCACGTTTTGTCTATATTTAAAGGGAAGTTTCAGCTAAAATTATTAAGTTCTCATTTATGAACATTAAGATTGTTAAGGAGGTATTTGAAGTTATTATTTAAATCAAGTATTTCCACAAGTATTTTTGTGAAAGGAAACATGGTAATTGTGTAAAGAAAGGACCTTATGAAATCTCTTGTAATTAATTTATTCTGGTATAGTAAGAGGATAAATGGTAAGCTGTTTTCAAGAAAGGGAAACACTTTTATGAAGAAATGTTTCGCAAAATCTTTTGTGTGATTTTTAGAAGGCCTAAAAATTTCCATTTCCCAAGCAAACTTGTTGCAGTAATAATTTGATACTGATGACAATTATGTCCAAACCTCTGTGAATTTCATTCCTAGATTTGTTGTGTCCTTGGAATGGCCTTAATAGATGTTTTCTGAGAAATAAAGTGGGAGTCAGCAGGTCAATGGGAGCAGCAGTAGTGAGCTGTAAATGGGGAAGATCTTGCTGTTTTGATCTGAATTCATTCCATGGCCTAAAGAAGGGTTCAAAATTAGTGTTTGAACTTATCATATGTATAAGATTCAATTCCTGAAGTATTTTATGATATTTAAGGAGGAACATGTGTAGGAATGCATGCAAACTACTTCAGGCCCACTTTAAAGAGGTTCCCTAACCAATGTGAGATCATAGTCACCTCTGAAACTGATTAGGGAACTTGCAATTCATGACCTTATGGGAGTGATAACTGACTTTATTCTGAGTGTAACTTCAGGTATGGTTATCAAGATGAGCCACTGACTCATGATGCCAGCAACCCTGTAGGGAGGGGTTAGTGGGTCTGTGAACTGCATGTATAAAGTGCAGAGGGGGCTCTCATGGGAAGGTTGGGAGGACGAGTATTCTGCAGAGCTGAAGTAGGGTTCTCCTGACTCACTTTGCCCACTATGACACCTGGCAGACTTTAAGCCTGGCTCAATGCAGTTGGTCATTACATAACATCCGTCTGGAATTGACATGAAGTTAGGGAAACATTGTTCCCTTACTTTAGTTTTTTGTCCCTTTTCTTTTATGGTCCATTTCTGTAATAAAAGTTTGTAACCAGCTTGTTAAATCCATTAAATACTAGCTTGGTGCTGGAACATCTGAGGTTATTATAGTAAGATAGTGTAAGATTGAGCTATTTTTAGGGCACCTTTTCTAGCCCCTTCCTCACACCAGGAGGTGAGCAGTGTGGTCCTTCAAAAAGGCTGCTCAGACACCCAGGGGGCTGCTGAATCCCACTGCTGCCTCCAGTGATAAGACAACCCTATGGCCTGGGTAGCCTGTGTGCAGGGTTGTGAGGAGAGCTCCCTGTGTATCCGCACCTGCTATTTGTCACTTGCCTTTTGCCACAGGGCTCTGAAATATGTAAAAAGCCAAAGTATGGGTGATGTCATTTGATTCATGTGTGATTTGCCTTTAAGTGCCGCACAGTTGTGAAGTTGTCAGCCTCCCTCTCCCCTCGACAGTGATCACAGTCCATTGGCAGGATAGTCAGGATGACTGGTGATGGCTGCACGTGCAGTGGGTGGCCTTGGCCTTTTTGGTGTCTAACCAAGCTCCAATCAGCCAGGTGAGGTAGGGAGATCTACTTCCAAAAGAATTTGGAAGGGGAAGATCCTAGGGTGTCTGTTCAGAACAGTGGCAATTGCTGTTTACCCTCCCTTTGAGCCATTGAATCCCTAACAGTGACCCAGAGAAGGGACATCTTTTGATTCATGTGTGAACTGTGTTTAAGTGAGGCAGAGTTGCATGAAGTGGACAGCCTCCCTCTCTCCTCCAGAGTGATCAGAGTCCAGCGGCAGACAGAGTCAAGATGACTGGTGATGGCTCGAGATGCAGTGGGTGACCTTAGCGTCCTCAGTGTTTAACCAAGCTCTGAGTACTGCATGGAGCCTGCTTCACCTACCTTCATAGCCATTGGAACGAATTGTTCTCATCTGCCATTCTGCCAGGGGAAGTTTTCACAGCCTTGGTGTAGACACCCCCTAATTCACCGAAGGTTTTGGTTACTTTTAACCTGGTTACCTATATTTGTGTGTGTATGTGAGTCTGTGTGTCTGTGTGCCTGCTGTGTGTGTGTGTGTGTGTGTGTGTGTGTGTGTGTGTGTGTTTATCTGGCTACTTTGGTCCCCTTGAATACTTGTGTGCTTGTGGTCATGAATGCTAATTCCTCTACCCCCTCTCTGATCTGGTTCCAGTGCTGCTGCTGCTCTGTCCAGGCCTGCCCCTCATCATGGGGAGGGCAGTATCCAGACCCTATGGGAATAGGGATAACAGGCCTGTTGTCCTCAAATCAGGTTCTGAGGCATCTATCCTGCACATGGGAGTCATGAATGATTGGAAAGCGCCAGTGAGTTCTCATGGTGAGGAGAAAGACTAGGTCCATTGTATAGATGAGGTTGCCTCAAGAACTTTAGGGACTGTTCCACACACCTTGTCTATCCTGCCTGGGGAAAAAACAGAGCTGAGAGTCCAGGTCCATTCCCCTGCATTGTGTATAGTTTCCTCTTCAGAAGCAGCTCAGGTCTCCGGATTTAGGATTGGGAGCAGAGGACAGATTAAGAATGACAAGTACACCACATGGGAAGATTTGTGGTTCTTGGCTAAAGTCTACCAGGCAGCAGATACTTTCTCTTCCTCCTTTGTCTCTTTCTTCTTAACCTTTCAACCAGGGTCTCTTTGACAAATGGCTCCTGCAGCAGGACTGAATTGGGCCCAGTTCTCCCCTGAGGGCAATGGTTTTCTCAAGCCTGTGACTCTGGGGAAGCAGCTGCTACCCTCTGCTGAAGGGCTGAGCAGCCTGGAAGTTTTTGTTCAGGGTTGAAACACTGTGGGAATGTATAACTATAATCTGCAAAACAGTAGTAATCTGCCACGTCCTCAGCCTCCACTGCACTGATGGTGAGGGTGAAATCTGTCCCAGAGCCACTGCCACTGAACCGGGCAGGGACCCCAGACTGCAGAGTGGAAGCATCATAGATCAGGAGGTTGGGAGACTGTCCTGGTTTCTGCTGGTACCAGGACATGTACTTGCTAACGCTGGAACTGGTCTTGCAGCTGATGGTGACTTGGTCTCCTGCAGCCACAGACAGGGAGGCTGGGGACTGGGTCACCTCAATGGCTGCCTGGGATTCTAAAGGAGAAGAAGAAAGAGATGCAGTGAATGAAGCATCCTGTGTAGAGACAGGGAAAGCAGGAGTAGTTCCCTTACCCTCAGGCTGAGTCAGAGATGCCCACTGGAAAACTCCTTCTGTCTCTAAAGTGATGCCAAAGTATGGGTCATTGGAAGTCTTACCTTGAGGCCAGAGCAGTAGGATGCAGAGGAGCAAGGAGTGGGAGAGCATTGTGACCCTGGCAGAGCTGGAGGCAGAGAGCTTTGAGCTCAGAGGGAGATAGATGGGAGATATTTGTGTGTGAGGCTGGATTTGAGAAGGTGCCTTGGATATCACCATGCAAAACAGTGCTGGTCCAGCCTGAAGTGAAGGACCCCAGGAGTGGTTATATTCACATTGGATGGAGTGGCCCAGTTGTATTTCCTGGAAGGCTTCCCCTCACATGGCCTCTGTTTTTATTGCTGTTTTAAATGCACCTGCCTTAGGCTGGACATGGTGGTGGCTGTGGCAGGTGGCCAGTTGTGGTTACAAGCAGGGGAAGCCTATCTACCTTCCCAGGAGAGATCCGATGGTTCTGGGTGTAGAGACCAAGAGTTGACAAGGGTCTATGGAAAGAACAGAATGAAGAAAGAGGAAAGAGCTAAGTTAGAAAGAAAACTAAGACCAGGGAAGTAATAAAATGTATAGAGAGTTAAGGGCCCAGGCTTAGATGAAATGGAGACGGGTGTCTGTGTGCTTGTTGGGGGGGACTTGGAGATTCTGTGGTCTCTTTTGTGTTGGGAGGAGAATGTGTCCCTTGCGTTGTTGAGGAGAAATGTTGATTCTTCTCTTCTGTGTTTCTGTTACATCTTTCTGAAAGCTAAAAACAACCACAAAAAAACATTGCTTGTCTAAGCCTTTTTTTTTGTAGATGGGAAAACTGATGCCGAAAGGAGAAAAATAGTTATTCAATTGCTTTTTTCCTATTAAAGTACAGCTTCTCCTTTCCTCCCCTGATGTCTTGGCACAGCCCTGCCTCACTTAGGTGCAGTTCACTTGCAAGTCAAGCTGTCCCTTCCTGATGTCATTGGTCCTCTTGCAGAAAGAACAATAAACAACAACCAGCCCCCACCTTGGATTCTTTCCCTGTAGACAAAACCACCTGGAGCCACGTTGGCCCCTGACATTCTCACCCTTCGTTAGGATTTCAGGCATGAAGGAGGCACCATTTGTAAGTATATGACTCATCATATGGAAGAAATGAGGAAGGAAAGAGAGAAGGAAGGAGCATTGCCCAGCTGGAACTGAACAGTTGGGTCCCCAGTGGGGCAGCTACTACTCCTCACAGATTGTTGTTTGTACTTCATTCTTTTAAAAAATATGTTTCTTTTTAGTTTACAACATTCTCTTTTAGAAGATTTTGAGTTCTACATTTTCCCACCTGCTTACTACTCCACCATCAATGCATTAGTGTTCTAGTTTTTACACATCTTCTCCAGCATTTATCATTTTCCTCTTCTGTCATGTTAAGTAATACAACAGGTGTGAGATGGTACCTAAGAGTTCTTTTAATGTGCGTTTCTCTAATCAATAGTGATTAAGAGCATTTTTTTTTCATGTGACTATAGATAGCTTTAATTTCTGCATCTGAAAACTGCCTCTTTATATCCTTTGACCATTTGTCAATTGGGGAATTACTTGTATTCTTATAAATTTGTCTCAGTTCTCTCTGCATTTTAGAAATGAGGCCTTTATCAGAGATACTGGCTGTAAAAATTATTTCCCAGCTTTCTGCTTCCTTTCTAATCTTGGTTGTATGGGTTTGTTTCTGGAAAAACTTTTAAATATACAATCACAATCACCATTTTGCATTTCTTGTTTTTGTCATAAGTTCGTCCCTTCTCCATGGATCTGACAGGTAAAGTATTCCTTGCTCTCCTAATTGATTATAGTATCTGTCTTTATATCTAAATCATGTACCCATTTTGACTCTATCTTGATATGGTGTGTAAGATGTTTGACTGCGCCTACGTTCTGCCATACTATTTTTATTTTCCTAGGGGCTTTGGTTAGATAGTAAGTTCTCATCCTAAAAGCCGGACTCTTCGAGTTTATCAAATCGTAGATCACTATAGTCATTGACTACTGTGTGTTGTGTACTTAATGGATTCCAGTGATCTACCACTCTAGTTCTTTGGCAGTACCAAGTTGTTTTGATGATTGCTGCTTTTTAATAGTTGTAAATCTGGTACGCTTAGGCCACCTTCCATTGCATTTCATTTAATTCATTTGATGTTCTGATCTTTTGTTCTTCCAGAACAAAGTTATTATTTTTATGAGTATATGAAACAATTTTTGGTAGTTTGGAATGGCACTCAATAAGTAAAATCATTTGCGTAGAGTTGTCATTTTGATTATATTAGCCAGGCATACCCCTGAGCAGCTGATATTTTTGCAGTTATTTACATCTGATTTTTTCCCTTATTCTTAAAGGGGATCAATGAAATCGGGAAGGTGATATCTTGACTTGCCAGTGAACTGGATTCAAGTGAGGCAGGGCTGTGCAAAGTCACCAGTCTCACTCTTTTCTCCAGAACAGTGGGGGTCCAGTGGCGAGACATAGGTCAGGATGAGTGTAAATGGTTCTTAAAACCTGAGAAAGAGAAATGAAAAACTGAGACCTGGGAAACACCTCTCTCCCACTACATCTGGGGCCATCTTGAATATCATCTTGACCTATGTTTTACCACAGGCTTCTGATGGGTCAGAGGGATAGAGTGAGGCTGATGTCTTTGCACAGCCCCTGCCTCACTTAAATCCAGTTCACTGGCAAGTCAAGACATCCCCCTCCTGTTGTCACTGATGCTCTTCCAGAAAGAAGGATAAACAACAAACAACAACAACCAGCCCCCACCTTGGAATCTTTCCCTTTAGACAAAACCAACTTGAGCCAGGCTGGCCCCTGATATTCTTACCCCATGTGTAAGGATTTGTGTCATGAAGGACAAAACAGCCACAAAGAAGTGGTTTTCCTTGCTGGTTGGCTGGCATCTCATGACAAGGGTTTGCTAGCTTTTCCTCTTCCTTCCTAAAGGCAAAAGTTTTCATAGATCTCAAGATTGGGAAATCCTTTTTGCCCTGTACTCATGGGACATCCCCTAGGGTGGCATGCTTGCTACCCTAGGATCTCCGTTAAAGATGCTTTATTTCTATACTTGTGGCTTTAATTGATGTCAGGACTTGAAAATCCTTTGTTAAGTATGACTTGTCAATCAATCAATTAATCTGTCAATCACTTACACAAAAAGCAATTTATTACAAGATTCCTCTGTGGCAGACTTTACGGATACATTGCACCAGGATATTCAACATATTCTTATCTAAGAATCTGCAAAATAAATCTGAGGGAATTTTCAGATCGAAAGTGACCTCACCTTCTCAGGTAGAAGCCTCGAGTTGAAAGACCCTGAGAATTCTAAAAGGTAGAGGGGAGGGCCTGCCTGGGGGCTATCCAGTACAAAGTCATGGAGGTGGCAGATGGGCATGTTGGGTGTGTAGAAGAATAAGATCAGGAATTGTCACCTGTGCCTTGGGGTGTTATTGCCTTCTGACTCCCTGAAGGCTGTGGGATGCCCTAGAGTTTGCTGAGCTTAGATGTGGTGTATAGGATGTGAGACCTGCTTGAGCCCTTCATTACCCGCTGAAGGCCAAAAATGTGGACTGGCCATGCAGAGAAGACAATTTAAGCCTTTCTGGACCGAGAGGCCAAGTTTCTGCTGGGATGGTCTCTGAGTGAATTTGAAATTTTCCTGCTGTGTCAGCAACCAGAAGATCAGATGAAGCTTGCACAGCTATCCTAGGTCAGGGGCTCTTCCTTGCTTTATGACTGCATAATCCCCGAACCACATAAAGGATAAATGAAACAATAATTGTTAGGGAAACAGAGGGAAGGATATTCAGGCCTTAAGTTGTGGTTAGTAAAATGTTGCTATTTCAGGTAAAAATTCTAAGGAGTGTAATTTACTATTGTTTTAAGCTTTGATTACAGGGATAGTTGTCTGAATTGTCCTGAAGGTAATGGTAGAAAAAGGCAGGTTCTGTAGTCCTGGAACTGCTAAAGGAGAATGTCTGTACCAGGGAAAAGTTTTAGGGATGATGGTGGCAGGGCCTTGGTAGGATCCTCCTGACTCTTTTCCCTCATTGTTCTATTTCTTTTCTGAAAAGGAAAATTTCCGACGGGTTCATTCTGAGCCTTGTTTTAACGCCTTGTGACTATATGATCAGCTTTGAGATATGACTCATGACTGGAATCAAATGTAGCTGAGGGAGTATTCTCCTTCTGTTATGGTATAGGACATTTTTCCAACGTGTCTCTCTTTTTCCTTTTATAGCAAATTTGTATAATGAAGAACTTTTGTAAATACAGTGCTAAATCTGTTAAATAATAGATTGATATTTAAAAGATTTAGTGTTGTTTTTCTGTCTTTTTTAGGAAGGTGAACAGTTCAATTTTAATAAGTCCTTTATGTTTTCTCTATCCTGTTTACCTCTTCATGCTTCTCTTGAGTCCAATATTTGAAAGTCAAATTTTCTTTTGAGCTCTGGTCTTCTCATCAAGAATGCTTGAAAGTCCTCTATTTCACTGAATGCCTAATTTCCCCTTGAAGGATTATACTCAGTCTTGTTGGGTAGGTGATTCTTGGATGTAATCCTAGTTCCTTTGACCTCCAGAATATCATATTCCATCATTTGAAGCTGCTAAGTCTTGTGTTATCCTGATTGTATTTCCATAATGCTTGAATTTTTTCTTCCTGGCTACTTGCAATATTTTCTCCTTGGCCTGGGAATTCTGGAATTTGGCTGTAATATTCCTAGGAGTGTTCCTTTGGGGATCTCTTTCAAAAGGTAAACAGTGTATTCTTTCAATTTCTATTTTGTCCTCTGGTTCTAGAATATCAGGGCAGTTGTCCTTCATATTTTCTTTAAATATATATATATATATATATATATATATATATATACAGATATATGTATGTATGTATGTATTTATTTATTTATTTATTTTTAGTTTTCAACATTTACTGCCACAAGATTTTGAATTCCATATTTTCACCCCATCTTGCCCTTCCCCCCCCCCAAGATGGCATTCATTCCACTAGTCTGCTCTCCCTTCTATCTCTCACCCCCCCTTCTTTCATCCCTTTCCCCTTCTATTTTCCTGTAGAGCAGGATAGATTTCTGTACCTCATTTCCTGTATTTCTTATTTCCCAGTTGCATGTGGAAATATTTTTTTAAACATGTGTTTTTAAAACTTTGGATTCCAAATTTTCTCCCTTCCTCCAACCCCACCCACCCTCATTTAAAAAGCAAGCAAGTCAATACAGTCCATACAGGTGCAATGATGAAAACACGTCCATAGTAGACATGTTGTGAAAAACTAACTCTGTTTCCCTTAATGCTATCCTGCCCCCCCATTTATTCTATTCTTTCTTTTGACCTTGTCCCTCCTCAGAAGTATTTCCTTCTGATTACCCCTTTCCCAATCTGCCTTTCTCTCTATCGTCCCCCTGTTCTCTTGTCCTCTTCCTCTGCTATTTTCCTGTAGGGTAAGACAGATTTCCATACCCAATCGAATGTGTATGTTATTCCCTCCTTAAGCCAAATCCTGTGAGAATAAGATTCCCTCATTTCCTCTCACCTTTCCCTGTTTCCCCTCCACTGTAAGAACCTTTTCTTGTCTGTTTTGTGGAAGATAATGTACCGCATTCAACCTCTCCCTTTCTCCTTCTCCTAGTATAATCCTCTCTCTCCCCTCAATTTTATTCTCCAGATATCACCCCTTCATCTTCAACTCACCCTGTGCCCTCTATCTATCTATCTATCTATCTATCTATCTATCTATCTATCTATCTGTCTATCCATCCATCCATATAATTTTTCCCCTCCCACTACCCTAATACTGACAAACATCTCATGAGTCATAGATATCATCTTTCCATGCAGGAATTTAAACAGTTCAGCCTTAATAAGTCTCTTATGATTTCTCTTTCCTGTTTACCTCTTCATGGTCCACTTGAATCTTGTATTTGAAAGTCAAATTTTCTATTCAGCTCTGGTCTTTTCAACAAGAATGCTTGAAAGTCCTCCATTTCACTGAATGACTATTTTTTCCCTTGAAGGATTATATTCAGTTTTGCTGGGTAGGTGATCCTTGGTTGTAATCCTATCTCCTTTGCCCTCCAGAATATTATATTCCATGCCCTGCGGTCCCTTAATGTGGAAGCTGCTAAATCTTGTGTTATCCTGATTGTGTTTCCACCATACTTGAATTGTTTCTTTCTGGCTGCTTGCAATATTTTCTCCTTGATCTGGGAACTCTGGAATTTGGCTATAATATTCCTAGGAGTTTTCCTTTGGGGACCTCTTTCAGGGGTAAATCGGTAGATTCTTTCAATTTCTATTTTGCCCTCTGGTTCTAAAATATCAGGGCAGTTTTCCTTGATAATTTCTTGAGAGATGATATCTAGGCTCTTTTTGTGATCATGGCTTTCAGATAGTCCAATAATTTTTAAATTCTCTCTCCTGGATCTATTTTCCAGGTCAGTTGTTGTTCCAGTGAGATATTTCACATTGTCTTCTATTTTTTCATTCTTTTCGGTTTGTTTACTGTGTCTTGATTTCTCATAAAGTCAGTGTCTTCCAATTGCTCTATTCTAATTTTTAAGGAAGTATTTTCTTCAGTAAGCTTTTGGACTTCTTCTTCCATTTGGCCAATTTTGCTTTTTAGGGCATTCTACTCCTCATTGGCTTTTTGGAGGTCTTTTGCCATTTGGGTTAGGCTGTTTTTTAAGGTCTTATTTCCTTCAGTACTTTTCTGGGTCTCCTTTAGCAAGCTGTTGACTTGTTTTTCATGATTTCCTTGCATCCCTTTCATTTCTCTTCCTAGTTTTTCCTCTACTTCTCTTACTTGCTTCTCAAAATCCCTTCCAAGCTCTTCCAGGGCCTGGGACTGATTCCTATTTTTCTTGGAGGCTTTGGATGTAGGAGCTTTGACTTTGTTGTCTTCTTCTGGTTGTATGTTTTGATCTTCTTTGTCACCAAAGTAAGATAAGATAGTCTTAGTCTTTTTGCGAGGTTTGCTCATGATCCTGGCCAATTAATTGAGTTTTAAACTCTTTGTTAAGGTAAGAGTCTGCTTGCAATGTGGAGAATGTACTGTCCCAAGCTTTGGGTGTTTGCAGAGTTGTTTTCAGAGATACTTGTAGGGACCTGTAAATTTTCAGTTCTTCCAAGGTGGTATGATAAGGGTCGAGGTGTTTACTCTTTTCCTGGCCTGAGCTCTGGTCTTTGAGTGACTGGCCACAAGCAGTCTTTTCTCTCTTGGAACTGTGAGGAGGGTTCTCTCTGCAGTGATACTACAAGGTCCACCACACCAGCCCTGTGCCAGCACTCCTCATCCCAGGACTGCCATCCAGAACTGTGACCCAGATCCAAGCACAGGCACAGTAAGAGATTCCTGCCTCAGCACCAGCAAAGAGATCCTTTGCAGTCCCCCTCTGATCAGCCACACCCTTTCACCTCAGTCTGTGGGCCTGAAGCTCAGGGCACAGCCACTACCCGGGCACCTGTGCTCTGTGCTCTAAAACTGGCTCTGACTTAGCTCTTCTCTCACTGCAAGAACAGACTTTTCCCACTGAACTTCTAAGTTGTCTTTGGCGTTCGTGGATTGAGGAGCCTGGATGCCACCACAGCTGCCTGAGATTCATTCCTCTGAGGCCTGCTCTAGGTTTGCTGGGAGCTGCGTGCCCACACTGAACTGTGTTCCTCTCCCCACCCGGCGCGATAAGCGTTTCTGATCAACCATCCAGGCTCTCTCGAGCTGCAAATTTGTCTTAGTCTGGTTTTTTTCTGGGTTCTGCTGCTTTAGAATTTATTAGAGCCATTTTTAATGGGTATTTGGAGGGGTTTGGGGGA
This sequence comes from Phascolarctos cinereus, assembly GCF_003287225.1. Lineage (NCBI taxonomy): Eukaryota > Metazoa > Chordata > Mammalia > Diprotodontia > Phascolarctidae > Phascolarctos > Phascolarctos cinereus. Next base: position 39,615,358 of record NW_027555625.1, read on the forward strand.
GAGCTTGAGTAAGTCACTGCTTTCACACCGCCATCTTGGCTCCGCCTCCTTCCTTGATATTTCCTTGAAAGATGATGTCTAAGCTCTTTCTTTTTTGATCATGGCTTTCAGTTAGTCCAACGATTTTTATATTGTCTCTCCTGGATCTATTTTCCAGGTCAGTTGTTTTTCCAATGAGATATTTTATATTGCCTTCTATTTGTTTATTCTTTTGGTTTTGTTTTACAATTTCTGGATTTGTCATGAAGTCATTAGCTTCCATTTGCCGTATTCTAAAATTTTTTTTTAGCCAAATAAAAGGTTTATTAGAACATCTGTCATATTGGGCAGACTCTTAAAGAGTCTGAACATTAGTAAGCTATTGGCTAGATTTTATGAATCTGTGCAGTGACTAGATTTTATGAATCTGAGCAGTGGCTAGAGTGTAAGAATCTGAGCATCTTAATGGAGACAAGATGGACCTTATATACAGAAAGAGTGTGGGAGGGATCTAAGAGTGGCCAAATACTCTATGAGTAATAGAACTCCAGGGACCTGCATCCAGTGGCCAAGGGAGAATGGAGCCTTGATAGGATTAAGGGTGGGAAGTGGCCTGGGGCCATAGGGAGGTAAGACAATGCAGAACTAGGCTAGGTTAAGGGTAACAAAATTGAGAGATTGGGTGTAGCTAAAATGAAAGGCTAGTTGGTGGAATTACAGACTCAGGTGAAAGCCAGAGATTTGGCCCTGTGGGAAAGTCCAGGGATTTTCCTTTTTGGGGTCTAGATCTCAACCTCATCATTCCCCCCTCAAACAAGTGGGACACAAATTCTTTTGGTGCAAGGGGTCGTGGCTTCTGAAACTGCTTGCTGGTGGCAAGGGGCATAGAGCCGTCCCTGCCTTGAGGGAGTCCCAAAGAGGAGGTTGACTGGAACCCAGCAGAGGCTGCATCCAGGAAACGATGCGGGGACATTGGCTGGTACCCGCTCTTTGCCACCAACTGTGGGTGAATGGCCTATAATGTGGAAGACACAAATCTGACACAAAAGACTGTAGGGCCCAGATGTAAAGCAGGGACTAGATTTAGGGCCCAAATATGAGAGGATAGAACATCCTTAGCTCTGTTTGGATTCAGATAATTCAGTTTTCCAACCATGCAGTGTCAAATCCACCTCATAGCCAAAGTCAGGAATAGCGAGATGGGTAACATTCCCTTTCAAAGGAATGTAATGGGAAAACTGAGCCCGGAGGATCCCATCTTAGACTGAGGCTAAAATTGTCCTCTCAGCTTTTCCCAATGCTGACTTCCCAAGGCTAACACACTCTCTCTGAGTGGCTTGTGGCATGTCTCAGATGGGGGATTATTGATTTATTGATGGATTATTAAGATCCATTAGACAACTCAAAATAAAATCCCATGAGCTTTTACCTCACACAGCAAGTTTCACAACTTAGGAAAAACTTTTCCAGGATTGACATCTCAAAGTTAAATTTTTCCTAGTGTAAAAAGCCAATCATTAGAGATTATTTCTACATACTTGCAAATTCTCAGCAAGACAAACCCAAACCGGCTTTTTGCAAGTTTACACATTAAACCAATAACCAACAATGGCCAAATTATTTTAGCAGCAACCAAATGATGAGAAATTGCTTGCAGAACTGATACAAAGAGTTCAACAATTTGAAATCTGAAACAAACCCATTACAATCAGGTGACTTCAGTTTTGTTAAATGCATTTCCAGATTACTTTACCCAGGGGATCTACATTTCATTAACAGGTAAAACTACAACTTTACAGAGTGTGCTTACCCAAGTTCTGAGACTAGCTTCTTGACCTTGAGCAGGATGTGCTGAACCTGGGTTATGCTTCTGGGCAAAGATTGCCCCAGGGCCCAAGGCCATTGCCAATGGGGCCCATGCTGTACCTGCTGCCCCTCCCCGCTCCTTCCTTTCCCAGGTTGGGGAGGGTGAAATAAAGGTGAGGGGTAAAGGGTGCAACTCTCTTCTCCTATGAGAGGGGTTAACAGATACCCTCTTGACTCAAGTGAAGGGAGTGAGAGAAAGGAGTGACCAGGATTGTAAGGAGTAGTTTCAAAACTCCATAAGGATCAATCAGAAAACCTCCAGAATCTGCCAAGATATTTATAGCTGTTCTAACTTTTCCCTGTAACCTCCATGAAGGAGGCTTCAGAGGTGTAGAGGGAAGGGAGTAAGTAAGGTTCAGGGAACCAAAAAGCAACTGCATTTTCCCCCAATTCCCTAGTGCCCAGAGAACTGATAGCATTGGGCATACACTTCCAGAAAGGGCATCCATCCTTGTCTTCTATGCTGCGGAAGGTGTACCCAGGTCCATGGCCTCAAATCGAATTAGTGGACTGAGAGCCTGAGAGTGTCAGGCTGAATGTGAGACAGCCTCCAAGCCTTGGTGCTTAGAGAGTGAGCCCAACTGCAGAGCAAGAAAGGAGGGGTGGGGAAGGCTTACATGCCTTCCAGTTTTGGCTTCAGAAGAATTTGGGGTTAGGCCGTTTCCCCCAAACAGGCCACCAAAATGTTGAGATTTAGGGACTTAGGGGTGCTGGGACCCCAAAAACAAAACATGCAGGTCCTGCCCAAAAGAATTCGACCAGAGCCTTCTCCTATAACAATTGGGGGGGAAGATGTCAGGGTTTCCGTCCAGAGCAGGAACAACTGCTATTTACACTCCCTTTGAGCCATCACATCCACACAGTGGCTTAGAAAGGCTTGGCTGGGAGTTGTTATTGGCCAATCAGTGAGAGCCAGAGTGTTGTGGACTGAGGTCATAGTGAAGTATCTCCAACTGAGTCTGAATGGCCTTATCAAAGCCTGGTTTTCCAGAACAGAGTCTCAAGCAATTTATATTCCTTTAGTCAGAGCCCCCAAATGTAAGTGTATGATTCTCCATGGTGAGGAAGGGAGAAAGAAAGAAATTGAGGAAGAGAGGAAAGAATGAGGGAAGGAGCACGGCTTAACTGGAGCTGGACAGTTGGTCCCCAGTGGAGCAGCTCCTCCTCCTCACAGATTGCTGCTCATCACTTTTCTTGAAGAGACTAATGACATCAGGAAGGTGAGGTTCTACTTGGAGGAAACTGGCCACACCCAATAAGCATTGATTGAAATTCCTCAGGTCTCTTTGGCCAGGCCAAACCCTTTTGCTAACTTGGATTACAGGTGATTTTAAAGTGTGTAAAATTTATGAATCAGTCTGGAAATCACAGGAGATGGAATGCTCAGGGTAGTTTTAACCTTTTTTTAGGGTAGTTTTGTCCTTTAATAAGCCAGAAAAATGGAGGCTTTTCAGCTCTCTTAAGGAAGTGGAGAGAAAAAGTGACTCAGAGCTGAGAACTGTCACCACGTGTCTTTCTAAGAGAATCTATGAATTTATGGATAATATTTCCTTTTAAAGGGCTAAGAGTATTGGAGTTTTAAAAAGACTTTTAAATGTTTATCATTAGTGATTGTAAATCCAGATTTGATTTGATTTGAGTCTATTTCCCTCGGTTTACCGTTCTGTAAGGGGGTAATAGTGGAAGTGACTTTTGAGAGAAGTTATGAGGATCACGTGATTATAAAATAACTGTCATATGCAGACAACATTAATATTATCTCTCTAATTTAAAGTAATTGCTGCACACCTGATAACTTTGAAGCAGTTTTGAAATACCAAAAGTAATAAGATCAATAACTTCTATATGTGATCATCAGAAAATGCAACTGATGTCGTTTGAAGGTTATTATTGGTGTTATTACTGTATTTCTCAATTTTTAATCTAGATTTTGTTGCATAGGAATTGAGCCTTTTAAAAAGAAAGGGATGTAATCAAATCTTTTTTCGAAGCTTAACATTTAATCAAGTATATTTGGTTACAATCAAATACTAATACTAATACTAATACTAATAATTTTACTATGAAAGAAGATTTTTCATTTGAAATCTTGACTATTATGAAAATATATAACGTGGTTGCAGGTGGTAGTTTCAACATAAGAATGATGAGATGACTGATTCTCTGTGCAAGCTGATTTAGAAATGCATTTACCTAAATTGATAATGGCGGCCTTAAGTTTTAAGTACATTGTAATGTGTAGGGTATTGTTACATTTCTAAATTGTGTAATTAGGTAAACAATTCTATCACCTTTGCTGTTAAAAAACAATTTCTCTTATACTCTAGATGTTATTAGATTAAGCATTGTACTGTCAGAGAAAAGGAGAAAAAAATGAATGGGTTAGGAAGCTCTTAAGTCATTCTATCAGACCATGTGTTGTAATATTTTTGAAGTATTATAATTTAAGAAATTGTAAACTTCCACGTTTTGTCTAAATTTAAAGTGAAGTTTCAGCTAAAATTATCAAGTTCTCTTTTATGAACATTAAGATTGTTAACTAAGTTATTTGAAGTTATTATTTAAATCAAGTATTTCCACAAGTATTTTTGTGAAAGGAAACACGGCAATTGTGCAAAGAAAGGAGCTTATGAAATCTCCTTGTAATTACTTTATTCTGGTATAGTAAGAGGATAAATTGTAAGCTGTTTTCAAGAAAGGGAAATACTTTTATGAAGAAATGTTTTGGAAAATCTTTTGTGTGATTTTTAGAAGGCCTACTAAGTTTCCATTTCCAAGCCAACTTGTTGCAGTAATAATTTGATACTGATGACAATTATGTCGAAACCTCGTGTGAATTTCATTCCTAGGTTTGTTGTGTCCTTGGAATGGCCTTAATAGATGTTTTCTGAGAAATAAAGTGGGAGTCAGCAGCTCAATGGGAGCAGCATGGAATGAGCTGTAAATGGGGAAGATCTTGCTGTTTTGATCTGAATTCATTCCATGGCCTAAAGAAGGGTTGAAAATTAGTGTTTGAACTTATCATATGTATAAGATTCAATTCCTGAAGTATTTTATGATATTTAAAGAGAAACATGTGTAGGAATACATGCAAACTCCTTCAGGCCCACTTTAAAGAGGTTCCCTAACCAATGTGAGATCATAGTCACCTCTGAAACTGATTAGGGAACTTGCAATTCACGACCTTATGGGACTGATAACTGACTTTATTCTGAGTGTAACTTCAGGTATGGTTATCTAGATGAGCCACTGACTCATGATGCCAGCAACCCTGTAGGGAGGGGTTAGTGGGTCTGTGAACTGCACGTATAAAGTGCAGAGGGGGCTCTCATGGGAAGGTTGGGAGGACGAGTATTCTGCGAAGCTGAAGTAGGGTTCTCCTGACTCACTTTGCCCACTGTGGCACCTGGCAGACTTTAAGCCTGGCTCAATGCAGTTGGTCATTACATAACATCCGTGTGGAATTGACATGAAGTTAGGGAAACATTGTTCCCTTACTTTAGTTTTTTGTCCCTTTTCTTTTATGGTCCATTTCTGTAATAAAAGTTTGTAACCAGCTTGTTAAATCCATTAAATACTAGCTTGGTGCTGGAACATCTGAGGTTATTATAGTAAGATGCAAGTGTAAGATTGAGCTATTTTTAGGGCACCTTTTCTAGCCCCTTCCTCACACCAGGAGGTGAGCAGTGTGGTCCTTCAAAAAGGCTGCTCAGACACCCAGGGGGCTGCTGAATCCCACTGCTGCTTCCAGTGAGAAGACAACCCTATGGCCTGGGTAGCCTGTGTGCAGGGTTGTGAGTAGAGCTCCCTGTGTATCCGCACCTGCTATTTGTCACTTGCCTTTTGCCACAGGGCTCTGAAACATGTAAAAATGACCAGAAGGTATGGGTCATGTCATTTGATTCATGTGTGATTTGCCTTTAAGTGCCACACAGTTGTGTGAAGTTGTCAGCCTCTCTCTCCCCTCGACAGTGATCACAGTCCATTGGCAGGATAGTCAGGATGACTGGTGATGGCTGCACATGCAGTGGGTGGCCTTGCCTTTTTGGTGTCTAACCAAGCTCCAATCAGCCAGGTGAGGTAGGGAGATCTACTCCCAAAACAATTTGGAAGGGGAAGATCCTAGGGCTTCTCTTCAGAACAGTGGCAATTGCTGGTTACCCTGCCTTTGAGCCAACATATCCCTAATAGTGACCCAGAGAAGTGACATCTTTTGATTCATGTGTGAACTTTGTTTAAGTGAGGCAGAGTTGTATGAAGTGGATAGCCTCACTCTGTCCTTCAGAGTGATCAGAGTCCAGCGGCAGGACAGAGTCAAGATGAGTGGTGATGGCTCGAGATGCTGTGGGTGACCTTAGCATCCTCAATGTTTAACCAAGGTCTGAGTACTGCACAGTGCCTGCTTCACCTACCTTCATGGCCATTGGAAAAAATGATTCTCATCTGCCATTCTGCCAGGGGAACTTTTCGCAGCCTTGGTGTAGACACCCCCTAATTCACAGAAGGGTTTGAGACCCCTAGGGTACTCTTAACCGGGTTACCTGTATTTGTGTTTGTATGTGTGTCTGTGTGTCTGTGTGCCTCTGTGTGTGTGTGTGTGTGTGTGTGTGTGTGTGTGTGTGTGTGTTTATCCAACTACTTTGGTCCCCTTGAATACTTGTGTGCTTGTGGTCATGAATGCTAATTCCTCTACCCCCTCTCTGATCTGGCTCCAGTGCTGCTGCTGCTCTGTCCAGGGCCTGACCCTCATCATGGGGAGGGCAGTATCCTGGCCCTACAAGAATAGGGATAACAGGCCTGTTGTCCTCAAATCAGGTTCTCAGTCATCTATCCCTGCAGATGGGAGTCATGAATGATTGCACAGCACCAGTGAGTTCCCAGGGTGAGGAGAAAGACTAGATCCATTGTATAGATGAGGTTGCCTCAAGAACTTTAGGGACTGTTCCACACACCTTGTCTATCCTGCCTGGGGAAAAACAGACAGAGCTGAGAGTCCAGGTCCATTCCCCTGCATTGTCTATAGTTTCCTCTTCAGAAGCAGCTCAGGTCTCCGGACTTAGGATTGGGAGCAGAGACAGAGTAAGAATGAGAAGCAGACCACATGGGAAGATTTGTGGTCCTTGGCTAAAGCCTACCAGGCAGAAGATTCTTTCTCTTCCTCCTTTTCTCTTTCTTCTTAGTCCTTTTCAACCGGGGTCTCTTTGACAAATGGCTCCTGCTTCAGGGCTGAATTGGCCCAGTTCTCCCCTGAGGGCGATGGTTTTCTCAAGCCTGTGACTCTGGGGAAGCAGCTGCTCCTCTGCTGAAGGGCTGAGCAGCCTGGGGAGGTTTTTGTTCAGGGCTGAAACACTGTGGGGATGCATAATTATAACCCGCAAAACAGTAGTAATCTGCCACGTCCTCAGCCTCCACTGCACTGATGGTGAGGGTGAAATCTGTCCCAGAGCCACTGCCACTGAACCGGGCAGGGACCCCAGACTGCAGGGTGGAAGCAGAATAGATCAGGAGCCTGGGAGACTGTCCTGGTTTCTGCTGGTACCAGGACATCCTGTTGCTAACGCTGGAACTGGTCTTGCAGCTGATGGTGACTTGGTCTCCTGCAGCCACAGACAGGGAGGCTGGGGACTGGGTCACCTCAATGGCTGCCTGGGATTCTAAAGGAGAAGAAGAAAGAGATTGCAGTGAATGAAGCATCCTGTGTAGAGACAGTGAATGCAGGAGTAGTTCCCTTACCCTCAGGCTGTGTCAGAGATGCCCACTGGAAAACTCCTTCTTCTAAAGTGATGCCAAACTATGGGTCATTGGAAGTCTTACCTTGAGGCCAGAGCAGTAGGATCCAGAGGAGCAAGGACTGGGAGAGCATTGTGACCCTGGCAGAGCTGGAGGCAGAGAGCTCTGAGCTCAGAGGGAGACAGATGGGAGATATTTGTATCTCAGGCTGGGTTTGAGAAGGTGCCTTGGATATCACCATGCAAAACAGTGCTGGCCCAGCCTGAACTGAAGGACCCCAGGAGTGGTTATATTCACATTGGAGGGAGTGGCCCAATTGTATTTCCTGGAAGGCTTCACCTCACATGGCCTCTGTTTTTATTGCTGTTTTAAATGCACCTGCCTTAGGCTGGACATGGTGGTGGCTGTGGCAGGTGGCCAGTTGTGGTTATAAGCAGGGGAAGCCTGTCTACCTTCCCAGGAGAGATCTGATGGCTCTGGGTCTAGAGACCAAGAGTTGACAAGGGTCTATGCAAAGAACAGAATGAAGAAAGAGAGGAAGGAGCTGAGTTAGAAAGAAAACTAAGACCAGGGAAGTAACAAAATTTATAGAGAGTTAAGGGCCCAGGCTTAGATGAAATGGAGACGGGTGTGTGTGGGGGGGGGCTTGGAGATTCTGTGGTCTACTATGTGTTGGGAGGAGAATGTGTCCCTTGCGTTGTTGAGGAGAAACGTTTATTCTTCTCTCCGGTGTTTCTGTTATATCTTTCTGAAAGCTAAAAAACAAAAAAAAGATTGCTGGTCTTAACCTTTTTTTCTGTAGATGGGGAAACTGAGGCCAAAAGGAGGAATATAATTATTCAGTTGCTTTTTTCCTATTAAAGTACATCTTCTCTTTCCTCCCTGATGTCTTGGCACAGCCCTGCCTCACTTAGGTCCAGTTCACTTGCAAGTCAAGCTGTCCCTTCCTGATGTCATTGGTTTCTTCCAGAAAGAATAAACAACAACCAGCTGCCACCTTGGAATCTTTCCCTGTAGACAAAACCAGCTTGAGCCAGGTCGGCCCCTGACATTCTCACTCCTTCTGTTAGGATTCAGGTCATGAAGGTCAGAGCACCCATTTATAAGTATATGACTCATCATATGGAAGAAATGAGGAAGGAAAGAGAGAAGGAAGGAGCATTGCCCAGCTGGAACTGAACAGTTGGGTCCCCAGTGGGGCAGCTACTACTCCTCACAGATTGTTGTTTGTACTACATTCTTTTAAAAATACATTTATTTTTACTTTTCAACATTCACTTTCATAAGATTTTGAGTTCTACATTTTTGCACCTGCTTACTACTCCACCATCAATGCATTAGTGTTCTAATTTTTACACATCTTCTCCAGCGTTTATCATTTTCCTCTTCCATCAAGTTAACTAATATAACAGGTGTGAGATGGTACCTAAGAGTTCTTTTAATGTGGTTTCTTAATCCATAGTGATTAAGAGCATTTTTTTTCATGTGACTATAGATAGCTTTAATTTCTGCATCTGAAACTGCCTGTTCATATCCTTTGACCATTTGTCAATTGGGGAATGACTTGTATTCTTATAAATTTGTCTCAGTTCTCTCTGTATTTTAGAAATGAGGCCTTTATCAGAGATACTGGCTGTAAAAATTATTTCCAGCTTTCTGCTTCCTTTCTAATCTTGGTTGTATGGGTTTGTTTGTGCAAAAACTTTTAAATTAATATAATCACAATCACCATTTTGCATTTCATAACGTTCTCTTTTTCTTGTTTTGTCATAAGTTGTGCCCTGCTCCATAGATCTGACAGGTAAATTGCCTTGCTCTCCTAATTGCTTTATATCAGTCTTTATATCTTGATATGGTGTGGAAGATGTTGGTCTGTGCCTAATTTCTGCCATAGTATTTTCATTTTCCTAAGGGCTTTTGTCAAATAGTTCTCATCCCAAAAGCTGGAGTCTTTCAGTTTATCAAATAGTAGAGTATTATTGTCGTTGACTTCTGCATCTTGTGTAACTAACTTATTCCAGCGATCTATCACTCTATTTCTTTGCCAGTACCAGGTAGTTTTGATGAGTGTTGCTTTTTAATAGTTGTAGATCTGGTAGTCCTAGGCCACCTTCCATTGCATTTCATTTAATTCCTTTGATATTCTGGATCTTTTGTTCTTCCAGAACAAAATTATTATTTTTGGTACTTTCATTGGAATGGCAATCAACAAGTAAATCAATTTGCGTAGAATTGTCATTTTGATTACATTAGCCAGGCATATCCATGAGCAGCTGATATTTTCCCAGATATTTACATCTGATTGTTCCTTTATTCTTAAATGGGACCAATGAAATCGGGAAGGTGATGTCTTGACTTGACAGGGAGTTGGATTTAAGTGAGGCAGTGCCATGCAAAGACACCAGCCTCATGCTCTTCTGTAAAGACATGTGGGTCCAGTGGCAAGACATAGATCAGGATGACTATAAAGGGTTCCTGAAACCTGAGAAAGAGAAATGAAAAACTGAGACCTGGGAAAGACCTCTCTCCCACCACATCTGGGGCCATCTTGCCTATCATCTTGACCTATGTCTTAGCACAGGGCTCTGATGGATCAGAGGGGGAGAGTGAAGCTGATGTCTTTGCACAGCCAACTGCCTCACTTAAATCCAATTCACTGGCAAGTCAAGACATTCCCCTCTGTTGTCACTGATGCTCTTCCACAAAGAAGGAAAACAACAAACAACAACGACCCCCCCTTGGAATCTTTCCGTGTAGACAAAACCAGCTGGAGCCAGCTTGGCCCCTCACCTTCTTACCCCATGTTAGGATTCATGGCATGAAGGACAAAATAACCAGAATGAAACAGTTTTCCTTGCTCAGATCAGCCAGGTGGCTGGATCTCATGACTAGGGCTTGCTACCTTCTCCTCTTCCTTCTAAAGACAAAACAACTTGTTTGATCTCAAGATTGGTAAATCCATTTTGCTGTGCACTCATGGGACATCCCCAGGGGGCAGGCTTGCTACCTAGGATCTCCATTAAAGATGCTTTATTTCTCTACTTGTGGCTTGGTTATTTCAGCACCTGATACTCCCTTCTTAAGTATGACTTGTTAATCAGTCAATCAATCAATTAATCAATCACTTATTCAAAACTAATTACATGATTCCTCTGTGATAGACTTTATGGATTCATTGCATCTGGATATTCAACATATTCCTTTCCATAGGGAAGGTGACATCGCCTTCTCGGGTAGAAACCTAGACTTGAAAGACCCAGAGGATTCTAAAAGATAGAGGGGAGGGCCTGCTTGGCATCTATCCAGTACAAAGTCATGGAGGTGGGAGATGGGAATGTTGGGTGTGTAGAAGAACAAGGTCAGGAATTGTCACCTGTGCCTTGGGGTGTTATTGCCTTCTGACTCCTTGAAGGCTATGGGATGCCCTAGAGTTTGCTGAGCTTAGAGTTGGTGTATATGACATGAGACCTGCTTGAGTCCTTCATTACCCAGTGAAGGCCAAAAACATGGACTGGCCAGTCAGAGAAAATGATTTAAGTCCTTCTGCACTGAGATGCCAACAATCCTCTGGGATGGTCTCTGAGTGGACCTGAAATTTTCCTGCTGTGTCAGCAACCAGAAGATCAGATTAATCTTGCACACATATCCTGAGTCAGGGGCACTTCCTTGCTTTTGTGGCCACATAATCCCCCATTAAAGTAAATGAAACACTAAGTTTTAGGGAAACATCAGAAAGGATATTTAACCCTTAAGTTGTAGTTAGTGAAATGTTACTATTTAAGGGAAAAATTCCTGGGAATGTATCTGCACCTGCTATTTGTCACTTACCTGGCGCCACAGGGCTCTGAAAAATGTAAAAACAGTATGGGTGACATCTTTTGATTCATGTGTGAATTTCGTTTAAGTGAAGCAGAGCTGCATGAAGTCATCAGCCTCACTCTCTTCCAGAGTGATCGCAGTCTAGTGGCAGGGCACAGTCAAGGTGACTGGTGGTGGCTGAACATGCAGGGGGGTAACCTTGGCATTTTCCATGTCTAACCAAGCTCTAAGTGCTCCACAGTCCCTGCTTCAGCCACCTTTGTGGCCATTGTAACAGATTGTTCTCATCTGCCATTCCAGAAAAAGGAGGTCTTCACAGCTTTTGGTTAGACATTCCGTTAATTCACAAATGGGATTGAGACCCCTTGGTGGCCTTCAATCAGGTTACGTGTGTGTGTGTGTGTGTGTGTGTGTGTGTGTGTGTGTGTCTGACTGCTTTGGTCCCCTTGACAACTTTTATGCTTCTTGTCATGAATGCTAATTCCTGTAGCCCCTCTCTGATCTGGCTCCAGTGTTGCGGCTACTCTGTCCAGGGCCTGGCCCTCAGCATTGGGAGGGCAGTATCCTGGCCCTACAGAAGTAGAGATAGCAGGCCTGTTGTCCTCAAATTAGGTTCTGAGGCATCTATCCCTGCAGATGGAAGTCATGAATGATTGCACAGCGACAGTGAGTTCTCAGGGTGAGGAGAAAGACTGGATCCATCCTATAGATGAGGTTGCCTCAAGAACTTTAGGGACTGTTCCACACACCTTGTCTATCCTGCCTGGGGAAAAACAGACAGAGCTGAGAGTCCAGGTCCATTCCCCTGCATTGTCTATAGTTTCCTCCTCAGAAGCAGCTCAGGTCTCTGGACTTAGGATTGGGAGCAGAAAACAGTAAAAATGAGAAGCAGATCCCATGGGAAGATTTGTGGTCCTTGGCTAAAGCCTACCAGGCAGAAGATTTTTCTCTTCCTCCTTTTTCACTTTCTTCTTAGCCTTTCTACCTCAACCAAGGTCCCTTTGACAAATGACTCCTGCAGCAGGACTGAATTGGGCCCAGTTCTCCCCTGAGGGTGATGGTTTTCTCAAGCCTGTAACTCTGGGGAAGCAGCTGCTGCCCTCTGCTGAAGGGCTGAGCAGGCTCGAAAGGATTTTGTTCACTGTGGGAATGGAGCACTGTCATACTTAGAACAGTTGTAATCTGCCACATCCTTACCCTCCACTGCACTGATGGTGAAGGTGTAATCTGTCCCAGAGCCACTGCCACTGAATCGGGCAGGGACCCTGTACTGCAGGATGGAAGAAACATAGATCAGGAGTTTGGGAGACTGTCCTGGTTTCTGCTGGAACCATTGCATTGCCTTGACAATGTTAGAACTGCCCTTGCAGCTGATGGTGACTTGGTCTTCTGCAGCCACAGAGAGGGAGGCTGGGGACTGGGTGAGCTCTATGGCTGCTTGGGAATCTGAAGGAGAAGAAGAAAGAGATTGCAGTCAATGAAGAATCCTGTGTAGAGACAGTGAATGCAAGAGTAGTTCCCTTACCCTCAGACTGAGTCAGATATGCCCACTGGAAAACTACTTCTGTCTCTAAAGTGGTGCCAACCTATGGCTCTTTGGAAGTCTTATCTTGAGGACAGAGCAGTAGCAGCCAGAGGAACAAGGACTGGGAGAGCATTGTGATCCTTGCAGAGGTGGAGTCAGAGAGCTCTGAGCTCAGAGAGAGACAGATGGGAGGTATTTTTACCTCAAGCTGAGTTTGAGAAGGTGCCTTGGATATCACCATGCAAAACAGTGCCGGTACAACATGAAGTAAAGTACCCCAGGAGTGGTTATATGCATGTGGAGGGAGTGGCCCAACTGTATTTCCTTGAAGGTGTGACCTCAGGTGGCCTCTTTTTTATTGCTGTATTAAATGCATCTGACTTAAGCTGGACATGGTGGTGGCTATAGCAGGTGGCCAATTGTGATTATAAAAGGTAGAAAGGGTGGCAAGGAGGGGGATGGGGACCTCTCTTCCCAGGAGAGATGAGATGGTTTTTGGTCTTGAGACCCAGAGTTGACAAGTGTCTATGCAAAGAATAGAATTAAGAAAGAAAAGACCAGGGAACCAACAAAATTTAAAGAAAGCAAAGGGGCCAGGCTTAGATGAAATGGAGATGGAGGGGACTTGGAAATTCTTTGGTTTACCAGGGGTTATGGGGAGAATGTGTCCCCTGAGTTGCTGGGGGGAGATGTTTATTCTTCTATCCTGTATTTCTGTTCTATCTTTCTAAAAGCTAAAAAGAAAGAATAAAAGGATTGCTGTTCTTAACCGTTCTTTTTGTAGACAGGGAAAGTGAGGCCAAAAGGAGTGACATGGTTATTCCGTTACCTTTTTCCTATTAAAGTTCATCATCTCCTTTCCTCCCTCAGAAAGTTTCCACACCAATCAACAGTGGGATCAAGCCTGTTGCACTTGTAGTATTTTCTGGTTGGTGAGATAGGGAGATCAAGTCACAAAACAATTTGAGAGGGGAAGACCCTCAGTGTTCCTAGACAGAACAGAAACAATTGCTATTTATACTCACTCTGAGCTGTCAAAGCTCAAACAATGACCAATAGAAGCTTGGGCTGGGACTTATTATTGACCAGTTGGTGAGACCCAGAGTAATTTGTATTTCAGGCATATGGAAGTATCTCCATTTGAATCTGAATGTGCTTTATCAAAGCCTGGTTTTCCAGAGCTCAATCTCAAGAAATTTATATTACTTTCATTAGAATACCTATATGTAAGTGTATGACTCCCCACAGGGAGGAAATGAAATAGGAAGGAACTAGAGAAGGAAGGAGCATTGCCCAATTGGAACTGAACAGTTGGGTCCCGGTGAGGCAGCTATTACCACTCACAGACTATTGTTTGTCCTTCATTCTTTTTTTAAAAAAATTATTTATTCTTAGTTTTCAACATTCACTTTTATAAAGTTTTGAGTTCTAAATTTTTCAATCAGTTCACAACTCCACCAACAATGCATTAGTATTCCACTTTTCCCACATCATTTCTAACATTTATCATTTTCTTCTTTTGTCTTGTTAGCCCATCTGATAGGTGTGATGTGGTATTTCAGAGTTGTTTTAATGTGCATTTTTCTAATCAGTAATGATTTAGAGCATTTTCTTATATGCTATAGTTATATTTAATTTCTTCATCTGAAAACTTCCTGTTCATATTCTTTGACCATTTATCTATTGGAGAATGACTTGTATTCTTAACAGTTTGACACAGTTCTGTATATGTTTGTGAAATGAGGGTTTTATCAGAGACACTGGCTGTTAAAATTGTTTCCCAGCTTTCTGCTTCCCTTGTAGTCTTGGTTGCATTGGCTTTGTCCAAAACCTGTTTAATTTGATGTAATCAGAATTTTCCATTTTGCATTTCATGTTTTCTGTGTCTTGTTTGGTCATTCATTCTTCCATTCTCCACAGATCTAACAGCAAACTATTCTTTGCTCTCCTAATTGCTTCTAGTTTCACCCTTTATGTCTAAATCATGTACCTATTTTGGCCTTATCTTCATATATGGTGTAAGATGTTGGTCTATGCCTAATTTCTCACATACTGTTTTCCTGTTTTCCCAGCAGTTGTTGTCAAACGGTCAGTTATTATTCCAGAAGCTGGAGTCTTCTGATTGATGAAACAGTAGATTGCTATAGTCATTGACTACTGTGTCCTGCACACCTAAACTATTCCAGCGATCTACCACTCCATTTTTTGGTGAATACCAAGAAATTTTGGTGATTGCTGCCTTAACATACAATTTTAGATCTTGTATGGCTGGGCCACCTTCCCTTGCATTTCTTTTAATTAATTCCCTTGATATTCTGGACTCTTTGTTCTTCCAGATGAATTTTGTTTTTATATTTTCTAGCTCTGCAAAATAATATTTTAACTGATGGGCAGAATAAGTAAATTAATTTGTGTAGAGTTGATATTTTTATTATGTTAACCTGGTCTACCCATGAGCAACTGATATTTTTCCCATTATTTAGATCTGATTTGTCCTTCATTCTTCAAGAGGATCAGTGACATCAGGAAAGTGATGTCTTGACTTACAAGTGAACTGGATTTAAGTGAGGCAGCGCTGTACAAAGTCACCAGCCTTGCTCTCTTCTGTAAAGCCATGTGGGTCCAGTGGCAAGACATAGATCAGGATGAGTATAAATGGTTCCTGAAACCTGAGAAAGAGAAATGAAAAACTGAGAGCTGGGAAAGACCTCTCTCCCACTACATCTGGGGCATTCTTGTCTATCATCTTGACCCATGTCTTAGCACAGGCCTCTGATGGGTCAGAGGGGAAGGGCGAGGCTGATGTCTTTGTGCAGCTCCTGCTTCACTTAAATCCAATTCACTGGAAAGTCAAGACATTCCCCTCCTGTTGTCACTGAGGCTGTTCCAGAAAGAAGGATAAACAACAAACAACAGTGACCAGCCTCCATCTTGGAATCTTTCACTGTAGACAAAACCAGTTGGAGCCAGCTTGGCCCCTCATCTTATTACCCCATGGGTTAGGATTCATGGCATGAAGGACAAAATACGCAGAATGAAGCGGTTTTCCTTGCTCAGATCAGCCAGGGTTGCTGGCATGTCATGACTAGGGCTTGCTAGCTTCTCCTCTTCCTTCCTAAAGGCAAAAGAACTTGTCATGTCTCTCAAGATTGGGAAATCCATTTTGCTGTGCCCTCATGGGATGTCCCCCAGGGGGGCAGGCTGGCTACCCCAGGATCTCCATGAAAGATGCTTTATTTCTCTACTTGTGGCTCTGGGTGATTTCAGGACTTGATGCTCCCTTGTTAAGTATGACTTCTCAATCAATCAATCAGTTAATCAATCAATCACTTATTCAACAAGCAACTTGATTACATGATTCCTCTGTGGTAGATTTTATGGATACATTGCATCTGGATATTCAACATATTCTTATCTAAGCATCTGCAAAGAAATATGAGGTAATTTTCACAGGGAAGGTGACATCACCTTCTCAGGTAGAAGCCTCGACTTGAAAGACCCTAAGGATTCTAAAAGGTAGCGGGGAGGGCCTGCTTGGCATCTATCCAGTACAAAGTCATGGAGGTGGCAGATGGGAATGTTGGGTGTGTAGAAGAACAAGGTCAGAGATTGTCACCTGTCCCTTGGGGTGTTATTGCCTTCTGATTCCTTGAAGTCTGTGGGATGCCCTAGAGTTTGGTGAGCTTAGACTTGGTGTATATGATGTGAGACCTGCTTGAGTCCTTCATTACCCAATGAAGGCCAAAAATGTGAAGCGGTCAGTCAGAAAAGATGATTTAACCCCTTCTGGACTGAGATGCCAGCAATCCTCTGGGATGGTCTTTGAGTGAACCCGAAATTTTCCTGCTGTGTCAGCAACCAGAAGATCAGATTAATCTTGCACAGATATCCTGAGTCAGGGGCACTTCCTTGCTTTTATGGTCTCAGAATCCCCCATCCAAGTAAATGAAACACTAAGTGTTAGGGAAACATCAGGAAGGATATTGAAGCCCTAAGTTGTGGTTAGTGAAATGTTACTACTTAAGGGGCAAAAATTGTTGGGAATTTGTTAAATAATAATACCTGCTATTTGTCACTTGCCTGTTGCCACAGGGCTCTGAAATATGTAAAAAGAATATGGGTGATGTCTTTTGATTCACGTGGTAATTTTGTTGAAGTGAGGCAGAGCTGCATGAAGTCGTCAGCCTCACTCCCTTCCAGAGTGATCAGGGTCTAGTGGCAGGACAGAGTCGAGATGACTGGTGATGGCTGAACATGCAGTGGGCAACCTTGGCATTTTCCATGTCTAACCAAGCTCTAAGTGCTCCATAGTCCCTGCTTCAGCCACCTTTGTGGCCACTGTAAAAGATTGTTCTCATCTGCCATTCCACAAAGGGACGTCTTCGCAGCCTTTGGTTAGACATAACATTAATTCACCAATGGGATTGAGACTCCTTGGTTGCTTTCAATCAGGTTAACCTCTGTGTGTATGTGTATGTGTGTGTGTGTGTGTGTGTGTGTGTGTGTGTGTGTGTGTGTGTGTGTGTGTGTGTGTGTGTGTGTGTGTGTGTGTGTGTCTGACTGCTTTGGTCCCCTTGACCACTTGTGTGCTTGTGGTCGTGAATGCTAATTCCTCTAACCCCTCTCTGATCTGGTTCCAATGCTGCTGCTGCTCTGTCGAGGCCCTGCCCCTCATCATGGGGAGGGCACTATCCTGGCCCTGTGGGAATAGGGATAGCAGGCCTGTTGTCCTCAAATGATGTTTTCAGACATCTATCCCTGCAGATGGCAGGCATGAATGACTGGACAGTTCCCGTGAGTTCCCAGAGTGAGGAAAAAGACTGGATCCATTCTAAAGATGGGGTTGCCTCAAGAACATTGGGGGCTGCTCCGTACACCTTGGCTGTCCTGGCTGGGGAAAAGCAGCCAGAGCTGAGAGTCCATGCTCATTCTCCTACATTGTCTACAGTTTCCTCTTCAGAAGCAGCTCAGGTCTCTGGACTTAGGATTGAGAGCAGAGGACAGAGTGAAAATGAGAAGCAGACCGCCAGGGAAGGTTTGTGGTCCCTGGTAAAGCATACCAGGCAGAAGATTGTTTCTCTTCCTCCTTTTTCTCTCTCTTCTTACTCTTTCTACAACAACCAGGGTCCCTGGTACAAATGGCTCCTGCAGCAGGGCTGAATTGGCCCCATTCTCCCCTGAGGGCAGTAGGTTCCCCAAGCCTGTGAGTTTGGGGACACAGCTGCTGCCATCTGCTGAAGGGCTGAGCAGCCTGGGGAGGTTTTTGTTCAGGGCTGAAACACTGTGGGAATACATAATTACTATAATGAGCACAGTAATAATCTGCCACGTCCTCAGCCTCCACTGCACTGATGGTGAGGGTGAAATCTGTCCCAGAGCCACTGCCACTGAACCGGTCAGGGACCCCAGACTGCAGGGTGGAAGCAGAATAGATCAGGAGCTTAGGAGACTGTCCTGGTTTCTGCTGGAACCAGGCCATGTACTTGCTAACGCTGGAACTGGCCTTGCAGCTGATGGTGACTTGGTCTCCTGGAGCCACAGACAGGGAGGCTGGGGACTGGGTCAGCTCAATGGCTGCCTGGGATTCTAAAGGAGAAGAAGAAAGAGACTGAAATGAATGAAGCATCCTGAGTATAGACAGTGAATGCAAGAGTAGTTCCCTTACCCTCAGGCTGTGTCAGAGATGCCCACTGGAAAACTCCTTCTGTCTCTAAAGTGATGCCAAACTATGGCTCACTGGAAGTCTTACCTTGAGGCCAGAGCAGTAGGATCCAGAGGAGCAAGGACTGGGAGAGCATTGTGACCCTGGCAGAGCTGGAGGCAGAGAGCTCTGAGTTCACAGGGAGACAGATGGGAGATATTTGTATCTGATGCTGGGTTTGAGAAGGTGCCTTGGATATCACCATGCAAAACAGTGTTGGCCCATCCTGAACTGAAGGACCCCAGGATTGGTTATATTCACATTGGAGGGAGTGGCCCCATTGTATTTCCTGGAAGGCTTCGCCTCACATGGCCTCTGTTTTTGTTGCTGTTTTAAATGCACCTGCCTTAGGCTGGACATGGTGGTGGCTGTGGCAGGTGGCCAGTTGTGGTTACAAGCAGGGGAAGCCCGTCTGCCTTCCTAGGAGAGATCTGATGGCTCTGGGTCTAGATACCAAGAGCTGACAGAATGAAGAAAGAGAGGAAGGAGCTGAGTTACAAAGAAAACTAAGACCAGGTAAGTAACAAAATTTATAGAGACTGAAGGGCCCAGGCTTACATGGAATGGAGACAGGAGTGTGTGTATGTGTGGGGGGGTATTCTGGAAATTCTGTGGTCTACAAGGTGTTTGGTGGAGGATGTGTCCCTTGCGTTGCTGAGGAGAAATGTTTATCCTTCTCTTCTGTGTTTCTGTTAAATCTTTCTGAAAGCTAAAAAGAAAAAAAAAGATTGCTGGTCTTAACCTTTTTTTTTTGATGAGGAAACTTATGTCAAAAGGAACAAAATGGTTATTCAATTACTGTTTTCCTATTAAAGTACACCTTCTCCTTTCCTCCCCTGATGTCTTGGCACGGCCCTGCCTCACTTAGGTCCAGTTTACTTGGAAGTCAAGCTGTCCCTTCCTGATGTCATTGGTCCTCTTGCAGAAAGAACGACAAGAAACAAACAACAACGACCAGCCCCCACCTTGGAAGCTTTCCCTGTAGACAAAACCAGGTGGAGCCAGGTTGGCCCCTGACGTTCTTACCCTTCTGTTGGGATTCAGGGCATGAAGGTCAGAGCGCCCACTTGTAAGTGTATGACTCATTATATGGAAGAAATGAGGAAGGAAAGAGAGAAGGAAGGAGCATTGCCCAAGTGGAACTGAACAGTTGGGTCCCTAGTGGGGCAGCTACTACTCCTCACAGATTGTTTGAACTTTATTATTTTAAAAATATATACATATATTTTAATTTTCAACATTCACTTTTGTAAGATTTTTAGTTCTAAATTTTTGCACCAGTTTACACCTGCACCAACAATGCATTAGTGTTCTAATGTTTACACATCTTCTCCAGCATTTATCATTTTCTCTC
The DNA here is from genome assembly GCF_003287225.1 of Phascolarctos cinereus. Lineage (NCBI taxonomy): Eukaryota > Metazoa > Chordata > Mammalia > Diprotodontia > Phascolarctidae > Phascolarctos > Phascolarctos cinereus. The sequence continues at coordinate 39,635,332 of NW_027555625.1, forward strand.
TTTTGTCATGTTAGCCAGTCTCATAGGTGTGAGGTGGTACCTCAGAGTTCTTTTAATGTGTGTTTTTCTAATCAATAGTGATTTGGAACATTTTTTTATATGACTATAAATAGCTTTAATTCCTGTATGTGAAAACTGCCTGTTCATGTCCTTTGACCATTTGTGAATCAGAGAATGAGTTGTAGTTCCTACAAACTTGACCCAGTTCTCTCTATATTTTAAAAATGAGGCCTTTATCAGAGATACTGGCTATAAAAATTATTTCCCAGCTTTCTGCTTCCTTTCTAATCTTGGTTGTATGGGTTTATTTGTGCAAAAACTTTTAAATTAATATGATCACAATCACCATTTTGCATTTCATAATGTTCTCTTTCTCTTCTTTTGTCATAAGTTCTTCCCTTCTCCATAGATCTGACAGGTAAACTATTCTTTGCTCTCCTAATTGCTTATAATATCGGTCTTTATATCTAAAACATGTAGCCATTTTGACTCTATCCTGATATGGTATGGAAGATGTTGGTCTGTGCCTAATTTCTGACATACTATTTTCATTTTCCTAGCATATTTTGTCAAATAGATAGTTCTTATCCCAAAAGCTGGAGTCTTTGACTTTATCAAATAGCAGATTACTATAGTCATTGATTACTGTGTCTTATGTACTTAACGAATTGCAGTGATCTATCACTCTATGTGTTTGCCGGTACCAACTAGTTTTGTGGATGGCTGCTTTTTAATAGTTGTTGATTTCATACACCTAAGCTACCTTTCTCTGCATTTTTTTTAATTAATTCCCTTCATATTCTAGATCTTTTGTTCTTCCAGAGCAAAATTATTATTTTTTCTAGCTCTATAAAATGATTTTGGTAGTTTGATTGTTATGGCACTCAATAAGTAAATTAAATTGGATAGAATTGTCATTTTGATTATATTGGCCACATACAGCCATGAGTAACTGATATTTTTTCAATTATTTAGATCTGATTTTTCCTTTATTTTTGAAGGGGACCAATGAAATCAGGAAGGTGATGTCTTGACCTGCCAAGGAGTTGGATTTAAGTGAGGCAGGGCTGTGCAAAGGAACCAGTCTCACTCTCTCCTCCAGAGCCATGGGTGTCCAGTGGCAAGGCACAGATCAGGATGACTGTAAATGGTTCTTGAAACCTGAGAAAGAGAAATGAAAACCTGAGACCTGGGAAAGACCTCTCTCCCACTACATCTGGGGCCATCTTGAATACCATCTTGACCTATGTTTTACCACAGGCCTCTGATGGGTCAGAGGGAAAGAGTGAGGCTGATGTCTTTGCACGGCTCTGCCTCACTTGAATCCAATTCACTGGAAAGTCAAGACATCCCCCTCCTGATTTCATTGGTCCTCTTCCAGAAAGAAGGATAAAGAAGAAACAACAATGACCAGCCCCCACCTTGGAATCTTTCCCTGTAGACAAAACCAGCTGGAGCCAGGTTGGCCCAAGGTTCTTATCCCATGTATTAGGATTCATGAAGGACAAAACAGTCAAAATGAAGTGGTTTTCCTTGCTCAGATTGCCCAAAGTAGCTTGCATTTCATGACCAGGTCTTCCTAGCTCCTCCTCTTCCTTCCTAAAGATTAAAAAAAGTTTTCATAGATCTCTAGATTGGTAAATCCATTTTGCTGGGCACTCATGGGACATCCACTAGGATAGCAGGTTTGCTACCCTAGGACCTCCATTTCTCTGCTTGTGGCTTTGATTGATTTCAGGACTTGACACTCCTTTGTTAAGTATGACTTGTCAATCAATCAATTAATCAATCACTTATTCAAGAAGCAATTCATTACATGATTCCTCTGGGGTAGACATTATGGATACATTTCATCTGGATAGTCAACATATTCTTATCTAAGTATCTGCAAAATGAATATGAGGGAATTTTCAGGGGGAAAGTGGTGCCACCTTCTCAGGTAGAAGGCTGGAGCTGAAAGGCCCTGAGGATTCTAAAAGGTAGAGGGGAGGGCCTGCCTGGGGGCTATCCAGCACAAAGTCATGGAGGTGGGAGATGGGAATGTTGGGTGTGTAGAAGAACAAGATCAGGAATTGTCACCTGTGCCTTGGGGTGTTATTTCATCTGACTCCCTGAAGGCTATGGGATGCCCTAGAGTTTGCTGAGCTTAGATGTGGTGTATAGGATGTGAGACCTGCTTGAGTCTTTCATTACCCAATGAAGGCCAAAAACGTGGACTGGCCAATCAGAGAAGACAATTTAAGCGCTTCTGGACTGAGATGCCAACAATCCTCTGGGATGGTCTCTGAGTGAACCTGAAATTTTCCTGTTGTGTCAGCAACCAGAAGATCAAATTAAGCTTGCACAGACATCCTGAGTCAGGGGCACTTCCTTGCTTTATGGCTGCATAATCCCCCATGCACATAAAGGATAAATGAAACACTAACTGTTAGAAAAACATCAGAAAGGATATTCAAGCCTTAAGTTGTGGTTAGTGAAATGGTGCTATTTACGGTAAAAATTCTAAGGAGTGTAATTTCCTATTGTTTTAAGCTTTGCTTACAGGGATAGTTGTGTGAACTGTCCTGAAGGTAATGGTGGAAAAATGCATGTGCTGCAGTCTGGGAACTACTAAAGGTGAATGTGTGTACCAGGGAAAAGTTTTGGGAATGAGGGTGGCAGAGCCTTGGTAAGATCATCCTGACTCTTTTTCCTCATTGTTCTATTTCCTTTCTGAAAAGGAAAATTCCCAACTGGTTAATCATGAGCCTTACTTGTAACACATTGTGACTACATGATTAGCTGTGAGATATGACTCATGCCTGGAATCAACCATAGCTGAGGGCGTTTTCCCTTTCTGTGATGATATAGGACATTTTTCAAACTATCTCTCTCTTTTTCCTTTTATAGCAAATTCTTATAATCAAGAAGTCTTGTAAATACAATACTAAATCTATTAAATAATAGAGTGATACTGGAGTATCTCTGAGTTATTTTAATAGGAAGCAAGTATGAATATCTTATAATTTTAACCTATATTTTTTGTCAAATAATAATATAGAGATGATATCCTGCTAGGGGGAAATCATTAGACAAAGTAATGAGACAAAGATGTAACATGAGCATTTTCTAATTAAATAGAATAGTAAATTTTGAGAAAAGCAACAGGATTAGACCATTTTCTCTAAGAACTATACAGATCCCTATGACTTGCCTTATTATGATTACTATTGCTATGATCAGTGTCTATGTAGATGCATAAAACTTATCTCTCATGGAAACCCAAGCTTTGAGCATGTTTTGGTGAAAAGTTCTCAATGGATTTTGCACATAAATTCTATGGATAATGGCAAAGAAAATGAAGTAATTTTCCTATTATTAAAGTATCTGTTTGATAATTATAAAGGTAGAAGAGCTCATTTTATTGTTGGACCCTCCAATTTTTACAAGATTCTTCTCTCAGGTACAGGAATTAGTTTCATTGAGGGCTGCTATTTGGATGGGATACCTGCTGAGTTCCCTTGCAACAAGAGCTGTTCTTCTTTCAGGTCTATTGGATTTGGTGTTGTCTCTAAGTGTGTGCACATTCCTTTTACTGATGGTGAGTGGAATCATCTTTGCAGACATTTTTGTACATTTTTTTATGTTTCAACCACAGGGTGGGATCCCTTCCTGTAATGGTAACAGGCCAGGGTTGGGTAAGTTGAGAATTTTTAGGGCACCTTTACTAGTCCCACAGTGTGGTCCTTCAAAAAGGCTGCTCAGACACCCAGGAGGCTGCTGAATCCCACTGCTGCTTCCAGTGAGAAATGACCCTGTGGTCTGGGTCTCCTGGTGCAGGGTTGTGACTACAGCTCCCAGTGTATCTGCACTTGCTGCTTCATCATTTTCCTGTCACCACGGTTCTCTGAGACAGGTAAAAATGGCAAAATGGTATGGGTGATGTCATTTGATTCCTGTGTGATTTGCGTTTAAGTGCAGCACAGTTGAACGAAGTTGTCAGCCTCCCTCTGCCCTCCCCAGTGATCACAGTCCATTGGTGATGGCTGAACATGCAGTGGGTGACCTCGGCTTCTTTGATGTCTAACCAAGCTATAAGGGCTCTTCAGCTCCTGCTTCACCTGCCTTCATGACCACTGGAACAGATTGTTCTCATCTGCCCATTCCACCAGGGGAAGCCTTCACAGCCTTGGGGTAGACACCCGCTAATTCACCTATGGCTTTGAGACCTCTTAGTTACCTTCAACCTGGTTACCTATATATATATATATATATATATATATATATATATATATATATATATATATATATATATATGTTTGTGTGTTTCTGTGTGCGTGTGTGTGTGTATGTGCGTGTATGTGTGTGTGTGCCTGTGTGTGTATTTATGTGTGTTTGCCTGGGTGTGTATATGTGTGTGTGCCTGTGTGTTTATGTGTATGTGTGCCTCTGTGTGTATATGTATGTGTGTACCTGTGTGTGTGTATATATGTATGTGTGTCTGGATGTGTATATGTGTGTGTGTGCCTCTGTGTGTGTGTATGTACATCTGACTGTTTTGGTCCCCTTCACCGTGTGTAAACTTGTGGTCATGAATGCTAATTCCTCTACCCCCTCTCTGATCTGGCTCCAGTGCTGCTGCTGCTCTGTCCAGGCCCTGCCCCTCATCATGGGGAGGGCAGTATCCTAGCCTTACAGGAATAGAGATAGCAGGCCTGTTGTCCTCAAATCAGGTTGTCAGGCATCTATCCCTGCAGATGGGAGTCATGAATGATTTCACAGCACCAGTGAGTTCCCAGGGTGAGGAGAAAGACTAGATCCATTGTATAGGTGAGGTTGCCTCAAGAACTTTAGGGACTGTTCCACATACCTTGTCTATCCTGCCTGGGAGAAAACAGACAGAGCTGAGGGTCCAGGTCCATTCCCCTGCATTGTCTATAGTTTCCTCTTCAGAAGCAGCTCAGGTCTCCGGACTTAGGATTGGGAGCAGAGGACAGAGTATGAATGAGAAGCAGACCACATGGCAAGGTTTGTGGGCCTTAGGCAAAGCATACCAGACAGAAGATTCTTTCTCTTCCTCCTTTTCCTCTTTGTTCTTAGTCTTTCTACCTCAACCGGGGTCTCTTTGACAAATGGCTCCTGCAGCATGACTGAATTGGGCCCAGTTCTCCCCTGAGGGCGATGGTTTTCTCAAGCCTGTGACTCTGGGGAAGCAACTGCTACCCTCTGCTGAAGGGCTGAGCAGCCTGGAGGTTTTTGTTCAGGGCTGAAACACTGTGGGGATGCATCACTATAATACTGAGAACAGTAATAATCTGCCACATCCTCAGCCTCCACTGCACTGATGGTGAAGGTGAAATCTGTCCCAGAGCCACTGCCACTGAACCGGGCAGGGACCCCAGAGTACAGGGTGGAAGCACGATAGATCAGGAGCCTGGGAGACTGTCCTGGTTTCTGCTGGTACCAGGACATCCTGCTGCTAACGCTGGAACTGGTCTTGCAGCTGATGGTGACTTGGTCTCCTGCAGCCACAGACAGGGAGGCTGGGGACTGGGTCACCTCAATGGCTGCCTGGGATTCTAAAGGAGAAGAAGGAAGAGACTGCAGTGAATGAAGCATCCTGTGTAGAGACAGTGAATGCAGGAGTAGTTCCCTTACCCTCAGACTGAGTCAGAGATGCCCCCTGGAAAACTCCTGTTTCTAAAGTGATGCCAAAGTATGGGTCATTGGAATTCTTACCTTGAGGCCAGAGCAGTAGGATCCAGAGGAACAAGGACTGGGAGAGCATTGTGACCCTGGCAGAGCTAGAAGCAGAGAGCTCTGAGCTCCGAGGGAGACAGATGGGAGATATTTGTATCTGAGGCTGGGTTTGAGAAGGTGCCTTGGATATCACCATGCAAAACAGTGCTGGCCCAGCCTGAAGTGAAGGACCCCAGGAGTGGTTATATTCATGTTGGAGGGAGTGGCCCAATTGTATTTCCTGGAAGGCTTCACCTCACATGGCCTCTGTTGTTATTGCTGTTTTAAATGCGCCTGCCTTAGGCTGGACATGGTGGTGGCTGTGGCAGGTGGCCAGTTCTGGTTATAAGCAGGGGAAGCCTCTGTACCTTCCCAGGAGAGATCTGATGGCTCTGGGTGTGGAGACTAAGAGTTGACAAGGGTCTATGCAAAGAACAGAATGAAGAAAGAGAGGAAGGAGCTGAATTAGAAAGAAAACTAAGACCAGGGACGTAACAAAATTTATAGAGAGTTAAAGGCCCAGGCTTAGATGAAATGGAGACGGGTGTCTGTGTGCGTGTTGGGGGGACTTGGAGATTCTGTGGTCAACTATGTGTTGGGAGGAGAATGTGTCCCTTGCGTTGTTGAGGAACAGTGTTGATTTTTGTCTTCTGTGTTTCTCTTATATCTTTTTGAAAGCTAAAAACAACCACAAAAAAAGATTGCTCGTCTTAGCCTTTTTTTTTTTTGTAGCTGGGAAAACTGAGGCCAAAAGGACCAGAATAGTTATTCAACTGCTTTTTTCCTATTAAAGTACACCTTTTCCTTTCCTCCCCTGATGTCTTGGCACAGCCGTGCCTCACTTAGGTCCAGTTCACTTGCAAGTCAAGCTGTCCCTTCCTGATGTCATTGGTTGTCTTCCAGAAAGAACGATAAACAACACCCAGCCCCCACCTTGGATTCTTTCACTGTAGACAAAACCAGCTGGAGCCACGTTGGCCCCTGACATTCTTACCCCTTCTGTTAGGATTTAGGGCATGAAGATCAGAGCTACCATTTATAAGTATATGACTCATCATATGGAGGCAATGAGGAAGGAAAGAGAGAAGGAAGGAGCGTTGCCCAGCTGGAACTGAACAGTTGGGTCCCCAGTGGGGCAGCTACCACTCCTCACAGATTGTTGTTTGTAGTACTTTCTTTTAAACAACTACATTTATTTTTACTTTTCAACATTCACTTTCATAAGATTTTGAGTTCTACATTTTTGCACCTGCTTACTGCTCCACCATCAGTGCATTAGTGTTCTAATCTTTACACATCTTCTCCAGCTTTTATCATTTTCCTCTTCTGTCAAGTTAACTAATATAACAGGTGTGAGATGGTACCTAAGAGTTCTTTTAATGGGCATTTGTCTAATCCATAGTGATTAAGAGCATTTTTTTTCATGTGACTATAGATAGCTTTAATTTCTGCGTCTGAAAACTGCCTGTTCCTATCCTTTGACCATTTGTCAATTGGGGAATGACTTGAATTCTTATAATTTGTCTCAGTTCTGTCTGCATTTTGGAAATGAGGCTTTATCAGAGATAGTGGCAGTAAAAATTGTTTGCTAGGTTTCTGCTTCCTTTCTAATCTTGGTTGTATGGGTTTATTTGTGCAAAGACTTTTAAATTAATATAATCACAATCACCATTTTGCATTTCATAACGTTCTCTTTTTCTTGTTTTGTCATAAGTTCTTCCCTGCTCCATAGATCTGACAGGCAAGCTATTCCTTGCTCTCCTAATTGTTTATAATATCAGTCTTTTTATCTAAATCATTTACCCATTTTGACTCTGTCTTGATATGGTGTGGAAGATGTTGGTCTGTGCCTAATTTCTGCCATAGTATTTTCATTTTCCTAGCAGTTTTTGTCAAATAGTTCTCATCCCAAAAGCTGGAGTCTTTGAGTTTATCAAATAGTAGATAATTATTTTTCGTTGACTTCTGCGTCTTGTGTAACTAACCTGTTCCAGGGATCTATCACTGTATTCCTTTGCCAGTATCAAGTAGTTTTGATGATTACTGCTTTTTAATAGTTGTAGATCTGGTATGCCTAGTCTACCTTCCATTGCATTTCATTTAATTCCTTTGATATTCTGGATCTTTTGTTCTTCTAGAACAAAATTATTATTTTTGGTACTTTGATTGGAATTGCAATCAGCAAGTAAATTAAATTGGGTAGAATTGTCATTTTGATTATATTAGCCAGGCATCCCCATGAGCAGTTGATATTTTTCCAGGTATTTGCATCTGATTTTTCCTTCATTCTTAAAGGGGACCAATGACATCGGGAAGGTGATGTCCTGATTTGCCAGGGAGTTGGATGTAAGTGAGGCAGCGCTGTGCAAAGTCACCAGCCTCATTCTCTTCTGTAAAGCCATGTGGGTCCAGTGGCAAGACATAGATCAGGATGACTATAAATGGTTCCTGAAACCTGGAAAAAGAAATGGAAAACTGTGACCTGGGAAAAACATTTCTCCCACTACATCTGGGGCCATCTTGCCTATTATCTTGACCTATGTTGTAGCACAGGCCTCTGATGGGTCAGAGGGAGAGAGTGGGGCTGATGTCTTTGCACAGCCCCTGCCTCACTTAAATCCAATTCACTGGAAAGTCAAGAAATCCACCTCCTGTTGTCACTGATGCTCTTACAGAAAGAAGGAAAAACCACAAACAACAATGACGAGACCCCACCTTGAAATCTTTCCCTGTAGACAAAACCAGCTGGAGCCAGCTTGGCCCCTCACCTTCTTATTCCCATGGGTTAGGATTCATGGCCTGAAGGACAAAATAACCAGAATGAAGCAGTTTTCCTTGCTCAGATTAGCCAGGGTGGCTGGCATCTTATGACTAGAGCTTGCTAGCTTCTCCTCTTCCTTCCTAAAGGCAAAAGAACTTGTCATGGATTTCAAGATTGGTAAATCCATTTTGCTGTGCCCTCATGGGACATCCCCCGGGGGGGCAGGCTTGCTACCTTAGGATCTCCATTAAAGATGCTTTATTTCTCTACTTGTTGCTCTGGTTAATTTCAGCACTTGATACTCCCTTCTTAAGTATGACTTGTGAATCAGTCAATCAGTTAATCAATCAATCACTTATTCAACAAGCAATTGATTACATGATTCCTCTGTGGTAGACTTTATGGATACATTGCACCAGGATATTCAACTTATTCTTATCTTAACATCTGCAAATGAATATGAGGTAATTTTCACAGGGAAGGTGACATCACCTTCTCAGGTAGAAGCCTAGACTTGAAAGACTCTGAGGATTCTAAAAGGTAGAGGGGAGGGCCTGCCTGGCATCTATCCAGTACAATGTCATGGAGGTGGGAGATGGGAATGTTGGGTGTGTAGAAGAACAAGGTCAGGAATTGTCACCTGTGCCTTGGGGTGTTATTGCCTTCTGACTCCTTGAAGGCTATGGGATGCCCTAGAGTTTGCTGAGCTTAGATTTGGTGTATAGGATGTGAGACCTGCTTGAGTCCTTCATTACCCAATGAAGGCCAAACATGTGGACTGCCCAGTCAGAGAAGATGATTTAAGTCCTTCTGGACTGAGATGCCAACAATCCTCTGGTATGGTCTCTGAGTGAGCCTGAAATTTTCCTGCTGTGTCAGCAACCAGAAGATCATATTAATCTTGCACAGATATCCTGAGTCGGGGCACTTCCTTGTTTTTATGTCCTCATAATCCCCCATTCAAGTAAATAAAACGGTAAATGTTAGGGAAACAGCAGAAAGGATATTTAAGACTTAAGTTGTGGTTAATGAAATGTTACCATTTAAGGTAAAAATTCCTGGGAATGTATCTCCACCTGCTTTTTGTCATTTGCCTGGCTCCACAGGGCTCCCAAAAATGTAAAAACTGTATGGGTGACATGTTTTGATTCATGTGTGAATTTCGCTTAATTTAAGCAGAGCTGCACGAAGTCGTCAGCCTCACTCTCTTCCAGAGTGATCAGTGTCTAGTAGCAGGGCAGAGTCAAGGTGACTGGTGATGGCTGAACATGCAAGGGGTAACCTTGGCATTTTATATGTCTAACCAAGCTCTAAGTGGTCCAGAGCCCCTGCTTCAGCACCTTTGTGGCCATTGCAACAGATTGTTCTCATCTGCCATTCCACAAAGGGACGTCTTCGCAGCCTTTGGTTAGACAGCTTGTTAATTCAGCAATAGGGTGCAGATCCCCTGGTTGCCTTCAATACGGTTACCTATGTATGTGTGTGTATGTGTGTGTGTGAGTGTGTGTGTGTATGTGTGTGTGTGTGTATGAGTGTGTATGTATGTGTGTGACCGCTCTGGTCCCCCTGACCACTTGTATACTTGTGGTCATGAATGCTAATTCCTCTACCCCCTCTCTGATCTGGCTCCAGTGCTGCTACTACTCTGTCCAGGGCCTGCCCCTCATCAGGGGAGGGCAGTATCCTGGCCTTACAGGAATAGAGATAGCAGGCCTGTTGTCCTCAACTCAGGTTCTCAGGCATCTATCCCTGCAGATGGGAGTCATGAATGATTGCATGATGCCAATGAATTCCCAGGGTGAGGAGAAAGACTGGATCCATCCTATAGATGAGGTTGCCTCAAGAACTTTAGGGACTGTTCACACACCTTGCCTGTTCTGGCTGGGAAAAACAAACAGAGGTGATGGTCCTGGGCCATTCCCCTGCATTGTCTACAGTTTCCTTTTCAGAAGCAACTCAGGTCTCTGGACTCAGGATTGGGAGCAGAGGACAGAGTAAGAATGAGAAGCAGACCACATGGGAAGATTTGTGGTCCTTGGCTAAAGCCTACCAGGCAGAAGATTCTTTCTCTTCCTCCTTTTTCTCTTTCTTCTTCTCTTTCTACCTCAACTGGGGTCTCTTAGACAAATGGCTCCTGCAGCACGACTGAATTGGGCCCAGTTCTCCCCTGAGGGCGATGGTTTTCTCAAGCCTGTGACTCTGGGGAAGCAGCTGCTACCCTCTGCTGAAGGGCTGAGCAGCCTGGAGGTTTTTGTTCAGGGCTGAAACACTGTGGGGATGCATCACTATAATACTGAGAACAGTAATAATCTGCCACATCCTCAGCCTCCACTGCACTGATGGTGAAGGTGAAATCTGTCCCAGAGCCACTGCCACTGAACCGGTCAGGGACCCCAGACTGCAGGGTGGAAGCACGATAGATCAGGAGCCTGGGAGACTGTCCTGGTTTCTGCTGGTACCAGGACATCCTGCTGCTAACGCTGGAACTGGTCTTGCAGCTTATGGTGACTTGGTCTCCTGCAGCCACAGACAGGGAGGCTGGGGACTGGGTCACCTCAATGGCTGCCTGGGATTCTAAAGAAGAAGAAGAAAGAGATTGCAGTGAATGAAGCATCCTGTGTAGAGACAGTGAATGCAGGAGTAGTTCCTTTACCCTCAGACTGAGTCAGAGATGCCCACTGGAAAACTCCTTCTGTCTCTAAAGTGGTGCCAACCTATGGCTCTTTGGAAGTCATACCTTGAGGCCAGAGCAGTGGCAGCCAGAGGAGCAAGGACTGGGAGAGCATTGTGACCCTTGCAGAGCTGGAGGCAGAGAGCTTTACCTCAGAGGGAGACAGATGGGAGATATTTGTACCTCAGGCTGGGTTTGAGAAGGTGCTTTGCATATCACCATTTAAAACAGTGCTGGCCCAGCCTGAACTGAAGGACCCCAGGAGTGGTTATATGCACGTGGAGGGAGTGGCCCAACTGTATTTCCTTGAAGTTGTGACCTCATGTCGCCTCTTTTTTTTATTGTTTTATTAAATGCATCTGCCTTAAGCTGGACATGGTGGTGGCTATGGCAGGTGGCCAGTTTTGAGTATAAACGGGAGGAAGGGTGACAAGGAGGGGGATGGGTTCTCTCTTCCCAGGAGAGATCAGATGGTTTTGGGGCTAGAGAGGAAGAGTTGATAAGTGTCTATGCAAAGAATAGAATTAAGAAAGAAAAGACCAAGGAACCAACAAAATTTAAAGAAAGGTAAGGGCCCAGGCTTAGATGAAATGGAGGTGGAGGCGACTTGGAAATTCTTTGGTTTACCATGTGTTGTGGGGAGAATGTGTGCCTTGAGTTGTTGGGGGGAGATGTTTATTCCTCTGTCCTGTATTTCTGTTCTATCTTTCTGAAAGCTAAAAAGAAAGAAAAAAAGCATTGCTGTTCTGAACCTTTCTTTTGGTAGGCAGGGAAACTGAGGTCAAAAGGAGTGACATGGTTATTCAGTTACCTTTTTCCTATTAAAGTCATCATCTCTTTTCCTCCTCTCAGAAAGTTTCCACACCAATCAGCAGTGGGATCAAGTCTGTTGCACTTGTAGTATTTCCTGGTTGGTGAGATAGATAGATCAAGTCACAAAACAATTTGAGAGGGGAAGACCCTCAGTGTTCCTAGACAGAACAGAAACAATTGCTATTTTCACTCACTCTGAGCTGTCAAAGCTCAAACAATGACCAATAGAAGCTGGGGCTGGGACTTATTATTGGCCAGTTGGTGAGACGCAGTGTGATTTGTATTTCGGGCGTACGGAAGTGTCTCATTTTGAATCTGAATGTGCTTTATCAAAGCCTGGTTTTCCAGAGCTCAATCTCAAGAAATTTATATTGCTTTCATTAGAATACCCATATCTAAGTGTATGACTCCCCACAGGGAGGAAATGAAGAAGGAAGGAAGGAGAGAAGGAAGGAGCATTGCCAAACTGGAACTGAACAGTTGGGTCCCGGTGAGGCAGCTATTACCACTCACAGACTGTTGTTTGTCCTTCATTCTTTTTTTAAAAAAAATGTGTATTTTTAGTTTTCTACATTCACTTTTGTAAAGTTTTGAGTTCTAAATTTTTCAATCAGTTCACAACTCCACCAACAATGTATTAGTATTCCACTTTTCCCACATCATCTCTAACATTTATCATTTTCTTGTTTTGTCATGGTAGCCCATCTGATAGCTGTGATGTGGTATTTCAGAGTTGTTTTAATGTGCATTTCTCTAATCAGTAATGGTTTAGAGCATTTTCTTATATGCTATAGTTATATTTAATTTCTTCATCTGAAAACTTCCTGTTCATATTCTTTGACCATTTATCTACTGGAGAATGACTTGTATTCTTATCAGTTTGACACAGTTCTGTATATGTTTGTGAAATGAGGGTTTTATCAGAGACACTGGCTGTTAAAATTGTTTCCCAGCTTTCTGCATCCCTTGTAATCTTGGTTGCATTGGCTTTGTCCCAAACTTGTTTAATTTGATGTAATCAAAATTTTCCATTTTGCATTTCATGTTTTCTGTGTCTTGTTTGGTCATTCATTCTTCCATTCTCCATAGATCTAACAGGTAAACTATTCCTTGCTCTCCTAATTGCTTCTAGTTTCACCCTTGGTATATGGCGTGAGATGTTGGTCTATGCCTAATTTCTCCCATACTGTTTTCCTGTTTTCCCAGCAGTTGTTGTCAAACAGTCAGTTGTTATTCCAGAAGCTGGAGTCTTCGGATTGATCAAACAGCAGATTACTATTGTCATTGACTACTGTGTCCTGCGTACCTAAACTATTCCAGCGATCTACCACTCCATTTTTTAGTGAATACCAAGAAATTTTGGTCATTGCTGCCTTAACATATAATTTTAGATTATGTATGGCTAGGCCACCTTCCCTTGCATTTCTTTTAATTAATTCCCTTGATATTCTGGACTCTTTTTTCTTCCAGATGAATTTTATTATTATATTTTGTAGTGTAATAAAATAATTTTGATATGGCACTGAATAGGTAAATTAGTTTGGGTAGAGTTGTAATGTTTATTATTTTAGACTAGTGTACTCATGAGCAACTGATATTTTTCCAATTATTTAGATCTGATTTCTCCTTCATTCTTCAAGAGGATTAGTGACATCAGGAAAGTGATGTGTTGACTTACAAGTGAACTGGATTTAAGTGATTCAGGGCTGTGCAAAGTCATCAGCCTTGCTCTCTTCTGTAAAGCCATGTGGGTCTAGTGGTAAGACATAGATCAGGATGACTATAAATGGTTTCTGAAACCTGAGAAAGAGAAATGAAAAACTGAGACTTGGGAAAGACCTCTCTCCCACTACATCTGGGGCCATCTTGCCTATCATCTTCACCTATGTCTTAGCACAGGCCTCTGATGGGTCAGAGAGAGAGAGTGAGGCTGATGTGTTTGTGCAGCTCCTGCCTCACTTAAATCCAATTCACTGGCAAGTCAAGACATCCCCCTCCTATTGTCCAGTAGCAAGATATACATCAGGTTAACTGGAGATGACCTCTGAGACCTGAAAAAGAGAAATGAAAAACTGAGACCTAGGAAAGACTTCTCTCCCACTGGATCTGTGGACATTACTTTGTCTTCAACTATGAGGCAGAGTAAGAATGAGGGCAACTCCTGGAAGCAGTCCCCATGGTAGGTTTGCGGTCCCTGGCTAAAGCACACCCAGGTAGAAGATTCTTTCTCTTCCTCCTTTTTCTCTCTCCTCTTACTCCTTCTACCTCAACCAGGGCCCCTGAGACAAATGGCTCCTGCAGGAGGGCTGAATTGGCCCAGTTCTCCCCTCAGGGCAGTGTTTGCCCCAAGCCTGTGAGTCTGAGGAAGCAGCTGCTGCCCTCTGCTGAAGGGCTGAGCAGCCTGGAGAGGTTTTTGTTCAGGGCTGAAACACTGTGGGAATGGAGTACTATAATGCTGAGAACAGTAATAATCTGCCACATTCCTCAGCCTCCACTGCACTGATGGTGAGGGTGTAATCTGTCCCAGAGCCACTGCCACTGAACCGGGCAGGGACCCCAGAGTACAGGGTGGAAGCATAATAGATCAGGAGCTTGGGAGCCTGTCCTGGTTTTTGTTGCTACCAGGACAGGTACTTGCTAACGCTGGATCTGCTCTTGCAGCTGATGGTGACTTGGTCTCCTGCAGCCACAGACAGGGAGTCTGGGGACTGGGTCACCTCAATGGCTGCCTGGGATTCTAAAGGAGAAGATGAAAGAGATTGAAGTAAATGAAGAATCTTGTGTAGAGACAGTGAATGCAGGAGGAGTTCCCTTATCCTCAGGTTGTGTGAGAGATGCTTGTTGGAAAACTTCTGTCTCTAAAGTGATTCCAAAGTATGGGTCATTGGAAGTCTTACCTTGAGGCCAGAGCAGTAGGATCCAGAGGAGCAAGACTGGGAGAGCATTGTGACCCTTGCAGAGCTGGAGGAAGAGAGCTCTGAGCTCAGAGGGCGACAGATGGGAGATATTTGTATCTCAGGCTGGGTTTGAGAAGGTGCCTTGGATATCACTATGCAAAACAGTGCTGGCCCAGCCTGCAAGTGAAGGACCCAGGAGTGCTTATATTCACGTTGGAGGGAGTGGCCCAATTGTATTTCCTGGAAGGCTTCACCTCCATGGCCTCTGTTTTTATTGCTGTTTTAAATGCACCTGCCTTAGGCTGGACATGGTGGTGGCTGTGGCAGGTGGCCAGTTCTGGTTATAAGCAGGGGAAGCTTGTCTACCTTCCCAGGAGAGATCTGATGGCTCTGGGTCTAGAGAACAAGAGTTGACAAGGGTCTATGCAAAGAACTGAATGAAGAAAGAGAGGAAGGAGCTGAGTTAGAAAGAAAAGTAAGACCAGGGAAGTAACAAAATTTATAGAGAGTTAAGTGCCCAGGCTTAGATGGAATGGAGACAGGTGTCTGTGTGTGTGTGTTCGGGGGGACTTGCAGATTCTGTGGTCTACTATGTGTTGTGAGGAGAATGTGTCCCTTGCGTTGTTGAGCAGAAATGTTGATTCTTGTCTTCTGTGTTTCTCTTATATCGTTCGGAAAGCTAAAACAACAACAAAAAAGATTTCTGGTCTTAACCGTTTTTTTTTGTACATGGGAAAACTGAGGCCAAAAGGAGGAAAATAATTATTCAGTTGCTTTTTTTCCTATTAAAGTACATCTTCTGCTTTCCTCCCCTGATGTCTTGGCACAGACCTGCCTCACTTAGGTCCAGTTCACTTGCAAGTCAAGCTGTCACTTCCTGATGTCATTGGTTCTCTTCCAGAAAGAACGATAAACAACAAACAACAACAACCAGCCCACAACTTGGAATCTTTCCCTGTAGACAAAACCAGCTTTAGCCAGCTTGGCCCCTCACCTTCTTCACCCATGGGTTTGGATTCATGGTCTGAAGGAGAAAATAACCAGAATGAAGCAGTTTTCCTTGCTCAGATCACCCAGGGTGGCTGGCATCTCATGACTAGGGCTTGCTAGCTTCTCCTCTTCCTTCCTAAAGGCAAAAGAACTTTTCATAGATCTGAAGATTGGGAAATCCTTTTTGCTCTGCACTCATGGGAAATCCCATGGGGTGGCAGGTTTCCTGCCCCAGGATCTCCACTAAGGACGCTTTATTTCTCTATTTGTGGCTTTGATTGATTTCAGGACTTGACACTCCTTTGTTAAGTATATCTTGTCAATCAATCAATCAATTAATCAACCAATCACTTACTCAACAAACAATTTCTTAAATGATTCCTCTGTGGTAGACATTATGGATACATTGCATCTGGGTATTCAACTTATTCTTACCTAAGCATCTGCAAAATAAATATGAGGTAATTTTCTGAGGGAAGATGATGCCACCTTCTCAGTAGAAGTCTAGAATTGAAAGACCCTGAGGATTCTGAAAGGTAGAGTGGAGGGCCTGCCTGGGAGCTATCCAGTACAAAGTCATGGAAGTGGGAGATGGGAATGTTGGGTGTAGAAGAGCAATATCAGGAACTGTCACCTGTGCCTTGGGGCGTTATTGTCTTCTGACTCCCTGAAGGCTATGCGATGCCTTAGAGTTTGCTGAGCTTAGGTTTGGTGTATAGGATGTGAGACCAGCTTGAGCCCTTCATTACCCAATGAAAGCCAAAAATGTGGACTGGCCAATCAGAGAGGATGATTTAAGCCCTTCTAGACTGAGATGCCAACAGTCCTCTGAGATGGTCTCTGAGTGAACCTGAAATTTTCCTGTTGTGTCAGCAACCAGAAGTCAGATTAAGGTTGCAAAGACATCCTGAGTCAGGGGCACTTCCTTGCTTTATGGCTTCATAATCCCCCATCCTAACCTTTTTTGTGAGTAGTTCAGCTGTAGCTCTGCTTGCATGCTGTCAGCTTGAGAGAAATAAACATCTATACAACCTAATTCTGCTTGTTTTTTAGACTGAACTCTGAGGTTGACATCTTTGGTACTGTGACTCAGATAGGATGGGAAACTGCAGACTAGACCTAAGCCCAACAGTTCTGCAGCTTGGCACTAGACCTATTCTCTTGAAGTTCTAGCCTTGACATGATGGTTAGTCCTTTCTCTAATCCCCACTCCTATCTCAGACTTCCATGCATTTGGTAGAAGTCCACATTTCTCTACAAGCTGGCTATGAGTAGAGACCACCCGAGGTTGGACAGGTCTCCTCTGAAGATAAGGATTTCTTCCATACTTTGTCCTCTCTGCATGCCTCTGCTCTGTGCATGCCTTTGGTTTCTGCACTCCTTAGGTCACCCAGGTAAAATTGGATTTCTGGACTTTGTTATTTCTATCTCTCTTGTCATTTTGTCTGTGTCTGCATTAGTGTTCATAAAATGTCTGTTATTTTTGCACTGTAAACTAGATTTTATTACCTTGAAAGATTTAAAATGTAGCCAGCCAGAAAAACTTGTAAGTGCTGTAAGTAGAGAAAACACTGGGAAAGATCAGTGAACTTTTTTTGTTATTTTGAGGTCATAGCTGAAGTAGTTCTCAGTAAGTAGGACTAACTCCCACCTTAGGCTTTCCATGGGAGATTAGGTTATAAAAAAGGAGGAAAAGTCTGTAAGACATTTCATAACATTGGCCAAGTTGTTATTATGGAAATAAAGTTAGATAATCAAAATTGTAGAACCACTAAAAATGTCTTAGCAGATTCTGGCAGTTTGAAGATGAATCATTAAGGAGTTTGGAAATTAATCTTTTTAAGATTGCAGGAGAGAACTCCTGAGATTTTGGAAAATTAAGTCAACCTCTCTGCCTTCCCCACTGCCTTGCCCTGGAGTAATGAGTGTATCTCAGTTATGGGGATTGCTAACAGCCTATTTCTCTCTATTAACCCCTCTCATGTCATATCAGATTAAGAAAAGAGAATGCTGGAGAACTGTAGGGCAACTTGAATCACCCTTCTCCACTTGAGGGAAGAGGGTGGCAGCAACCATAGTGAGGTCCCACTTGCAGTGGCCCCAATGCCCTGTGCTCCTGGGCAACTTGCAGCCCACCCCTCTAGGAAAGCCTGGGTGTATCACTCAGGTGCAACACATGCTAACCACCCTACCCCAGCAGCTACAAGTGGCCCTAGCCCCAATAGAGCCTGCAGCTTGGGGGCAGTAGATCAGGCCCATATCCAGCATTCATTCACCTTGCCCTGCCACCAGGGACCACCACCAATGGGAAAATCTTGGCACCAGCCACCGCATCCCCTAGGTAGTGCACTCTGCCATATCCCCCAAAGCCCAGTCAGTCAATATCCAGGACAAGCCTAGCCCTTCCCTGCTGCCTGGGAAGGTCCAGGTGCTCCTGGTAGAACTGAGCATGGCAGTACAAGGTGGGGGAAGCCAGCCAGCCTCTGCCCTTGTGAGCCCAGCTCCTTTTGTCTGGTTGCAGAAACTTATTAGCTACATGACTTCAGCAAGTTATCTTGTCTGTGCCCCAATTTTCTGATGTGCAAAGAGAAAAATAATAATGGTACCCATCTCCCCAGGTTGTTGTTGTGAGATAAAGTGCTCAGCATGGTGAGTGGCATATGCTGAGTAATGTATTATTATTGTTTCTTTAATTGAATGTAATTATTCTTGATACCTGATAAGTCTAAAGTGGTTTTAAAATGCTACGGGTAATGACATCAATGATTTTTTAAAATATATGTGATAATTTGGAAATGTAACTGATATTATCTGAAGTTTATTTTTTTGTGTGTTATTATTGCATTCCTAAATTATATTGTATTTTGAAATTTATATTATGAAATTTGAGAGACCATTGCAAACCAGAAATGTTGTTAGACAAAAACTCTGCTTTTAATTTGGATGCTGTTAGATTATGAGTTGGGCTTTAAAAGGATGTGACAAAAATAGATATTTAAAAAGTTGTTGGGCAGCTAGGTGGCACAGTGGATAGAGCACCGGCCCTGAAGTCAGGAGGACCTAAGTTCAAATCCGGCCTCAGACCAGACACTTGACACTTACTAGCTGTGTGACCCTGGGCAAGTCACTTAACCCCAATTGCTTAAAAATGAAAAAAAAATTCTTAAATATTTCATGAGGCATATTTTGTTACCAAGCAGATAAGAATAATAATATATAATAGCAAATTTTCTTTTGAAATTCTTGAATATTATGGAAGTGTATAGCACAGAGGAAAAATGTAGCTTCAACATATTAATGATGAGACCTCAATCAGGTATTTGTTGTACGTCTGAAGCCCAGAATGTTGATAGTATTAATGTAAAAGTAAAGGATAAATAAAACACTACCTGCTAGGGAAACATCCAGAAAGACATTCAAGCCCTTCCAAGTACCCCATGATCTAGTGACTCAAGCCTTCTTGTTGTTTCTCATAAAGGACCCTCCTCCTGACCCTGTGGCCCTTCACTACTGTCCTATGTGCCTGAAAGGCTCTTCTTCCTCACTGCCACTTCCTGGCTTCATGTGCTTCCTGTTTGCTCAGAAACAAACGTGTGGGAAAGCTTCCAGTTCTATTTTCTTGCTAGGATGACCTTCTCATGCAGTGTTTTCTTTAATGCCCACACAATTCATGCTGGACACAGTAGTGTCTGTGGCAGGTGTCTGACTGGGTGTGCTTTTTGATTTAGAATTTTTTTTTATGGTTTTCTTCTACTCATTGGCTTTTTGGACCTCTTTTGCCATTTGGGTTAGGCTATTTTTTAAGGTGTTTTTTTTTTAGTATTTTGGGGAGTCTCCTTTTGCAAGCTGTTGACTTGTTTTTCATGATTTTCTTGCATCACTATCATTGCTCTTCCTAGTTTTTCCTCTACTTCTCTTACTTGCTTCTCAAAATCCTTTTTGAGCTCTTCCATGGCCTGGGACCAATTCATATTTTTCTTCAAGTCTTTAGATGTGGGAGCTTTGACTTTGTTTTCTTCTCTGGGTTGTATGTTTTCATCTTCTTTGTCACTAAAATAAGATTCTATGATCCGACTGTTTTCACGCTTTGTCTTCATGATCCCAGCCAATTACTTGAGTTACAAACTCTTTTCTGAGGTAGGGGTTTGCTTCCAATGTGGAGAATGTACTGTCCCAAGCTTCAGGGGTTTTGTGCAGCTGTTTTTATAGATACTTCTAGAGACCTGTAAATTTCCAGTTCTTCCAAGGTGCTATAATTAAGGGCGAGGTGTTTATTCCTTTCCTGGCCTCTGCTCTGATCTATGAGTGACCATTAGCACTCTTTTGTCTCACAGGATTGTGAACAGAAGGATTTGATCTTCACTGCCACTACAAGCACCACGATGCCAGCACTCCTCACCCCAGGACTGCCACCCAGATCCAAGCAAGGGCAAAGCAAGGAATCCTGTACAAGCAGAGAGATCTCTGCAACCCCCCTCTGATCAGCCACTTGTTTCTGCTTCAGTCTGTGTGCCAGCAGCTCTGGAAGCAGCTGGGAACAGGGGCTGGGACCTCGCTTCTCTCTCACCACAGTCACAGACATTTCTTACTGACCTTCTAAGTTGTCTTTGGTGTTCATGGGTTGAGAACTCTAGAAACCACTATAGCTGCCCATGATTCAGTCCCCTGAGGCCTGCTCCAGGTCTTCTCCTTCCTGGTTTGTCTGCCAGCCCATGCTAAACTGTTCTCTTCCCCTGGCCAGGGTGATATACCTATCCAATCAACCATCCAGTTTGCCTTGGGCTGTAAATTTGTTTCACTCTATTTTTTATGGGTTCTGCTGCTTTAGAATTTGTTTAGAATGATTATTTTACAAGTATTTGGAGGGTTTTGAGGGAGAGCTCAAGCAAGTCACTACTTTTACTCCACCATCTTGGCTCTGACCCAATTCAAACTTTTAATGTTGAACTTAACGTTGAACACTAAGAGAAGAGCATTTCCATACCTGCAGCAGAACACAGAAAGAGGATTCTGTATGAAGCTGTGAAACTCTCTTTCACACAGCTTGTAAAACAACCATAAAATAAAGCCCATCCCTATCTTTGTAAACGGTCCTGCATATCTATACTGCCTTCTGTTCTTTTTGGCACATTTAAAAAGATGAGTCAATGCTCTACTTTTTCCCCCTTCATGATTCCTCTTGCTTCATTCCTGAAATAAAAATTGAGAAGAAATAAAGAAAAACAAATCCCCTGTAACATACGAGGACAGTCAAGCACAATAATTCTTGACAGCGTCAGAGTTCACTTTCTGCATCTGGTGTCCATCCTTCCTTTGTCAGGTGGTTAACACGTCTTCTCAGAGTTTCTCTAAAGTCATGGTTCAGAGTTGTTTCTCTTGACCATGCTGATGTCCTCATACTTGCTAATGCTGGAACTGGTCTTTCAGCTGATAGTGAATGTCTCCTGGAGAAAATGATTCGACAAAGTAACAAGACAAAGGTGTAATGTGATATATTTCTCATTAAATAGGATAGCAAATTTTGGGAGAAAAGCTACAAGATTACACTCTTTACTGTAAGAATTATGTAGAGGTGTATATCATTGGCTTCCAAAATTTATCTATCATGGAAATTCAGGCTTTAGGCATGCTTTGGTAATAAGTTTTCAAATTTGTATTTTCCATTATGAAAGTAACTGTCTGATAATTTTAAAAGGCAGAAGAGCTCATTTTATGATTGGACCCCCACATATTAAAAGATTCATATACCAGGTGCAGGATTTAGCTAAGGACCAAAACCGCCACTGGTATATAAACTGAAATTCTCTGAAATTTCAAAATTGGAGAACCAAATTTAGGTGATTATACTAACTTATACTAAGGCAGAATTATCTAGGAACTTCTAGATTTGGACCACAGAAGCAGAACTCCCTTTTAGAAATGTCTGGAGAATAAAACCTGTTGTCCTAGAAAGGATATCTAGAGAGCAGATAACTACATGAGATATCTGGGACTTAAAAGGTTCTGACTAATTAGACATTGAGAATAGGTTACTGGGACACAAGGAGACCTAATGTTAATTACCACTGTATGGTTTCTGTTTCTGTGTTCCTGGTTACCTTGTGACATGTGAATTTCCTTGACCAAAACTAGTCTATTGTGAGTCCTCTGAGTGGTTTAATCCATTCCTGACTTAAGGTAATTGCGCAATTATGGAAATTTTGAGAAAAACATTGTTGTATTGTTTGAACCTGAACCATCTTTATGTTTCTTTAACCAAGGACTTATGTTTTGCTATTTATTCTAAGTTGCCAATGCATATGTGTTCTAAGAGCCTGTCAGGTGTTTCTGAGGACTCCCACAGCTGCCACCTTGTGGATGTGGACTCCTGCATCATCTGAAGGCACCAGCTACAAGTGGACATCTCTTCTCACTGTGTGAGGAAGAGTGAAGTCTTCCCCATACCTGCAATGGCCAGCTGGTGGCATCTTTGGGCACACCTTTGACCTAAAGGAGGGGGATGTGAACCATTTTTGAGCCCCCCAAGATCTGAAAAAGTCCTAAACCTAGATTGGACAATCAAGAGAAAGACATTTTTGGCCACTCTGAGCTTAAGCTACCACAATGCTTTGCATGCTCTGGCATAAGAGACATGCTTTGTTTTGCTCTCGGAGTGCAACCAAAACGCTCCTTCCTGTGTCAGCAACTAACTATAGAGCTGGATGCAACTGATCTGGAGCATTCTTCTGTTTATGACTCCCAAGGACAGGATGCTTTTAACTGGATGCTATCTTGAATGATGAGACTTTTTCTTATGTTGGCATTTTATGGACACATATTATCCCATGTTATGCTATACATATTCATGTTAATTATAAAAGAAACACAGAAGTCTTGGATCTATTATTTCAATGGACACCTTGACATTCTCTTTTCTTACTGTATTTACAATCTATCCATTAAGAAATTCCTTCCTCATATCATGGTTAACACCTATGGAGACTCTAATTTTAGGTGACATAGGCATCCTGAGGCAGGAAGGGAGGGAAGGGTGAGAGGGAATTACTGTGAAGATCTAATAGCTCTTTTCTCTATCCATCCTTGGGCTCATTTTCACAGTGAACTGCCATGCTTATCTCTGTATGCATATTCCACAAACTTTGTGAGAAACAAATGTGTACATGCAGTCAGATTTTGTCTTTGTTTTTCTTTTTTACATTCTTTTTAGGCAATTGCATGTGAGTGACTTTCCCAGGGTCACACAGCTAGTAAGTGTCAAGTGTTTAGTCTGAGGCCAGGTTTGAACTCAGGTTCTCCTGACTGCAGGGTCGGTGCTCTCTCCACTGTGTCACCTAGCTGCCCCTGTTTGTCTTTCTTAGAATGAACTCAGTAATGGCTGACAAAGCAAAAGTCTGAAGTCTTAAAGAAAGCAGTTGGGGTATGACTGACTAAATTATGGTCTACAATAGTAGTATACTGTGAAAAAGCTGATTTCAGAGAAACCAGAGAAATTTATAAAAATGTGCTGATGCAGAATGACATGAAAAGACCAAGAGATCAAATGACTGAGTAATAACAACACTAGACCTGGTACATAGGCCATGCATGGTGCCCAAGCCTGTCATTCCAGGTACCAGGGACGCTGAGGCTGGTGCATTGCTTGAGCTCAGAAGTTAGGAGCAGCAGCTGGGCTGTGGCCAGATCAGGCGTCCAAACTAAGTCTGGCAGCAACAGAAGCCCTGGCCTCTTCATAAAGGAGGCTGCCTAAAGACATGCCAATGGGCCCAGATCAGAAAGACAGCACATCAGGTTTTCCATGCCAATCAACAGTGAGATCCAGCCCATGAGCAGCTGTTGTATTTCCAGCCAGGTGAGATAGGGAGATCTAGAGTCAAAACAGTTTGGGAGGGAAGACCCTCAGGATTTCTGTCTAGAGCAGGAAAGATTGCTATTTACACTCCCCTTGAGACAGCAAAACCCAAACAGTGACCCAGTGGGGCTTGGGCTGGGAATTATTATTGGCCAATCAGTGAGAGCCTGAGTGATTTGGATTTAAGTCATAGGGAAGTAACCCCATTTGAATCTGAATGGGCTTTATCAAACCCTGGTTTTCCAGAGATCAGTTTCAAGAAATTTATATTCCTTTGGTCAGAGTGCTGATTTGTAATTTTATGTTGTGTTTGTCCTTGTATTTTTTGGGGGGAGGGGCTAGGCAATGGGGTTAAGTGACTTGCCCAGGGTCACACAGCTAGTAAGTGTTATGTGTTTGAGGCCTGATTTGAATTCAGGTCCTCCTGAATCCAGGACTGGTGCTCCATCCACTGTGCTGCCTATCTGCACCTTGTCCTTCTTTCTTCAAGAAGACCATCATATCAAGAAGTTGATTCCATGATGTACAAGTGAATTGGATTTAAGTGAGACAGGATTGTGCCAAGTCATCAGCCTCAATCTTTCCATGTGGGTCCAGTGGCATGACATAGATCAGGATGACTAGAGATGGCCCCTGAAATGTGAGAAAGAGAAAAGAAACAAAGGAGTCCTGGGAAAGCCCTCCCCTTCCTCTGCGTCTGGGGTCATTGTGCCAGTCATCTTGACCTATGTCCTGCCACTGGCCTCTGATGACTCTGGAGGAGAGAGTGAGGCTGATGTCTTCACACAGCTCTGCCTCACTTAAATCCAATTCACTTGCAAGTCAAGCTGTCTCACTCTTGATGTCATTGGTCCTCTTCCAGACAGAAGGGTAAACCACAAACACCACCATCCAGCCCCCACCTTGGAATCTTTCCTTGCAGACAAAACCAGCTGGAGCCAGGTTGGCCCTGATGTTCTTCCCCTTCTGTTAGGATTCATGGCATGAAGGATAAAACAACCAGAATGAAGTGGTTTTCCTTGCTCAGATCACCCAGGGTGGCTGGCATCTCATGGCCAAGACTTGCTAGGTCCTCCCCTTCCCTCCTAGAGGCATAAAAACTTTTTCATAGATCTGTGGTTTGGCAAATCCATTGTGCTCTACACTCATGGGAAATCCTATGGGGCGCAGGTTATCATCCCAGTATTGACACTTAAGAATGAAAGATTTGCATCCTTTTAGCAGGAAGTGTGTTAACATGAACTGTGTCCTTTTCCTTCAGTTCTTACCCTGTGGTATCTGTCCCATGCTTCTTCCTTGGATCCCTTGATGACCATCCCTGGGTGTTCCTAGCCTGCTTTTGTTTCCTATAGAAGTGAAGCTAGGACTCAACTCTGGGGTATTTGTCTTTTCTCAGCACTTTTCCATTCATTTCCTCATGAACAGGATTTTCTATTTCTAAGCCAGCCCTGACGTCCTTTTTGAAAAGCAAAGAAGCACCAGGGCTGTGGGCAGGATAAGTCTAAAAAACCAGTTATGAAAGTGAGTCAAAAATAGACAGAGAAGAGTTGTTGACAGTCCCAAGCTTCTCCAACTCCTTCCTAGGTCCTGTGCTTTCATGTCATTCTTCTACTGTAATTCCCCTTTAGGTTGGGAGGAAGAGCTATTCCTTCCTTGTACCCATTCTGCAGATTTCATTCTTTGTCATTCCCTCCCATGTCCACTTCCTGAAGGCTTAAGCCCTCCCCTTTCAAGGTTCCCTCACCTTATGCTTTTAGGTATAAACAAGACTGACAAAAATTAAGACAACAGCAACTTTGCCTGATGCTGTGGTCTGTTTTATCTAGGTTCAACTTTGTTGGGTTCTTTTTCTGCTAATCTTGTAGACAGTTTGCTTTGTCTGTATTCCCTTATGTGCTGCCTCCCTCATTGGATTGTAAGCTCCTTGAGGGCAGGACCTATCTTTTGCCTCTTTGTATTCCCAGAGCTTAGACCAGTGCTTGGCACAGAATAGGTACTTAATACATGTTTTTTGACTGATTGATTGATAAACCTTATAAACATAGTATCTCTACCTGCCCTCTGTTTTTCCCAGTCCCTTTACACCCTTGAAATGCTGCAATCTGCTCTCAATTCCCATTGTTCAGTGACTCAATGGGAATCTTTGAGTTCATCACAGACTTGTGTGAGTACAGCAAAATCTTCAGTTTAAATGTCATTTGACAACTTGCAAAGTCCTTTCCATTCTTTAAGAAGGGTGATGTAGAGGTTATGATTATTCTCATTTGGGGCAGGTGCTAGACCAGTGGATAGAGAGGTAGTTCTGGAATCAGGAAGACCTGATTTCAGATCTACTGTCAAACATTACTCTTGTCACCCTGGGGAAATTCACTGAATCTCTATTTACCTCAGTGCACTCATCTATAGAATGGGGATAACTGCAGTTATTGTGGAGATCAAATGAGATAATAGTTGTGAAGTGCTCAACACAATGCCTGGAACATAGTAGGTGCTATATCAAAGCTTATTCCCCATTTTATAGGTGAGGAATGTGAGCTTTTGACTTAGTCTTGGTCACCTGACCCCAAAATGACATAATTGGGGTTCAAACACTGTCTTTTGATATCTTAAGTCCAGTGCTTTGAGTATTAAACCATTCTGTCTCTCTTCTATCTAGGAGGGCAGTGTTGCCTAATGGCTAGAATATTGCTTTTGGAATCAGGAAGGCCCGAGTTCAAATCCTGCCCTTGACTTAAACATTTCAATTAATTTTTTGGTTTTTGTTTCATCTTTCTTTCTGAATTTTCCTCCCCCTTTCCAGAAAGCCACCTTTTGTAATGAAAAATTAAAAAAAAAATGAAAAGTGAAAAAAAGTAGTTCAGTAAAAGTAATCAATCTCTCAATTAATTCTGAGAGCACATACAATATTCCACAGCCATCATTCCCACCTCTACAAAGAAGGAAAGGAAGTATATTTCCTCTGCTGCTCTCCAGGGGGAAGTTTGGTCATGACAGTTACACCACACTCAGTTTCACTGTTTTATTCTTAATATTTACATTGTTAGTCGTTGTGTGTATTGCTTTCTTAGTTCTTACTTTATCTAAGTTCACATAAGTCTTCCCATATTTCTCTGAAATCTTCATATTTCCCATTTATTATGACCCAGTAATATTCCTTTCCATTGATGTGCCGTTTTTGTTTAGCACAATTAGGCAGCTAGCTGGTACAGTGGGTAGAGTGCAAGCTGCGTGGCCCTGGGCAAGTCATTTATCTTTTCCACATTTGAGTTTTCTCCTCTGTAAAATGGGGATAATAATAGCACCTATGCTGTTGTGAGGATCCAATCAGTTAATATATGTAAAGTGCTTAGCAAACCTTAAAGTACTTATAATGCTTTCTTGGTCAGTTTTTCTCTTGTGTCCAACTCTTTACAACCCTGTTCGGAATTTTCTTGACAAAGATACTGGAGTGGTTTGCCATTTCTTTCTCCAGCCCATTTTACAGCTGAGGAACCTGAGACAAGCAGGGTTAAGTTATTTGCCCAGGGTAACAAAACAAGTAGGTATCTGAGGCAGAATTTGAACTCGAGACTTCCTGACTCAAGACCCAGTGTTCTATCCAGTGCACCACTTAGTTGCCTTAAATTGTTTTGTTTGTGTGAAGCCCAACTACAGTTGAAAGTGCATTGTTGTTCAGTAGTTTCAGTCATGTCTGACTCTTCATGACCCCATTTGAGGTTTTCTTAGGAAAGATCCTGGAATGGCTTACCATTTTCTTCTCCAGATAATTTTTCAAGATGTGCATACTGAGGCAAAGAAGGTTAAGTGACATGCTCAGGGTCACACATCTAGTAAGCGTCTGAGGCCACATTTGAACTCAGGAAGATGAGTCTTCCTGACTTCAGGCTGTACATTCTGTCCAATTCACCCCCTAAACCAGCAGACTTTTCAAGGTATTTTCTCCCTGCCCCTCACCCAACCTCCTTTCTTCCTATTCATGCTTTCCTTGATCTCTTTTTTTATTATATTAATACATATTTATGTAATAAATAAAAAATCAAACATTTCTGCAATGTAGTACGATAAAAAATGATTGTATTTAAAACTACAAATCTACTATGTACAACTTGGTATTCCTATAAAATATACAACAGTTATCATGTAAATTTCTTTTTTTCCTCTCTTTTTTGCTATCCTTTCCCCTTTATATTTCTTTTCATTTACATTTTTCTTAGAAGCCTTATGGAAGTTAAGGATGGTTATCCCCAATGCTGATGATCCAGTTCTCTGGGAAGATGAATGAGGGACTACCAAGGGGTGACAAGGACAGGAGAGCTAGTCTTGCCTGAAAGTTGTGCTCCCAGAGTGAGGAGAGAGACTGGATCCATCCTATAGATGAGGTTGCCTCAAGAACTTAGGGAATATTCCATCCAAGTTGTCTATCCTGGCTGGGGAAAAGCAGGCAGAGCTGTGAGTCCAGGCCCATTCCCCTGGATTATTTATGCTTTCCTCTTATTTTAAAAAACAATTATTTATTTTTAGTTTTCAACATTAATTTCTGTAAGATTTTCAGTTTTAAATTTTCTTCTCCTCCTATTTCTCCTCTCCCCTACTCCCCCACCCAGAGGGCCAATATAGGCTCTACATATAAATTCATGTTAAGCATATTTTCTCATTAGTCATGATGTAAAAAACAATTACAACTAATGGGAGGAACCAGGAGAATGAAGCAATAAAACAAAACAATAATGGAAAAAGAGAGTGAATAGTGTGCTTTCATCTGCATTCAGACTCCACAGTTCTTTCTCTGGGTGTGGATTGCAATTTCCATCATGTGTCTTTTGGAGTTTTCTTAGATCCTTGCATTGCTGAGAAGAGCCAAGCCTGTCAAAGTCAGTCATCGTACCATGTGACTGTAACTGTGTAAAACTATCTTTGGTTCTATTCATTTCACTCTGCATCAGTTCATGTAAGTCTTTCCCATTCTTCTGAACTGCCTGTTCCTCATTACTTATAGCACAATAATTTTCCATTACATTCATATACCACAACTTGTTCAGCCATTCCCCAATTGACGGACTTCCTCAGTGTCCTGTTAAACACCATCTCAGGGTGAGGTAATTGGGATAGGGAACAGAGGGCAGAGTAAATAATGACACCAGCTCCTGGAAGCAGCCCCCATGGCAAGGTTTGTCCCTGGCTAAAGCATAACAGGCAGAAGATTCTTTCTCTTCCTCCTTTTTCTCTCTCTTCTTCCTCTTTCTATCTCCACCAGGGTCCCTGGGAGAAATGGCTCCTGCAGCAGGGCTGAATTGGGCCCAGTTCTCCCCTGAGGGCAGTGGTTTCCTCAAGCCTGTGACTCTGGGGAAGCAGCTGCTGCCCTCTGCTGAAGGGCTGAGTAGCCTGGAGAGGATTTTGTTCAGGGCTGAAACACTGTGGGAATGGATCACTATAATACTGAAAACAGTAATAGTCTGCCACATCCTCAGCCTCCACTGCACTGATGGTGAGGGTGAAATCTGTCCCAGAGCCACTGCCACTGAACCGGGCAGGGACCCCAGACTGCAGGTTGGAAGCATCATAGATCAGGAGCTTGGGAGACTGTCCTGGTTTCTGCTGGTACCAGGCCATCCACTTGCTAACGCTGGAACTGGCCTTGCAGCTGATGGTGACTTTGTCTCCTAGAGCCACGGACAGGGAGGCCGGGGACTGGGTCAATACAATTGCTGCCTGCGATGCTAAAGGAGAAGAAGAAAGATATTTCAGTGACTGAAGAATCCTGTAGAGAGACAGTGAATGCAGGACTAGTTCTCTTACCTTCAGGCTGTGTCAGAGATGCCCACTGGAATACTCCTGCTGTCTCTTAAGAGGTGCCAATTTATGGCTCATTGGAAGTCT
This sequence comes from Phascolarctos cinereus, assembly GCF_003287225.1. Lineage (NCBI taxonomy): Eukaryota > Metazoa > Chordata > Mammalia > Diprotodontia > Phascolarctidae > Phascolarctos > Phascolarctos cinereus. The sequence continues at coordinate 39,664,908 of NW_027555625.1, forward strand.
TACCTTGAGGCCAGAGCAGTAACAGCCAGAGGAGCAAGGACTGGGAGAGCATTGTGACTCTTGCAGAGCTGAAGGCAGAGAGCTCTGAGCTCAGAGGGAGACAGATGGGAGGTATTTGTATCTCAGGCTCAGTTTGCGAAGGTGCCTTGGATATCACCATGCAAAACAATGCTGGTCCAGCCTACACTGAAGGACCCCAGGAGTGGTTATATGCACATGAAAGGAGTTACCCAATTGTATTTCCTTGAAAGTGTGACCACATGTGGCCTTTTTGTATTTCTATATTAAATGCACCTGCCCTAGGCTGGACATGGTGGTGGCTGTGGCAGGTGTCCTATTGTGGTTATAAGCAGGGGAAGCCTGTCTACCTTCCCAGGAGAGATCAGATGGCTCTGGGTCTAGAGACCAAGAGGTGATAAGTGTCTATTCAAAGAACAGAATTAAAAAAGAAAGAAAGGAGCTGAGTTTGAAAGAAAACTAAGACTAGAGTACCAACAAAATTTATACACAGTTAAGGGCTCAGGCTTCGATGGAATGGAGATGGAGGGGCCTTGGAGATTCTCTGGTCTACTAGGTGTTGTGAGGGGAATGTGTCCCTTGAGTTGTTTAATGGAGTTGGGGGAGAATATGTTTATTCTTCTCTTCTGTGTTTCTGTTATATCTTTCTACAGGCTAAAATGAAAAAAACATGATTGCTGGTTTCAACCTTCCATTTTGTAGATGGAGAAACTGAGGACAAAAAGAATGAAATGCCTATTCAGGTGCCTTTTTCATCCCTCTTTCTATTCAGAAAGCAGTCACCTTGTATCAGGCCCTCACCATCCAAAGGGTGGGCTGTTGCCATGGTGGTCTGATTGCTTTCCATGCCTCAACTCTCTCTCCAATCCAGCCAATGCTGCACTCAGCTGTTAAATTGATCATCTGAAAGAACAGGTCTCACCATGTCACCTCCTCTCCTCCTGGGTCTAATAAGAAATTCCTTTAAGCTCTTCAGAACTTGGTCAATTCCTCCCTTTCCTATTTCCTTATACTCTACCCCCTTCCAAGTACCCCATGATCTAGTAACAATAGCCTTCTTGCCGTTTCTCATAAAGGACCCTCCTCCTGACCCAGTGCCCCTTCACTGCTGTCCCATGTGCCTGGAATGTTCTTCTTCTTCACTGCCACTTTCTAGCTTCACATGCTTCCTGTTTTCTCAGAAACAAACATGTTGGGAAACTTCCTGTTATATTTTCTTGCTAGTATGATCTTCCCATGCAGTCTTTTCTCTAATGCGCATACTTCAGTCTGGACACAGCATTGTCTGTGGCAGGTGTCTGACTGAGTGTGCTTTTTAATTTAAAGGTTTTTTTTTAATTCAAATTTTTTTTTATTTTTTCCATATGCTTTTGAGTTGAAAATTTTTCTCCCTTTTCCTCCCCCCCACCCTCCCCAAGATGGCGCACAATCTGATATAGGCTTTACATTTACATACCCATTAAACACATTTTCACATTAGTGAAGTTGTAAGTAAAAATTAAAACCAATACAAGGAACCATCAGAAAGAGGAAACAAAACTCAACAGAAGGTAAAAATAAGTGTTAGCGATTCGACTTCCATAGTTCTTTCTTTGGATGTGGACAGCATTTTCCATCCCGAGGCCTCTGGAGATGTCTTAGATCCTCAATGCTGAGAAGGGTTCAGTTTAACAATCTTAGTCATTGCATAATGGCTGTTATTGTGTACAAAGTCCTCTTGGTTCTGCTCACTTCACTCAGTATCAGACCATATAAGTCCTCCCAAGTTTTTCTAAAGTCAGCCTGTTCATCATTTTTTACAGCACAATAGTATTCCATTGCATTCATATACCACAACTTGCTCAGCCATTCCCCAACTGATGGGCATCCTCTCAATTTCCAATTCTTTGCCACCACAAAAAGAGCTGCTATGAATATTTTTGTACATGTGGGTCCTTTTCCCATTTGTTTGATCTCTTTGGGATATAGCCCTAGAAGTGCTATTGCTGGATCAAAGGGTATGCACATTTTTGTAGCCCTTTGGGCATAGTTCCAAATTGTTCTCCAAAATGGTTGGATCATTTCACAACTCCACCAACAATGTATTAGTGTTCCAATTTTCCCACATCTTCTCCAACATTTATCATTTTCCTGTTTTGTCATGTTGGCCAATCTGATAGGTGTGATGTGGTACCTCAGAGTTGTTTTGATTTGCATTTCTCTAATCAATAATGATTTAGAGCATTTTTTCATATGACTATAGATGGCTTTAATTTCTTCATCTGAGAACTGTCTGTTCATATCCTTTGACCATTTATCAATTGGGGAATGGCTTGTGTTCTTATAAATTTGTCTTAATTCTCTATATATTTTAGAAATGAGGCCTTTATCAGAGAGACTGGTTGTAAAAATTCTTTCCCAATTTTCTACCTTCCTTCTAATCTTAGTTGCATTGGCTTTGTTTGTGCAAAAACTTTTCAATTTAATGTAATCAAAATTATCCATTTTGCTTTTCATAATGTTCTCTATCTCCTGTTTGGTCATGAATTCTTCTGTTCTCCATAGATCTGATAGGTAAACTATTCCTTGTTCTCCCAGTTTACTTATGGTATCAGCCTTTATATCTAAGTCATGAACCCATTTTGACTTTATTTTGGTATATGGTGTGAGATTTGGGTCTATGCCTAGTTTCTGCCATACTCTTTTCCAGTTTTCCCAGCAGTTTTTTTCAAAGAGTGGGTTCTTATCCCAGAAGCTGGGGTCTTTGGGTTTATCAAATAATAGATTACTATAGTCATTGACTACTGTGTCTTGCATATTTAACCTATTCCACTGATCCACCTCCCTATTTCTTAGCCAGTACCAAGCAGTTTTGATGATTGCTGCTTTATAATACAATTTAAGATCTGGAATTGCTAGGCCACCTTCCCCTGCATTTCTTTTCATTAGTTCCTTTGATATTCTGGACCTTTTGTTTTTCCAAATGAATCTTGTTATTATTTTTTCTAACTCTATAAAATAATTTTTTGGTAGTTTGATTGGTATGGCACTGAATAAGTAAATTAGCTTAGGTAGGATTGTCATTTTTATTATATTAGCTCGGCCTACCCATGAGCAACTGATGTTTTTCCAATTATTTAGATCTGATTTTATTTGTGTGAAAAGTGTTTTGTAATTGTGTTCATAGAGTTCCTGGGTTTGTTTCGGGAGGTAGACTCCTAAATATTTTATAATGTCTACAGTAAGTTTAAATGGGATTTCTCTTTCTATCTCTTGCTGTTGGGCTTTGTTGGTAATATATAGAAATGCTGATGATTTATGTGGGTTTATTTTATAGCCTGCAACTTTGCTAAAGTTGTTTATTATTTCAAGTAGTTTTTTACTTGATTCTCTAGGATTCTCTAAGTATATCATCATGTCATCTGCAAAGAGTGATAGCTTTGTTTCTTCTTTGCCTATTCTAATGCCTTCAATTTCTTTTTCTTCTCTTATTGCTAAAGCTAAGTTTCCAGTACAATATTGAATAACAGTGGTGATAATGGACATCCTTGTTTCACCCCGATCTTATTGGAAATGCTTCTAGCCTGTCCCCATTACATATAATGCTTGCTGAAGGTTTTAGATAATGCTATTTATTATTTTAAGGAAGACTCCATTTATACCTATGCTTTCTAGTGTTTTTAATAGGAATGGGTGTTGTATTTTATCAAAAGCTTTTTCTGCATCTATTGAGATGATCATGTGGTTTCTGTTGGTTTTTTGTTGATATGCTCAATGATGCTGATAGTTTTCCTAATATTGAACCAACCCTGCATTCCTGGTATAAATCCTACCTGGTCATAGTGTATTATTCTTGTGATAAGTTGCTGTAATCTACTTGCTAGTATTTTGTTTAAAATTTTTGCATCTATATTCATTAGAGAAATTGGTCTATAATTTTCTTTCTCTATTTTGACTCTTCCTGGTTTAGGTATCAACACCATATTTGTATCATAAAAAGAATTTGGTAAGACTCCTTCTTCACCTATTTTCCCAAATAGTCTATATAGTATTGGAATTAATTGTTCTTTAAATGTTTGATAGAATTGCATGTAAATCCATCTGGCCCTGGAGATTTTTTCCTAGGGAGTTCATCAATGGCTTGTTCAATTTCTTTTTCTGAGATGGGGTTATTTAAGTATTTTACTTCCTCTTCGTTAATCTGGGCAATTTATATTTTTGTAAATATGTATCCATTTCACTAAGATTGTCAAATTTGTTGGCATATAGTTGGGCAAAATAATTCCTAATTATTGTTTTAATTTCCTCTTCCTTGGTGGTAGCTTCACCCTTTTCATTCTTGATACTAGTAATTTGGTTTTCTTCTTTCTTTTTTTAATTAAATTAACCAAAGGCTTATCTATTTTATTGTTTTTTCATAAAACCAGCTCTTAGTTTTATTTATTAGTTCAATAGTTTTCTTAATTTCAATTTTATTAATTTTTCCTTTGGTTTTCAATATTTCTAATTTGGTGTTTAGTTGAGGATTTTTAATTTGTTCTTTTTCTAGTTTTTTTAGTTGTATGCCCAATTCATTAATCTCCTCTTTTTCTATTTTATTTATGTAAGCATTTAGAGATATAAAACTTCCCCTAAGAACTGCTTTTGCTGCATCCCATAGGTTTTGGTATGTTGTCTCATTATTGTCATTCTCTTGAATGAAATTATTGATTGTTTCTATGATTTGTTGTTTGACCCAATCATTTTTTAGGATTAGATTATTTAGTTTCCAATTATTTTTTAGTCTATCTTTCCACGGCCCTTTATTACATATAATTTTTATTGCATCATGATCTGAAAAGGATGAGTTTAATATTTCTACCTTTCTGCATTGGATTGGGAGATTTTTATGCCCTAGTACATGGTCAATTTTTGTGTATGTGCCATGTACTGCGAGAAAAAAGTATATTCCTTTCTATCCCCATTCAGTTTTCTCCAGAGGTCTATCATACCTAACTTTTCTAATGTTCTATTCAACTCCTTAACTTCTTTCTTGTTTATTTTGTGGTTGAACTTATCTAGTGCTGAGAGGGGGAGGTTCAGGTCCCCCACTAGTATAGTTTTGCTGTCTATTTCTTCCTGTAACTCCCTGAACTTCTCCTGTAAGAATTTGGATGCTATACCATTTGGTGCATATATATTTAGTAATGATATTACTTCATTGTCTATGGTGCCTTTTAGCAGGATGTAGTTTCCTTCCTTATCTCTTTTGATTAGATCTATTTTTGCTTTTGCTCTGAGATCAGGATTGCTACCCCTGCTTTTTTTACTTCAGCTGACGCATAATATATTCTGCTCCAGCCTTTTACCTTTACCCTGTATGTGTCACTCTTTTTCAAATGTGTTTCCTGTAAACAACATATTGTAGGATTATGGTTTTTAATCCATTCTGCAATCCATTTCCTTTTATGGGAGAGTTCATCCCATTCACATTCACAGTTATGATTACTATCTGTGTCTTTTTCTCCATCCTTTCCCCCCATTTATGCTTTTCTTTCTCCTTTTTCCTTTCTCCCCTTCACTAGTGTTTTGCTTTTGACCACTGCCTCCTTCAGTCCCTTCCCCCTTTTATTATCCCTTTCCCTTTTCTTCCCCTTTAGTCTTACTGCTTCTTCCCTCCCTTCTTTCCCCCTCCCTTTTCTTTCCCCCTCCCTTTTCTTTCCCCTTTTCCCTCCTACTGCCTATAGGGCAAGTTAGATTTCTATACCTAACTGATTATATTATGCCCTTCTTGAGCCAAATCTGATGAGAGTAAGGTTCAAACAATGCTCCCCCCCCTTTCCCTCTGCTGTAATAGGATTTTGTGTCTTTTCCTGTAATGTAATTTACCCTTGTCTGCCTCCTCCTTTCTCAGTACATTTTCTAAGATCAGATTGATCCACTTATTTGGATCCATTTAACCCACTTGATTAGATTTTTTTTTATCATTACATCAAAGTCAACTAATATCCACCCTCTTTATGTATACTCCTTTAACAAGGTGTAAATAACAGTACAGTTCTCAAGGGTTGCAAGTCTCATATTCCCTTGTAGGGGTTTAAACAGCCCCCCCCTTATTAACAACATATTGTATCCTTCTGTCCCATTTACCTTTTTAAGTCCTTCTTGAGTCCTGTACTTGAAGATCAAATTTTTTGTTGAGCTCTGGTCTTTTTATCAGGAAAGTTTGGAAGTCTCCTATTTTGTTGAATATCCACCTCCTCCCTTGAAAAATGATGCTCATTTTTGCTGGGTAATTGATCCTTGGCTGCATTCCAAGCTCCTTTGCCTTACGGAATATCATGTTCCATGCCCTGCGGTCTTTTAATGTAGAAGCTGCAAGGTCCTGTGTAATCCTGACTGTGGTTCCATGATATTTAAATTCTTTCTTTCTGGCTGCTTGCAGCACCTTCTCTTTCATCTGGTAATTTTGGAATTTTGCTATTATATTTCTTGGCGTTGTCAATTTGGGATCTCTTTCAGGTGGTGATCGTGGATTCTTTCTATGGTTATTTTCCCTTCTGGTTCTAGGACTTCTGGGCAGTTTTCCTTTATGATTTCCTGAAAGATACTGTCCAGGCTCTTTTTTTCATCATGATTTTCAGGTAGTCCAATAATTTTTAAATTGTCTCTCCTGAGTCGATTTTCCAGGTCGGTTGTTTTACTGATGAGGTATTTTACATTTTCATCTATTTTTTCATTTTTTTGTTTCTGTTTGACTGATTCTTGCTCTCTCATAGAGACATTAGTTTCCATTTGTCCAATTCTAGTTTTTAACAGATTGTTTTCTTCTGTTAGTTTTTGTACTTCCTTCTTCAACTGGCCAATTGTGTTTTTTAGGGACTTGTTTCCTTCAGCATACTCTTCTGTTAGATTTTGTACTTCCTTCTTCAACTGGCCAATTGTGTTTTTTAGGGACTTGTTTTCTTCAGTGTACTCTTCTGTTAGTTTTTGTCCTTCCTTCTTCAATTGGCCAATTGTGTTTTTTAGGGACTTGTTTTTTCAGTGTATTTTTTTTCCAACTGGCCAATTGTATTTTTGAAGGATTCTTTTACCTCTCTCATTTGACTATTAAAATCCTTCTTGAGCTCTTCTAAGAAGGCCTTTTGGGCTTCAGACCAGTTCATATTCCCTTTTGTTGTTGCAGATGTGGGTTTGTTGACAATGTTGTCCTCTTCAGAATTTCTGTCTTGATCTTCACTCTTCTCATAATATGAGTCTATGGTACGTTTCTTTTTACTCATGGTGTTTCCTTATTCCCTGGCCTTTAAAGAGATTGAGCTCTCCTGCTGGGGAACAGAGGGTACTGACCAAGCTTCTTGTGTTGGGAGCCTAGGTGTTGGTCACTGGCTTTGTGTGCTGGGGCCTCTTATGCTGGGATTTGGAGGCTGTAGGTTTCTGGCAGCTTACCTTGTGTTGGGTTGGAATCAGCAAGGTCGGGGCTTTAGGAAGCCTTTAGGTTGTTTTCTTCACCTCCTTTCATATGAATGCCACAGGGTACTTAACCACCTGGGGCCTCTTGTTTTTGCTGAGGCACTGGGAGACCCGTTTGCTGGGCTACTGCACTGCTACTCCTTGTCTTTCTTCTAGTTCAGGTGTTCCAGGGTTTTTTTTTCTGGGCTGATATTTTCTGGGTTTCCAGAGGTTGATAGGGGAGAGTGAGAGTGACTACCTTTTCACTCTGCCATCTTCGCTCCCGGACTAATTTAAAATTTTTTAAAGGAATTCTTGTCCTCATTGGTTTTTTGGACCTCTTTTGCCATTTGGGTTAGGCTATTTTTTAAGGTGTTATTTTCTTCATTATTTTGGGGGGTCTCCTTTCACAAGCTGTTGACTTGTTTTTCATGATTTTTAACAATACTGGGCCTCGGTTTCCTTTTCTGAAAAATGCAGATGTTGAACTAGATGACCCTTAAGGCCTCTTCCAGTTCATGATATATGATGTTATGAAGATGTTATGTAGGGAAGTGTCAGAGGAAAAGAAGGGAAGTGGTACTATTGCTCCCATGTTGCTATCATTTGCCATTGGAAAGTTGTCTTTAAACAAGGATATGTTAATATTTTTGTGGCATATTTAGTTGTTATATTATTAAACCCTGGCTATTGGTTTCTTGGCCAATCTTCAGCTGGGATTCCTACATGCATCAGTTCACCTGTCTCTACAGGTCCCGTTTGGATCAGTCAAGTTGCAAAACCAGGTGCCACAGAGGCCAGTGACCACTGGCTGGGCTTCTGTGGAGAGGGGTTCTCATGGTCCAGGAGTCTGAGGCCACATCCAATAACTCCTTTCAAACATCGTACTTCACTCTTTTATAGACATATATTGCATGCCATTCTCATTGTATATCCTTATTACCCCTCTCCTACTCCAAGCCATACATCCTGGGCAATGAAGTCAACAATAAGGCTAGTGGAGGTTATGGGCTTCCAGATGAGCTATTTAAAATCCTAAAAGATGATGCTGTTAGTGCTGCACTCCATATGCCAGCAAATTTGGGAAACTCCACAGTGGCCACTGGATTGGAAAAGATCAGTTTACATCTCAATCCTAAAGAAGGACAATGCCAAATAATGGTCAACTTACTGAACAGTTGTGCTCATTTCAGCAAGGTTATACTTAAGATTATGCAAGGGAGGCTTCAGCAATATGTGAACTGAGAATTACCAGAAGTGAAAGCTAGTTTTCTTAGAGGCAGAGGAATTAGACACCAAACTGCCAACATTTGGGGGGATGTTGAAGAAAGCAAGGGCATTCCAGGAAAAACAAAAACATCTACTCTGCTTCATTGACAACACCAAAGTCCTTGAATGTGTGGACCACAACAAGATGTGGCAAATCCTCAAAGAGATGGGAGTACTGATCATCTTACTTGTCTCCTGAGAAACTTGTGTGTGGGCCAAGAAGCAACAGTTAGAAACAAACATGAAACAATTGATTGGTTTAAGATTGGAAAAGGAGTATGACAAGGCTATATGTTGTCACCCTATTTTTTTAACTTATAAGCAGAGTACATCATGTGTAATGCCAGGCTAGATGAATCAAAAGCTGGAATTAAGGTTGCCAGGAGAAATATCAACAATTTCAGAGAGGTAGATGATACCACTCTGATGGCAGAAAGTGAAGAAGATTAAGAAGGTTAGGGTGAAAAAGGAGAGTCTAAAAGCAGGCTTGAAGCTTAACATTTAAAAAAAAAAACAACCTAAGAGCATGGCAACCGGTCTCATAACTTCCTGGCAGATAGAAGGAGGAGAAATGAAAACAGTGTCAGATTTTATATTCTTGGTCTCAAAGATCTCTGCAGATGGTGACTGCAGCCATGAAATTAAAAGACACTTGCTCCTTGGAAAGAAAACTATGTCAAATCTGGACAGGTACTAAAAAGCAGAAGTATCACCTAGGTGACAAGGTCTGTATAGTCAAAGTTATGGTTTTTCCAGTAGTAATGCATGGCTGTGAGAGGTGGGCTATAAGGAAAGCTGAGTGTTGAAGAATTGTGGTGCTGGAGAAGACTTTTGAAAGTCCCTTGGATAGCAAGGAGATCAAATCAGTCAATACTTAAATTAATTCAAACTGTTCACCAGAAGGCCAAATACTGAAACTGAAGCTTAAATACTTTGGCCACATAACAAGACAGGACTCATTGGAAAAGACCCTGATGTTGGGAAAGATTGAAAGCAAAAGGAGAAAGGGATGGCAGAAGATGAGATGGAGAGGTAGTGTCATGGAGGCAAGAAACATGAGCTTGGACAGAAGGGCCTGGTGTGAGGTCAAACACCACTGAACAAGAATCCAAGCCTGGACAATCTTGTGACGCTGAGTGCTTTGTATGTGCTGGGACACTTAACTCCTGATTGGCTAACAGAGTTCTGAGCTATAGGTGGGTGTGGTGTTGAGACATCAGATGTGGAATTTGAGAGAGATGGGCATGAGATACTGAGCTATTCACTTAACCTCTGAGTGCTTTAGGCAACTATTTAAGACTATAAGTTATGAAGAAGGTGCCATCCCTCATTGGTAGAAAGAGTTTTCTCATCTGGGAGTTCCCTATTCCAAGGAAATCAATGGGTCTAATCCCTGCTATTCAGTTTACCATCTAACTAGATTTGAGTGTTTATTAAGTATTTGGCCATTAGATGGCACTCGTGTTCCTTTCAAGAGAAGCTATTTCCTTTCAAGCCCCCAGGACAGGAGGGTGAATCTTCTTGCTGTCTTAGTCTGATTCCTGGGCAGAATTGCTAATGACTTTCTATTCCCAGAAAGGCAATGAAAAGAGAATGGAAAACCACTTTCTTTTATCTAGCAATTACTTAGTAAGGAAATTAAGGATGGTAAAATCCTACCTGGAAGCCTCACCATGTCACTGAGGTGTCACCACTTCTGGTAGGTCCTAACCAGATGGAACAGGTCATAGGATGGTGGGGCATTGGCCATCGGATGAAGGCACTGGTGGGCTATAGGGAACAGCTAGAGATTGACCCCCTGAGGACCAGCCATGCCCTTTGTGTATGATAAAAGGAAGCTGGCCCCTTGGCTAAAACTCAGTTTTTGAGGACAATTTCAGTGATCGGGACTCACTCTTCACCTTTTCCCTTGAATCTCTTGAAAAGTGAAGCAAAGGATAGGAGGGTTTCTCACCTTCTTTTCCACCCAACTGAAAGTGGTAGTGGTGACTTCTGGAAGAAGCACCTGGCCATAGGTAAAATGCATTTTGCATGAAGTTTTGAGAGGAGAATACGAGGTACTGCTTCCTGAAACTCAACTTCCTGGGTGGAGAAAGAGGGGATTCTGAATTCACCAGACAGCATGATTATAGAATCTTGCCTTCAGCAGAGAAAGGAGATTTCTGGGGCAGTATCAGCTTTGAAAGTTGCCTCATAGGTAATTCCAAGTTCAGGAGTTTCTGAGTTTGAGCATTCCTGGCACTGGATTTTCTAGAGAAAATACTGCCTGATGCATCCTACTTCCTGGAGAAGATAGAACAGTCCACACAGTTCCTAGGCTGTCTCCTACTTGGATCTCAAAGGCAGGTAAAGGTGTCTACATTTTCTAAAAGAGCATAGCAATTCCTAAGCCAATGATATCAGCTGAGCCAGAATATGGAGACGGTGGAAACTGTAGCTAGGTAGTGTCTTCTGGGGCCACATCTGGAAAATCAAGCAGAGACTAGACACCGAGGGCAATGGGACAGTGTGAAGACATTAGGGGCCTTGCAACCTTGTATCATCAGAATAATGAAGCGCACCTCTTTGTATATCTTTGTTATACAAGTTCCCTATGTATATGCCTCTTGAAGCCTAACCTCTGTATGTATACACTTTCTCTGCTGATGCTTGGTGCTATTTGTGGCAGAGTATGCTCCAAGTTCATGGCAGAGATATCTTATAGCTCCTTTTCTCACTGTGTCATTTCAGTAAATGCCTTTACTGTGAGCTAGTTATGTAATCTAGCTGACTGTTGAAAAGTGAATACATTAGTGGAGACTCATGAGCTATAGTTTTAGGGATATAAGCCCATGGAGTACCTTGAGCCCGGGACAGGTGTCATTGCACAACTGCTTGTGAGTGCAGGTTGGGATGCTGCCTCTGGATTGCCACACTGTGGATGCTGGTGGAGTTTTTCCAGGTTGAATATTTTCATATTTTGGGGATTCACAGGAGAAAAATAAATGGGTTTGTTTCCTTCTTTTGTTTTCAGACTGTAATGAGACAGCACAAATACAGCTTTTCTTCTCATTTCAGATGCAAATATGGCAGAAGGAAATGAGTTCTGGACTTAAAGCCAGCAAAAAGCAGGTTTGGATCATGTCTCTGACCTTTACTAGCTTTGTGATCATGGGTAAATGAGAGACAGAGAAAGCAGAGACACAGAGACTAAAGAGAGAGAGAGAGAGAGAGAGAGAGAGAGAGAGAGAGAGAGAGAGAGAGACTGAGACAGAGACAGAGACAGAGAGAGTCAGAGAGAGAGAGAGGGAGACAGAGACAGACAGAGACTCAGAGGGAATGACTATTTTCCCCATGCCCAAAGGCAATTTCCCTCTCAAGAGTCTTTTACAATTGAATTTGACCAAAGCTCAACTGGTTAATTTGTGGGGACAAGGTGGCACACCCAGAAAAACTACGACATAAGAACAAAAGCACCAGCGAGACTTTTTAAGGAGAATTGGAAATGTACATGCCCCTTTCCACCACATGGAACTTTTTTCAAGAGAAGCCACATCCACCATAGATAAAGAAGAGTATAAACAAATCCATCACAACAAACTAAGAGTATGTGCATATCATTAGCACTGAAAAATGCAGAATTCCGGTACAGATAATCCACTTCAGAACTGAGAAAATGACTGCTAAATTGGCTTTTGTTTGTCATTGTTCAGCTGTGCCTGACTCTGTGACCCCTTTGAGGTTTTTTTTGGCAAAGATACTGCAGTGGTTTGCCATTTCCTTCTCCAACCCATTTTACAGGTGAGGAAAACAAGGCAGACAGGGTTAGGTGACTTGCCCAAGGTCACACAACTAATAAATGTCTAAGGCCGAATTTGAACTCAGAAATGTGAATCTTCATGACTCCAGGCCCAGCTCTCTGTGCATCATTGTGCCACCTAGCTGCTAGCTGGCTAGTTATAAATAAAATAGAGGAGCTGTAAGAAAATTACTTGTAGGCAATGCTATTTAAGGAGGCATAGGGCAGCTTAAAGAGTAAATGGAATGACTGTAAGCCCAGAGGTCCAGAGGTTTGGAGCAAGATGTCCTGAAGCTTATCCAGTCTAATGCCTTCATTTCACAGGAGCCACACACTCCAGGTTCACACAGCTAGAAAGTCACAGAGTTAGGATCTGAACACTCTTTTCACATGACCCCAGAGGTGCGCCTGATTCAGCCAGTCACAAGATATGTTTGACGTGGTCTCCTCTGCCTTCATCCAATGTGCAAAAGCCCTGTGATCCTTTCAAATTGAGGAAGGGATGGTCCACACACTGTGAGGAGGTTCTAGGGGAAATTCCTTCATACCTGATTTACTCTGTGGATCAATGGGTGTGACAACCCCTCTCCCTTAGACTAATAATCTTTGACAATTGTACCCAGAAGTCCACTGCAGAAAATATCAAATCATGGGCTACTTTGGCATAGATGGGATTTCCTTTCCTACTAATCTCATTTAATATGACATTGACATAAATTTGAATTCTGAACTAATGAAATAGCCCTGATTAGAATCATTCCAAAGATCCCTTCCACTTCAAAATCTGTAGTCCAATGTTCCAATTTGTATCCAACTTAAATTTAAATCCACCAAATCAGTATTTCACAAACTTTTAACTGTAAATAATTTGAATGGATAAATTCCAAACTCAAAAGATATAGAAAAAGTTTAAAACCGTGACTTTTCCCAAGCCATCCCCTCATTTGAAATAATTCCGATTAAAACAAAATATAAAAAGTAGAAAAAAAAGTAAACCAAAAAAATGAGAAACTACCTTAAAAAATTTAGAAAGTTCAATGACTTTTGCAAAGCTATGCTCTGATCTAAAAGAAAGATTTGTTCCATGTAGGGAGAAGGAATTCTTTGCACAAACTCACATTCTGACCCATAAATTTATCTTCCCTCACCATCAGTTTAAGGGCTGAAATTTATAGTCCTTTGCTGGCTAAACATAAGAAGATGAATTGACTGAAACTACAATAGAAAGTTTTATAGTAATAATTCACATTTGTACGGCATTTTAAGGTCTTAAGAGTACTTTACATGGATTATCTTGCTTGAGTCTCATGACAGCCTGTTAAGAAGGTAGGGACATTATTATTATTCCCATTTTATAGATGGGAAAACTGAAGCTTTGAGAGATTAAGAACTTGCCTACTGTCAAGTAGTTGAGGTGGGATTTGAACCCAGGTCTTTTGATTCCAGGCCCAGGGCTCTATATGCTATATAACACATGCCTCACCCATCTCTGAACTTTAAGGGCCCCATTCAAGCAAATACAGGATGCAAAATTCAGATAGTTTGGAAATTTGTTATGGAATTTGTCATTCAACTCATCCTGTTAATAGCTTGTTTCTACATGGGTACTTGCATGCTATCTACCCTGGTAGATTGTAAACTCCTTGAGGGAAGGAACTGTTTTTCCCTTTCTTTGTATCTCAGTGCACAGCATAGGGCCTGGCACATAGTAGGCACTTAATAAATATTTTTGACTGTTGCCAGTTTTTGAAGTTGCCAGATTTCCTATCATTTCCTCCTCCCTCTCTCCAAGAAAACAGAATACAAAAGCACACTCAGAAGTCAAATGGTTTTTGTCCAAGATCTATGGTATCAGAAATCTGTTAAAGAAAGAAATAATACTTTTCCAAACCATGTTAGACCCAGTAAGACAGCTTACATATATTTAAAAGGCAAACACAGACACATACACACAGACACAAATCCATATCAATTATCTGATAGAAGTTAAGCTTGAATTAACTTTTCCAAATATTTGCTGGTCTCTTTGAACTTGGAAGTGTAACTTACCCATCAGTAAGAAGGTTTTCTCTTTCCCTTCAGTTGGGTCACAACTTTGGAGAATATCTCCTTACCTGGAGAGCAGCACCTGGAATTTTCTTGCCTGCTGATAAGGCTCAAAATGTGGAAAAAAATAAGAAAAGAAAATACATACATATTTACATACAAACATATATGTATGCAAATATACATATAATATAAAATTAAATGTATTATACATAAAATAACAAATATGTTATATATGTATATTTCAAATTTAATTTTATATTATATATAGCATGTGCATATATTATTTAAAATTTTATATTATAGATTTTTAATATTATATAAAATTATGTATATGTATAATCTGTATAAATTTTACATTATATATATGTGTTATATATGGTGTATATATATGCAACTATGTGGCACAGTCGGGGTAGCTAGGTGACACAGTAGATAGAGTACTAGGTCTGGAGTCAGGAAGACTCCTCTTCATGGGTTCAAATATGGCCTCAGACACTTACTGTGTGATCCTGGGCCAGTCACTTAACCATGTTTGCCTCAGTTTCCTCATCTGTAAAATGAACTGGAGAATGAAATGGCAAAACCACCCCAGGTTCTTTTCAAAGAAAACCTCAAATGAGGTCACAAAAAATTGGACACAACTAAAATGACTGAACAACAAATGTCTGTCTGTCAGTATAAATCCACATTGCTGATGAGGGTGATCCTCATAATTAAAAGTGACCTTAGAGATCATTGGATCTTTGATCTCAAGCTAAAAAGGACCTCAGGGGTCATCTGGTCCAACTGTGCCATTTAACAGATGAGGAAGCTGAAGCACAGAGCAGCTGGTAGATTTGTCCAAGGTCACACAGGTAGCCAGTGGCAAAGCCATTTTCAATCAGGTCATCGGACTCCACATCCACCACCCTCCTTTTCTAGCTCACTAGCCTGCCCCATCTCAGTCCTGTCCTGCTGATGCTGCTATGAGCTCCCAGTCCTGGGTGGGCTCTGACCAGTGACACAAAGTCTCTCTTTAGAAGGAGACACTGACCCAGACTGTCCACAAAGGCTCACCAAGGCAATCCCAAACTCTTGCCCTCTTTCTGATTTTCTCCAACCAGTCCCAGCAGGATCCTAAGGTCTCGTTAACTAATCATCCCCTACATTTGGCTTCACGTTCTTCCAACCTCTAGCTTGTCTCCTGAGTCCCTGACCCGGAATTTTCCTTCCAAAGAGGCACCTCTCCCTGGTTTCTTCTCTTGTGTCTTTGACGGAGATCATTAGAGGATGCTCCCTGGAAACTCTTTCAGGGAGAAGATTCATAGGGCCATAACATCATGGATTGTGAGCTGGAAAGGAGCTCAGAGACCATCAAATGGCCAGAGGTTCTTAACCTGGTGTCCATGAACTTATTAAAAAGCATTTTTGATAACTGTATTTTAAAAGTATGTTTGATGACTATCTCAGTATAATCTGTTCCCTTTGTAATCTTGTCTTTTCTTTTATGCATTTAAAAACATGATGCAGAACAGGTGTCCATAGGTTTCCCCAGACTCATCAGAGGGTCCATGACCCAAAAAAGCATAAGAGACCCTGGTCTAAGGCTCTCAATTGCAGAACAGTTGGTGGAGGGAATTACAAAAAGAAAAAGATAAGAAGAAGCTCTTATCTAGTTCAAGCCCCTAATTTTATAACTGAGGCCCAGAACAGGTTAAATAAGCTGCTGTAGGTTATGAAGAGACTAAGTCACAGAGCCAGGAGTCACCTCCAGTTCTTCTGATGACTAGTCTGGTGCTCTGCCCTTATCATGAGGATGACACGCATTGGAATGTATAAGTTTTATCCTTTCTTCATAAACAGTGACAGTCATACCTACAGGATAAGAGAGACAGCCAGTACTTGAAACTCTTCTCCCTATGGCAATTCTAACCATTGTCCTTACTGGCTGGGCTATGACTCTGTCAATAAGCATTTATTAAGTGCCTACTATTTGCCAGACATTGTATTAAGTACTGAGGTTACAAAAAAATGTTAAGCATAGTCCTTGACCACGAGGGCTTACAATCTAGTGGGGGAGACAATAAGGAAATATATATGTATACATATACATATACATATATATATACACATATATACATACATACATGTATACATACACACACACATATATGTACAAACAAGTTATATACAGGATAAACAGGAAATAACTAACAGAGAGTCACCTTTCTGTAGGAGGTGGGATTTTAGTCGGGACCTAAAGGAAGATAGGGAAGCCAGTAGGCAGAGATGAGGAGGGAGAGAATTCTAGGCATGGGGACAGGGACAACTGCCAGAGATAATGCCTGGAGCCAAGAGTGTATTGTCTTGTTCATGGAACAGCAAAGAGGCCAGTGTCCCTGCACTGAAGAGTATGTGACAGGGAGTAAAGTGCATAAAGACTGGAAAGGTAAGAGGGGACTAGGTTAGGAAGGACTTTGGATGCCAAAAAGATGATTTTGGATTTGATCCTTCAGGCAATAGGGACCCACTGGAATTTTTTGGGATTGAGGGTGTGTGCGACATGGTGACATGGTACTTTAGGAAAATCATTTTGGTAGCTAAATGGAGGATGGTTTGGAGTGGGGAAAGATTGAGGCATACAGACCCACTAGCTTGCTATTACAGTAGTCCAGGTGTGAAGTGAGAGAGCCTGTACCAGAATGGTGGCAATATCAGAGGAGAGAAGGGGATGTATTCAAGAGACATTGCAAAGGTGAAATCAACAGGCCTTGGCCACAGATTGGATTTGGGAGGGTGGGATGAGAGACAGTGAGGAGTTCAGGATGACACTTAGGTTGTGAGTCTGAGGGACTAGAGGTATGATGTTGCCCTGTATAGTGATAGAGAAAGTTGGAGGTGGGAGGGTTTAGGGGGAAAGATAATGAGTTTGCTTTTGAACACGTTGAGTTTAAGATGTCTACTGGACATCTAGTTACAGATGTCTGAAAGACAGTTGGAATTCAAGAATGAAGTTAGGGAAAAGGCATTGGATTTGTCAATTAAGGTGTCATTGGCAACTTAGGAGAAATAAATTTCACTAGAATGCTAAGGCCAGAAGCCAGATTATAATGGGTTAAGAAGAGAGTGAGAGGAGAGAAAGTGGAATCACCTATTGTAGATGCCTTCTGGAGGAGCTTAGTCACAAAGTGCAGAAGAGAAATAGGATTATAGTTAGTGGGGATGGATGGATTGAGTGAAGGCTTTTTCAGGATAGGGGAGATGTGGGCATGCTTGTAGCTGGTAGGGAAGCTAGGAGAGAAAGAGAGAGAGAGAAAGAGAGAGAGAGAGAGAGAGAGAGAGAGAGAGAGAGAGAGGGAGAGAGAGGGAGAGAGAGAGAGAATAAGTGAAACAGTGGGGATGAGAGAGGGGGTACTATGTTGGAGATGGGACAGAATGGGGTCACTTGAGCAGGTAGAGGGGTTAGCCTTGGTAAGGAGTAAAGCCACTTCATCTTGTGAGACAGGGGTGAAGGGAGGGGCTGAAGGAATGTGAGCAATAAAAGATGAGTAAGAGAGGAGAAAAGAGAGTTCACAGTGGATTGCCTCACTATATTCTGTAGAGTATGAAGCAAGGTTCACAGCTGAGAGGGTGGAGGGACAGGGAGGCACGGGAGTTTTGAGGAGGGAAGGTTTAGAAGAGCCATTGTGGAGAGTGGGAGAGTGTGTTGATGCGTAGGATTGCCTAACAGCAATGAGGGCCCAGAAACAAATGATTTGGGACCAGGAATCTAAATAGTTGTGCATTAATGTAGTCTTACATCTGGAATTGGTGGAAAGCAAAATAAAGCTGTTCTTAATAGCAGTCATTTCCACATAGAGATTCCCTATGGAATATGGAGAATCTTCTGCACTGCATCCTCCCCCCTGGGCAGCTGAAATCTTTTGGGTTTAAGCAGGGACTCCTGGGATCTAAGCAGACAGATTTCTTTTCCTCATCGTCACTCTCCACAGGAGGTACAGGCAGCGGCAGCCCCAGGACATGAATACTCTTCTGACTATCTGTGACAGCATTCTAAATACCTTCCACTGGCATCAACTTGACTTATTCTGGGTCCTGATTTGGGTCTTGGTAAGAATAGTCCATTGGGTCAAACCCCAAACTTTTAGGCTCTTCCTTAGGATTTTTACCATTTTGGTCTTTGATACTGCTCCAGATTCTCATTCTGGTTTGGGAAAATTCACGTAGGCCTCATCTTATCTTCCCCCAGAACCACTGCTAGAATATTCTGAGTCTGCTGGGTGAGCCAATACCTTGACCTCTGAAACTAGTATTCTCCAATATTCCTGGTTGAATAACTAGAATTCCACTCATCACAGCTCATATTCACCAGTGGTCATATCATCATCTTTATCATCATCATCATCATCACATCACCACTACCACCACCACCACCATCATCATCCTCATCACCATCATTGTCATCACCATCACCACCATTCTCATCACCATCATCACCATCCTCATCACCACCACCACCATCATCATCCTCATCACCATCATTGTCATCACCATCCTCATCACCATCACCACCATTCTCATCACCATCATCACCATCCTCATCACCACCACCATCATCATCATCCTCATCACCATCATCATCACCATCCTCATCATTATCACTATTATCATCTTCTTTTTCTCCTTCCTTTTCCTTCCTTCCTTCTCTTCTTCTTTTTTCTTCCTCTTTCTTCTTCTCCTCTTCTTCACCTTCTCTTTCTTCTTCATAATACTAATAACCTCTACCATCACCACCAACAATAATAGACAGCAATTCTATAGCACTTTAAGGCTTGCAGAATGCTTCACAGACACTATCCAATTTAATCCTTACTCTGAGAACAAGGCATCTTGTGAAGTACATACTATTTATTCCCCCATTTTGCAGATAATACATGAGAGTCTGAGACAGACGACATGATTTGCCCCTATGTCACAGAACTAGTAAATGTTTGAGAGAGAATTTGAACTCAGGTCTCCCTGTTTCTAAGTCCAGCACTCTATAAACCATACCACTTTGCTGCCAACATTTTTCTGTTCTTGCAGCTATTTCTTAGCTGGCCCATATCCTTTGCCACCTTGTCTTACAGCCTGATTTTCTTCCTCAAAGTGTATTATAGCTCTTTATAACCTATGGAGCTTCCAATCTGACTTCTCTTTATTTCTACCCTCAACAGTTTATCTTTTTTAATTATTTGTGAATATTTCCCTTGATCAGCTTCACTTCTCAATCCTTCTAGATTAGCTAACATACAACATAGCTTGCAGTGATTTTCATTAAATAGCCTTTCTAACTCTTGTATACTCAATCCCTGGGGAAGGGGAGGCAAAGGCGGTCTTTTTTGTGTGTGTGCAAGGACAAGAATAAACTCTATTAATAATTCTGGGTAGTTAAGTGGTGCAGTAGGGAGCTGGGCCTAGAGTTAGGAAGACCTGAGTTAAAATCTGGCCTCAAACACTTACTAGCTATGTGACCTTGGGAAAGTCATTTAATTGTGTTTGCTCAGTGTCCTCATCTGTGCAATGAGCTGGAGAAGGAAATAGCAAAGCACTCTAGTATCCTTGCCAAGAAGACCCCAAACGGGGTCATGAAGATTGAACACTACTGGAATGACTCAATAATAACAACCTTAATAATTCCAAGATAGACTATGATTTTCCCATTGTGCTATCTGAAATTTTGATCCCCTAGTATAGAAGTATTACTGTTCCTATTCAACATTAAACATTTTCTTAAGCCTTTTTTGCAACGAGGCTTATAGAAGCTCAATATATCTCCCAGACTCTTCTCAAATCCATGGCAAATCAACTCCGAGAAAGTGGGCAAACAATCAAATTCCTTCCTGCCAATGATGCCACATTATGTTCCCCAGTTCTCCCTTGGTTATGGGTTTCCTAGGTTTGGAAATAAAAGACAGGAAAGCTGGCTTTGTCTAAGGACTTTAGCGAGGCTATACATCTTTGATGTAAAACCATAGAAAGTAAGCTTGTCGGTTCTACTTTCACAACATTCCTGGCGTCCGTTACTTCTCTTCACTCCCATGGCCACCTGTACATCATTCTAACAGGTTTAAGCTACTAGCTTAAAATTTCACTAAGATTTTTGGTGTACCGTATATTTTGTGTTTGCTTTTCTATGTCTGCATTGCTTCTGTCCAGAGGAATGCAAGTTCTTTGGGGAAAGAGACTATTTGGTTTTCATTTTTGCATTTCTAGGGTTTAGCACAGTGCTTGGCAGATAGCTGGGGCTTAATAAATACTTGTTGAGTGAATGAATGTACACTCCAATCTCTCTTTCACTGGGAACATGGGAGACCATATTCAGAAAGGTACCACTCTGTCTTCCAATCTCCATAATCCTCAAAGTTGTCATGCCTCCTTTGTCCCTCTAACGTTCCATCAAGCATGGCCCCTGGTTGCCCGATAACTTTTGTTGTTTATTCTCACTATGATATCATTGACATAAAAGGCACACCTCTGCAAACACTTAGTCCATTCACTACAGAGTAAACTAACCCTGTCATCCCAGTAACACGCTTATTGTTTCTTATACATCTGTGGTTCAGGTTACCTCCTGGTTCCCTTGACTTTCCTCTTTAGTTATTTATCATCTTAGAACTCTCTTTCTGTTCTCAACCAAATTCCTAGGGGAAAAAAGTGTCATTTACTGGTGTTTCCCTCCATTTTTTTCCTCTCACTTCCCAGATCTTGGTAACCTGGCTTCTGACCTCATCACTCAAACAAAATTGCTCTCTCCAAAGTAACCAATGATGTCTTCATTGTCAAATCTGATGGTCTTTTCTCAGTCCCCACCCTTCTTGATCTCTCTGTTGCATTTGACACTGTTTACTTCCTTTTCCTCCTGAATATTCTCTCCTCCACAGGATTTACTAATGCTGTTCTGTTTTGGTTTTCCTCCTACCTGTCTCACTGCTCCTTCTTAACCTCCTTTGCTGGGTCATCATCCATATTATGCCCCTTACTATGGATGGACTTGAAGACTTTCTTCTGGGTCCCTTTTTCTTTTCTTTATACACTATCGTATTTAGTAGCCTCATTAACTTCCATGCCTTTAATTATCATTTCTATGAAGGTGACTCCAAGAACTATTTTTTTTCCATTTCATTTCATTTATTTATTTGTTTGTTTGTTTGTTGGTTGGTTGGTGAGGCAACTGGGGTTAAGTGACTTGTCCAGGGTCACACAGCTGGTAAGCATCAAGTGTCTGAGGCCAGATTTGAACTCAGGTCCTCCTGACTCCAAGGCTGGAGCTCTATCCACTGCACCACCTAGCTGCCCCCCAAGACCTATTTTCTAACCCAGCTCTTACACTCCTGTTCCACATCAATAACTGCTTCACAGAAATTTTGAACTGGATTCCAAAAGCCATCTCAAGCTCAACCTATCTAAATCAGAACTCATTATCTTCTCCCTCGAGCCCACTCCTCCTCCATATTTCCTATTTCATGACCTTCCAGTTACTCAAGTTTGCAACCTTGGAACCATCCCCTAACCTTCACTTTCAATCACCTCCCAAGTCCAGTCAGTTGCCAAACCTTGTAATATCTACCTCCATAACCTCTCTCACATCCATTCTCTTCTATTCACTCTCCCATTATCTTTTACTTGGAGTATTAAAGTAACCTCCTTATTGTCTCTTTTCACTATTTCAAGTCTCTTTTCACTCTAATCCATATACCACAGACTCTTGAAGCATCAATTTGACCATGGCGCTGTCCTCAGTGACCTCTAAAGGCTTAAAGTTGTTCACAACCTGACCCCAACCCATCTTACCACCTTATTATTCATTACTCCTCTTCAGACTCACTATGGTCCAGTCAAAGTGGATTTTTTTTAAACTGTCCCTCATACATAGCACTCCAAATTCTTTTTCAATGCCTCTGCACTGGCTGTCCTGAGAATGCATTCTTTCTTCAACTCTGCCTGTTAGAATCTCTCATCTCCTTTGGGGCTCAGCCCAAGTGCCATCTTCTATATGGGGCTTTTATTGATTTTCTTCTCCCCAGCATCCAGTGCCCTCGCCACCCCCAATAACCCTCTCTTTTTCTACCTGTCTTGTATATATGAATCTACGTGTAAATTGTCTCCCCTAGTAGAAGATAAGATGCTTTAGGTTTCATTTTCCCAGAGCCAACCACAGTGCCTTTTGGAATCAAAAGGCACATAGTAGGCACTTAAAAAAATGTTTCTTATGGGGGCGGCTAGGTGGTGCAGTGGATAGAGCACTGGCCCTGAAGTCAGGAGGACCTGAGTTCAAACCTGGCCTCAGACCAAACACTTGACACTTACTAGCTGTGTGACCCTGGGCAAGTCACTTAACCCCAATTGCCTAAAATAGATAGATAGATAGATAGATAGATAGATAGATAGATAGATAGATAGATAGATAGATAAATGTTTGTTAGTTGATGATTTGACAGCCCCTCTTGTGTATATCCCTCATTGATATCTAATGAGCTTAATTGTGTAGTTATTTTAAAGACCACTCATGTTCGTACTTAATAATAGCTAACATTTATATAGTACCTACTATGTGTCAGGCTGCTAACAACTTGACAAGTACAGGCTACTGTGCTAGGGACTTTACCAATATTTGATCCTTGTAACAACCCTGAGATGTAGATGCTATTATTAGCCCCACTTTACAAAGAAGGAAATGAAGATTTTAGGGGATTTGCCCAGGGTCACACAGCTAGTGAGGTCAAATTTGAACCATGGTCTTCCTGATGCCAGGCCCAGCATTCTATATCCACTGTGGCACTTAGATGCCTCAAATTTATGGAGTTAGAATGCTTGCAAAGTTTATGGGCTTAAATATTTCTAAATACAAACTAGAAAAAGCAATACGAAAATATTCAAAGGATCCCTGATTTCATCAGCATTGGGTACTTTTAGTATGAGACCTTCCTCCACTAATGCAGATTATCATTTGTGGATGTGCCATCTGTGACTTAGTAGATCTTTGTCAAGGCACATTTAGAGGTTAAGTGACTTGTTAAGGGCAAGAGCTACTACTACCACTACTACTACCACCACCACCACCACCACCACCACCACCACCACCACCACCACCACCACCGCTACTACTACTATTACTACTACCACCACCACCACTACTACTACTAGTACTACTACCACCACCACCACCACCACCACTACTGCTACTAATTCCTAAATACTAGAAATGGGCTCGGGGAGTTTATTCTCAGATCAAGGCCATTTGCTACCAACCACGTACTTCCCCCTTTCTTTCTCTGGAAGTTTTAACTCCTTAGCCCTATGGCCTATTTGGTGATAATTTGCATGGACTTTAGACATTCCAATCATCATTCCACCCTCCAGTATTTATGTACTTTTGATTTCTAATGCTTTTCTGGCCTCTGAGTCATCATGACCCAGACACTTGTATTTTGTTTGCCCTGGAATCCCACCTCATTCCTTCCATTACCCAGTCTAATAGCCCTGGCCAACCCTTTCTCTCTCTGTCTCTCTCTCTCTCTCTGTCTCTCTCTCTCTCTGTCTCTGTCTCTGTCTCTCTCTCTCTCTCTCTCTCTCTCTCTCTCTCTCTCTCTCTGTATTTCTGTCTCTGTGCCTTTCATTTTTTCTCTCTCCCTCCCTCCTTTGTTTGATATCTCTCTCTCTTTCTTTCTCTCCCTCCTTTGTTTTCTCTCTCTCCTTTCCTACCTCTCTCTTCTCCTCTCTCTCCTTCCTTTCTTCCCTTCCTCTCTTTCTCCCTCTCCTTCTCCTTTCCTTCCTTCCTTTGTTCCTTCCTTCCTTCCCTCTCTCTCCTACTTCTTTCCTCTCTTTTTCCCTCCTTTCCTACCCCTCCCCTTCTTTTTGTTTCTCCTTCACCTGTCTATTTTTTATCCCCCTTCTTTCCCTCCCTTTTTCCTCCTCCTTTCCTCTCTTCCTCATTCCTTTCTCTCCCTCTCCCCTCCCTCCTCCTTCTTCACCCCTTTCTCTTAATATAGCTTTTATAGTGTTACACTAAATCCTTTAAAAAAGAATGTATAGTCAAGTTGTTTTTTCTCCAGATTATACAGTATACCTTTTATTTCTTCTATATATTTAATTTCCCCTCAAAGCTTTGTCACTAATTTGTTTGGCCGCATCTTATTACTGGAAGTTTCTTCCCAGCTGTTCTGTGAATTCTCTCAAGGGTAATGATTTTACTGGCCTGCTCAATTTGGAGAGGGCTTAGATGAGAATGACTTTTCCCATTCTTTTTAAAAATATTTTTTTCCTCTTTTCAGATATGCATATAAATTGGAGGCTATTTCTCCGTGACCAATTTTCAGATGTCCTTGTACAGTTTTTAAAGTTCTATTCTTGGGTGATTATTTGAAGTACTCTGCTCTAGGTCTAGCCTTTCCCCTTAATTCCGAGAGCCTGCTGTCTGTGGCTCACATTCAGCTGTTAATGATTTTCAGCTTGCTAGTTATTGCTTCTAATTCTCTTTTTATGTATTTCCCTTCACGTATTATTTGAACATTTAATTCCTTGTGGCTTTTAACTACAAAAGGGTTGGGCGCAAATCTTATTGTTTTTATATCTCTCAGGGATGTTCCATCCATCAATTTATTTCTCTCCTTCCTGTGTCTAGAAGCTGGCCAAGGGACCTGGAGATCATTCTGGAACCTTTTAGACAGGAAATAGAATGTACACAGTGGTCAAAGTTTTATCCTAATGCTAACTCCAAGCACTAGATTTCAGAGAATCACAGAATTTTGAAGTTAGAAGTCACTTCCGCTGTCCATCTAGTTCAGTCCAGAGCTGGAAGGAGTCCTCAACCATGTATGCAACAAGTTATGAGCTAGCCTCTGCTTTAAGACCTCCAATGAGGATTATCCCACTACCTCCCAAGGCGGCCCATTCTGCCCGGGAAAAGCTCCAAATGTTAGGAAGGTTTTTGCTGATATTAAACTTCTTTCTGTCTCTTTGTAATTCCCATCTATTTCTCCAGGTTCTTTCCTTTGGTTCAAGTAGAACAAACCTAATTCCTCTTACACCTGACAGGTCTTAGATACTTGAAGACAGCTATTATGTCCAGCAATTTCCTCACCCCAAACACTCCATAAATCAGCCATAGCAATACAACTATCACAACACACCACCCCCATCACCATCACCACCAGCACAACAAGAACTTCTCTAGGCTGAACAACCCTAGATCTTCACTGATCCTCCTAGGGCCATGACTCAAGAACCTTCACAGTCCTGGTTGCCCTTCTCTAAAATTCCTTGGTTTATGTGTTATATACATAGACATATCTGTGCCACACAAACAAACAGTAACATGAAATGAGATTATATTTTAATTCACTTAAATTCAACAAGCATTTGCTGGACACCTACTACATGTAAGTCACAGTGCTATGCTGTGTGGATATGAAAATAGTTGATGATACAGTTCAGGGGTATTTAACTTGGGGTCCACAGACTTATAAGGGATCCATGGGATAGATTTCAGGAGATCCCTGAACTTGAATGGGAAAAAATTATTTTGTTTTTCATTAACTTCTAACTGAAATTTATCATTTCCCTCAATTATTTAAAAACATTATTGTGTGAAGGGGTTCATAGGCTTAATCAGACTTCCCAAAGGGCCCCTGCAGGGGTATATTAGAATCAGCTAAAACAGGCCTGAGAACTGATTGTTAAATTTCCAGTGTGAGCATTTATATCTTGGAAACTGGAAAGTGCTACAAATCAGGTCTTGATTTATAGTTTTGTTGATTTTCTGGACTTAAGCACATGATGGAGACAATGTTAATAATGCCAATCACACTTAGAAGTGTGTCAAGCATCCATTCCCCCCTCCCCCAAGCTGGTTGTTAAACATGTATCATCACCCTTCTGGGATTGTAACACACAAAAAGGTTAAGAAACCTTGATCAAGTCACTGCCTTTGAGGAACTTATACTCTATGAAGGGGATTAGAGTATGCCCATACATAGCTAAGTATAATACAAAGTAGGGAGTGATGGGAGCAAAGGGAGATCGAGCTAAAGTCTTTTAAAATTTTTGAGGAGAGAAAGAACACTTTTAGCTAGGCAGAGCAAGGAAGGCTCAAAGGCTTTAGTTCCAGGAGTTACTCTGGACTCCTCCCTACCTCTGAGAGCCCCCATATCCAATATGGTGCCAAGGCCTGTCAATTTCGCCTTTGCAAGGTCTCTTGAACATGCCCCCTTCTCTCCTCTGACACTGCTCTCATCCTTGTGTTGCAGACCTTCATCACCTCACGCCTGGACAAGTTGCACTAGCTTGCTTGGGGGGTGAAGTTTGCCTCAAGTCTTCTCCCACTCTAATCTGTCCTCCATTCAGCCTCCAAAGTGATTTTCTTTTTTCTTTTTTTTTTAAAGTGATTTTCTTAAAGCACAGATCTGACCATATCATTCCCCACACTCAATAAACTTCAGTGGCTCCCTATTGCCTCCAGGATCAAATAGAAAATGCTTTTTTTTTTCCCATCCAAAGCCCTTCCTTCTACCTCTGCAGCCTTCTCACACCTTGCTGCCCAACATGAACTCTTTGATCCAGGGACGCTGGCCTCTTGGCTGTTCCATGAACCAGACCCTCCATCTCTCAGCTCTGGCATTTTTTCTGGCTGTCCTCAGTGCTTGGAAGGTTCTCCCTCCTCTTCTCTGACTACTGTCTTCCTTTAAGGCCCAACTAAAGTATCTTCTTCTACTAGAAGCCTTCCCTAAACACTCTCAATTCTAGTGCCTTGCCTATGTTAATTACTTCTTATTTACCCGCTTGCTTTGTATGTATTCGTTTGCATGACGTCTCCTTATTAAATTGTAATCTCATCGAGTGCAGGTAATAGAGTTTGCCTCTTTTTGTATCTCCCATATCTGGTATATAGTAGGTGCTTAATAAATGTTTATTGATTGATTGCTAAACATGCTAATTGCTATGTGTAATGTCGTATGCTTGTTTCATATTTTGCTATTATTTTCATTTGACTATGGTTTGCGTGTTTGCTTATGCTCATAGGTAAGTTGTGTTTCCTATACAGGCCTATTGATAATGTTATTGCTATAGCTAGCTTTGTGGATTAGCCATGCTTGTTGCTTTTTATTGATTTCTGTGTGCTATGTATATGCATATGTATATGATATGTAATTCTAGATGTACAAGTAACTATGTCCTGTATGTAGTTAATCATGTTGTCACTGTAGTAACCTCCCAGGTGAAGCTCTGTAGAGTGCAGTGTCTGTAGCAGGTACTGTTAATGTACATGTGTTTTATTTCAGTTTTAGTGGTATCACAGGTTGGTTACTTTATTTGCCAAGAAAGTAACCTTTGTTGTTTTAAAGTGCTGATTTCTGTATTTATACTCTATAGTTACAGGTTTTGGACTTGCTCCACTTGATCTTTCCAAGGGACAGCAAAGATTTTCAGACCAGGGGAGGAATGTAACTGGGGCCCTGAAACCCATTGGTATAGGACTATCTCCTCATTGGTAGAGATCAACATCCCAGGAATATGAAGGGTGGGACAGAGTAGGAGAGGGGAGAGGTCTCTTCAGTCTTTGGTTTCTTCAGAGTCTTCCAGTTTATCTTCAAGCTTCTGGCTTCAAGAGAGAAGATGGATGATGCTAACTCCACTTCAGGTTGACTAATGGAGAAAAAGATTCTAGGAAGACTCCTACATGAGATGAACTTGGAGTCTCTATTATGTTCCCATCCCCTGCTCATGGCACTAGGGACATTTTTTCCTTTGGGAGAGATCTAGGGCTCTCTTTTTCTTGGTTAGGCTAAGTTATTTCACTCCCAATGGGAGAATTCCTTCAATCTGTGCTATCTGGTAATCATTCTCTTATATATACTTTTTCTGATTTCAGTTTTGTTATCAACTTGAATAATTGGGCTTCTTTGCTAAAAACAAAACAAAACAAAAAAGTAGCAACTTATTCCTGGTCTGGGGATGGTTTGAAAGATAGCACAGAGGAAGGAGGCTATGTGTTGAGCTGAGGGAACAGTTAGAATCTAGTTTGGATGGAATGTAGAGCTTATGAAGGGGAATAATGTGCAATAAGGCCAGAAAGGAAAGGTTTAAGCCAGACTATGAAAGACCTTAAAAACTTTTTTGGAAGGGATGTGGAAATTGGGACACTAATTCATTCTTGGTGGAATTGTGAACTGATCCAACCATTTTGGGGAGCAATCTGGAATTATGCCCACAGAGTTATAAAGTTACCTATACCCTTTGACCTAGCAATACCATTAATTAGTCTATTTCCAAAGATAATTAGGGGAAAATGAAAAGAACCTATATGATCTAAAATGTTTATAGCAGCTTTCTTTGTGGTGGTAAAGAATTGGAAATTGCAGGGATGCCCACCAGTTGGGCAATGGCTGAACAAGTTGTGGTACATGATTGTGATGGAATGCTACTGTTATAAAAAATGATGAGCTCAATGATTTTAGAAAAACATGAAAAGACTTGTAAGAAATAATGAAGAGTGAAATGAGCAGGATCAAGAGAAAATTGTGTATAATAACAGCAATGTTGTTTTAAGAACAACTTTGAGCAAACAAGTTACTTTGACTATTATAAATACCCAAATTAACTATAAAGGACATATGAAGAAAGACACTATGTACATCCAGAGAAAGAACTGATAAATAGAAGTGTGTACAGAAAAATTTTACACATATGTGTGTATGTGTGTGTGTGTGTGTGTGTGTATACACCTATCTGTGTCTAGTGGTAGCCATCACTAGGATGGGGGGGAGGAAAGAGAAAAAAAGAAATTTACGTGATAATTTTTTTGTGTATTTAAAGGAATAGCAAGTTATACATAGTAGATTTACAGTTTCATATGCAATCATCTTTTTATTGTACTGTGTTATAGAAATGCTTGTTTTATTCCATAAATTAAAAATAAAAAATATAAATTCACATTTACATTTTAAGTTGTTTTAAAAATCATTTCAACAGGTATGATTTATGAAAACTATAAATACATACAAGTTTTTATTTTGTAGAGTAAAACCTAAGCTAATTCTGAACCACTGTGGTCTCTGTTTCCTTTGTACTTCCAGGTTTTGAACAGTTATATCCATGTGAGCCTAAAACATTTAGCTATCACTAATACAGCTTAGATTTGCAAGATGTGCCAGATAAAAGCTGGTTACCTCTGGAGATTTTGTGGGTGAAATTTTGCAAACTGTCATCTGTGAATGGTAGAAACATGGCTTCACAGAATCAACATCACTGAATCATAAAATTTCAGAGTTGGAAGGAACTTCATTGGCTTCTTGTCTAATTTATACCTGAAAAAGAACCCTCACTACAAACCTATCTCATGAATGGTATTCCAGTCTGCACTTGGAAACTCCCAATGAATGGGAGCCCACTACTGCCGGAGCTGGTACATTACACTTGTGTATAGCTCCATTTTTCGTTGTATCAAGCCAAAATTTGTTTCTTTGCAACTTCTACATTTACTTCTAGCTCTGACCTTTGAGGAGAAATGAAACAAATCTAATACCTCTTCCATTTTAAAGCCTTTCAAATATCTGAACATGGCTAAATTGTCCTGTCTAAATCTTTATTTCTTCAAGCTAAACAACCTCAGATCACTCACCTGACCCTAATACTGCATGAACTCAGGGCCATTAACCATGCTAGGTACCTTCTTCCAAACCCTTTGGTCTTTTCCAGATGATACAAAGCCTATATTTCACATATGATTATTCTTTTTTTTTTCTGTGAAAATTTATAAAAAGACATTCTTTTGACCAAATATTCACTTGAAAGAGGAGATAAAAAAAGAGAAAATAAAATTCAATACTGAAGAATTAAATGAAGAAAAACACAAAGAACAGTTATAACCATGAATATGAATGGATTAAACTGCCTAATAAGATAGAATGGCAGGCAGAGTGAGTAAGAAAATAATGCCAAACAATTTGCCACATACGAAAAAGAAATTAAAACCAAAGACACATACATTGTAGAAATAAAGGTCTGGAACTACATTCACCATACTTTAAGAGAGTCTAGACAAGTAGGAATTGCTATCATGATTTCAGATATTGCAACAATAAAAACTGATAATGCCAAGAAAGAGAAAGGAGGAAATTGCATTATATTCAAAAGCACTACAGACAATGAAACCATATCATTATTAAATATATATCCATCAAATGGCATAGTGTTTAAGTTCCTTAGGAAAAGTTAACCAAATTGTCAAAAGACATAGAAATATTCAGGAGACTTTTATATTCCTCTTTCAAAGATGGACAAATCTCTGAAAGATAAAACAGAAAGCAGAGCAGAATAAATTGTTGGAAAAAAACAAAATGTGAATGTTTTATGGTTACATTAGAATGCAAATATAAAATAATATACATAATTTTTGTGTTTCACGTAGTATCTGTATTACCAAAATTGATATATGCTAGGACGTAAAAGATAAAAAGAAGGAAATATTAAATATATTTTTCATGAAACATAACACTATAAAAATAGTGGTTAATAAGAAGCATAAGCAAAAGATATGATCTTAAATGGAAACTAAGTAACAACATCCTATAATAATGAGTGGGTCAGTGAAAATTATAAAAACAATAAGTTACTATGTTAAAGAGAGTGACGACATGAGAATTTACTGAAATTTATGGGGTAAACTAAAGCTGTCTTCAGAGGAAAAATTCTATATCTGAAAAAGATATATATATGTATATATATACAGAGAGAGAGAGAGAGAGAGAGAGAGAGAGAGAGAGAGATTTATGTGGTAAGCAGGCAATTTTTTAAAAGCTAGAAAATAAATTAATAATTCCAAATAAGTACGAAAGAAGAAATATTAAAATGAGACAATATTTGAAACAGAAATACTATAGAACTGATAAAACAAAGAGCCAATTTTAAAAAACAAAATAAATGAGACATTAGTTATTATATCTTTAAAAAAGATGAATTAAATTTGCAAATAATAATTGAACAAGATCAGTGCTTGGCAGAGAGTAAATAATAATTATTATCAGAAACTACTATATACAAATGCAATGGACAGAGCCCTGGATTGGAATCAGGAAGACCTGTACTCAAATCCTGACAGACACTTAGCTGTGTGACCCTGGGCAAGTCACTTAACCTTTCTTGGCCTTAATTTCCTCGTCTGTAAAATGAAGATAATGTTAGCATCTACTTCCCAGGGTTGTTACGAGGATTAAAGTGCTATATAAATGCTAGCTATTGTTGTTGTTGTTACTATCATTATCTATTATTATTATTAAGCATAATAATAATAAAACCTCTCATAATGCTTTCTCTTTCTTAATTATTTCCTGTGTATCCTGTATATAACTTGTTTGTACTTTTTTTTTTGCTTATTGTCTCTCCCATTAGACTGTCAGCTCCTTGAGGGCAGGGACTGTCTTTTACCCCTTTTTGTATCCCCAGCACTTAGCGCAGTGCTTGGAACATGGTAAGTGCTTAACAAATGTTTATTGAGTTATTATTATTATTATTATTATTATCATTATTATTATGATGATGATATGTAAGAAAATAAAGAATTTACATGAAGTTGATCATATTTACAAAAACATAAAATACACAAATTAACAAAACAAGAAATATAGCTCTCAAGCAGACCATTTTCAGAAAGAAGCAAGGTGGTATGAACTGGATGAGAAGTCAAAATAAATTAGATTCAGAGTCTGCCTCTGTCTCTCACCAGCTATGAGAGTGCCACACACAACCTCTCTGAATCTTTGGTTGTCAAATGAGGGCGATAATGCTTGTAATATTTACCGCTTAGAATTTTTGTGAATCACAAATGAGATTTTTATATATGTATGTATATATTTATTACATTATGTACACACATATACACATATGTATATACACAGACATATATATGCCTATATATATACAAACTTCAAAGCACAATGCAAATATCAGTTATTATTTAAAATGATTAAAAATATATGTATGGGTTAGGGTGCAGTGGGTTGAACAGAAAGCATATATAAAGCTGAGTTTTTGGCTCAAAGTTAACTGCCTTGGAGATGAACTTGTGAGTTGGAGAGATTCAGAAGTTCTGGGTCCATTGGGTGGAGTTGGTCGGTGGCAGGCAGAATTTCCTCACTGGTGAAAATGATCACACGCAGAAGACCTAGACCAAAAGTCATGTGGACAATGCACAAGAGAGGTGAAATGTAAAATGTTCATTCAGTAGACCAACATGATGTCTTCATGTTCTGATAAGGTTAAAGTCTCTGCTTCCCAAAAGATTGCAACAACAGTTATAAATGAAATGACTGAATCCTATTTTAAGATGTTCTGTTGTGTGTAGGAAGTAAATAGCTACCACATACCTGATTCATATTGTACAATGAGTACTTTGCTATTCTCCCCTTTGGAGAGACACCAGACAGAAGCCATAACCTAAGCTGTAAATAATTTTCCTCTGGGATGAGGAAGTGGGGAGCATAATGAGCTCAAAGGAGTGAGGAAGGGGAGGTTAACTTATTAGAGGTCAAGATCCCCAGAACTGAAGCCAGTCTGACCATATGTGTAGATCTGGAGTGGTGGTACTGCTTAGGGAAAGGAAGTGGCCACAGTGTCCCAGCTTTTTGCCTAGCAGTGGCTTATTTAAAATTATTATTACATATTTACCTAAAATCAAGAGCTAGCATCATTTTATTTTGTGGAGAAACTATGGCTACTTTTCCAATAAGTACACAGGCAGAGCAAAGTCCTCACTATTAGTTGACATAGTACTAAAAATGACAAGAGAAAAAAATAAAGGAATGCTTATTGGCAGAGGGTATAATTATTCCTTTTTGTAAATGGCATGATATTTTACTTAGAGAATCAGTAAAGAAACTAACCAAGATAATTAATGGCTTCAGCCATAGGCATCATTTCTATATAAAATACCAAAAATCAGGAAAAGAGTTAGAGAAATCCTATTTCAAATGACTAAAAATATATTAAAAATCTGAGATTCAACCTGCCAAGATATATTTAAGTCTTCTGTTAATGTGATTAGAAAATTCTGATTATGGTAATAAAAGAAGACTTACTAAAGGTACACTCATTGCTCATGATTGAGACATACCAATGATGGTACAGTTACTGCAGCACCTTCTCTGAGGCAACTCAGAGGCTCTCCAAAAGGGAGTAAGTGCTTGTGGTTAATTATTTCAGATTTCTAGGCTAGCAGACAATACCTGACCAAAGGAGAATCTCATAAGACAAATAGTCTTGTTTAGTTGTTTTTCAGCTGTGTCTGACTCTTGGTGACCCTATTTGGGGTTTTCTTGGCAAAGATACTGGAGTGCTTTGCCGTTTCCTTCTGCAGCTCATTTTACAGATGAGGAAACTGAGGTAAACAGGGTTAAGTGATTTGCCCAGGGTCATAAAGCCAGTAAGTGTCTGAAGCTAGATTTGAACTTAAGAAGATTCCTGACTCGAGGTGTGGCAGTCTATTCACATGCCACCTAGCTGCAAATAGTCTAGGTCAGCTTAAAAGTGAAAAAAATATTTAAAAATATAGATGTTAACGAACTATCCTAGCATGTTCTGGGCAAACTGCTAGTCACTACTGTTTTAGGGATGTGAAATCTACACTTCTCATATTAGCTGAAATATTCATACTGGGTTGTAACAATACAATAGTAATACAATAATCATTTAACTATGCAAAAGTTATCCAAAAAGAACTGGGTAGATATGTAAGCAAGCGCACCAGAAAAAGTCACTGCAAAATTACAGTCTAAAACAAAAGAGAAAAGCACGTGCCCAAAACTAAGCTATCTGATAACAAAGGTCCCTGGAAGAAAATATCTTCAGTGGGTCCTTTTTTTTTTAAAGAGGTTCAGCTCTAACACTTTCATTTCTGCTTATTAGAATATCTTGGGGCTTAAACTAGACCCTAGGTTTTATATAGACCCCAAAGGGCATTGCTAAGTTTCTTTAGCCAATTGAATATTCTTTTTGTGCAACTTTACCATAGCTGATTAAGGAATTATCAACATTCAGTCTAAAGCATGTGATTGATTAGTGGAGATGTGCCCTTACTGGTTAAGACACCAGGCATGGTTGTTTTATCCCTTACTTTAAATGGGTTTGAGGGGGTGACTTAATTGATTTATTCAATCAACCCCACCCTTATATTACTAAAGTAATTTACAGAAGTTCTAATTAGTGTGAATAATGACTCCTCTGAAATGATCACATTATCTGACTTCGAATTGCCTACTTCCATTGGGCTCAAACAATTGACCATATTTTATGTAATTATATTGAATAGAACAAATTTGAATATATGGGACTAATTCAGGGCAGTGGTGTCAGATTCAAATAGAAACAGATCTCTGCTGCATATTGACTTAGAAAATCCCAAATTAACATTACCTAGGTTGTACCATTTTTTAAAAAATCTACTTCGTTAAACATTTTGGGCAGTGAGTTGACACCCCTGATTTCAGGGGATTCATTCACACTAATGGGAACCTAGTTGTAGCACCATACCAATGAAATCACCAAGAGGTTACTTTATCAAATTAAATAAAAGAATAATAAAACTCACTTGGAGGAATTAAAAGGAATATCTAAGGAAATAAATGGGGGGAAAGGTAGAAATGGGGTAGGTACATAACACTTACAGAACTCAAACTATATTATAAATCAGAACTACTGGTACTGGTTAAAAATTAGATGAGTAGGTCAGCAGAACAGAAAATCCAGGCTCAAGAGTGTAATCTAGTGCTATTAATATCAATTATTGGCCAAAGGATTCCCTTTGTGACTAGGACTTCTGGGAAAATTGTAAAGTAGTTTAATGGAAAAAGAGGTTTTGGCTAACATTTTATGTCATAAGTCAGAATAACTTTCAAATATATCAGCAACCTAGATGAAAAAGCAATATTGTAATAAAGGACTGGTCAGTAAGTATAGTCCTTTTTAGCCTGTGCAGAGCACATCAACATGCTTGGCTGATGCAATTCTCCACATGGATGAGCCTGGCAAGCCTGCTTCCAGCTCATTTGATGGTTGAGGAA
This sequence comes from Phascolarctos cinereus, assembly GCF_003287225.1. Classification (NCBI taxonomy): domain Eukaryota; kingdom Metazoa; phylum Chordata; class Mammalia; order Diprotodontia; family Phascolarctidae; genus Phascolarctos; species Phascolarctos cinereus. Next base: position 39,700,503 of record NW_027555625.1, read on the forward strand.
ACTGAGGCCAACAGGGTTAAGTGACTTGGTCAGGGTCACACACCTATTAAGTATCTGAGGTCAGAAGATAAGTCTTCCTGATTCCAGGTCTTGTACTCCATCTGCTGTACCACCAGCTGGTAAGCTGCTCCATAACACTGTAAATTTGAGTTTGCTCTAAGTAAATAGTTGCCAAATTAGATCTCCCATACTGTAGCACAGACCTAGAGCTGGTCAACAGAATTATTGCCTAAATCAAGTGTCATTCAGAAGTAACCATATGGTTTCTCTGGGGTGGACTTATCCTTTTATTAAAAAGCTAAACCTTTCCATCAATCAATTGACAAGCACTTAAGATGAGTCAGGTACTGTCCTAGGTCCTGGAGATACAAATACAAAAAAATGAACCAATCCCCGTTCTTAAGGGGTTTGGGACATCTATTCTCTTGAGCTTGTGGTTTTATCTTTGTGTTTGTCTCTCATGGCAGTACTACATTCCCTGGGTGTATTCAGGGTTGAGCCAGGGATCGTATGGTAACTGACCATCCGGGTGAACCCCCACATCCTCATTACATGGATCTTTCTGAGAGGACAGAAGTCAGGTCTGCTATATATTTTTTTCTAAACCAAAGAGTTCCTTTGGTTCTTCATCCTATGGCATGGGGTCCAATTTCCTCACCATCCCAATGAGATCCTCTATACTTAACACATCAGAGATACGTGATTTTATCAGTGTAGTTCCTGCCTCCACCATTGAGGATCACACCACCCCTTCACGAATTGGGTAGAGAGGCTGTGAGAGTTGGTGTGGCTGATAAATTCGTCACCTTATGTACAGTGAAGATGAGCTTTTCCCTACTTCACGAATTTAGTCCTTAGACAACAAGCAGAGCCTACAACTGTTCTTAGATTGCTGTCAACTCTTTAATGCTGATGTTGTCCAACATAGCCAGCTGATCCTTGAAAAGCAGATCTACAATCCACCACAAGCTCAGACTCAAAGGTTTCCTGGTTTGGAATGCACTACTATAACTTGGATTCCACAGGGAACCCAGAGTCATCTTCATGCCATGATAAGGCACCTGAACAGGAAGTTATTGGAGCGCCTTCTGTATGCACTTCTGTTTGTCAACATCCTTTTTAAAAGATGATTCTTGGGGGGCAGGTAGGTGGCACAGTGGCTAGAGGAACAGCTGTGGAGTCAGGAGGACCTGAGTTCAAATTTGACCTCAAACATTTACTGGCTCTGTGAACCTGGACATGTCACTCAACTCTAATTGCCTATATAAACAACCAAACTAAAACTAAAACATGGTTCTTGGAAAATGGATATAATATGCCAGATGTGATCTGACTAATGGGAGTATAAAAAGTTGGCAAACGTCAGGCATAGGATTTCAACCCAGGTTTTCTTCACTCCAAGTTCAGCATGATGTTTTGCTTCTCTCAGTGGACTTTTTCCAGGACTGTGCCTTTTTTTTATGTCAGTTTCCCTATTTGTAATAAGTTAAATGGGTGGCATTTTTCTGTGATGCGTCTGAGCCTTGAGGCAATCGGGGCAGAATTAACATGGTGTAATGGAAAGTGTTTGCAGGCTGGTTCTGCTTTTTGCTACCTGATACAGTGGGCTTAGCCACGGAGAAGACACTACCCTCAAATGCTCCATCTGAAAACGAAAGGAGTACAGAACCAGGGAATCACAAAAAGCAGACAGAGCCTCGCAACAGAACGTGGATTTCTTGGGAACAAAGAGCAAAACCGTGGCAGAACGAGAGCTGTAGTTCGCCAGTTACGCCGCTAGGTGGAGGCACATGCCCATCCTTTGTGCATGGAGCCCTGTCCCCAGACGTTTCAGGGTTATGGCGAGGAAGGGATTGCTTTGCTCCTCACCCTCCCATGCTGTAACTAAAGCGCTTGAGGCCCAGTAGTTAAAAACACTGGCAAGGAAGCGAGGGCGTTTCTATCTGCTTCAATGGTCAGTTCCTTCCTGGTTACCCCTACCTCAGTTTCCCCTCTGTACAATAGGGAAGAAGGCTACCCTCTCAGAAATACTTGAAAAGTGGCCTAAAAATTGGCTGGGAAGCAGTTTGCAGATAAAAATGTCAAATGTTCCAGAAGGGGGAAAATAGTAAATGGACCCAGAGGAATTTGAAAGGTCAGTTAGACATTTAAATCTATTGGCTTGGGGGGAAATGAATAAATACCAAGGCAGGCTAGTTAGCAACCTTGCCTTCTAGTCAGTCCAGGAGCATCTTATAATCTCATTGCAAACACAAGCATTAGATACCCAGGACTCTTAGGTCGTTAGAGCTAGGAAGAAAGGAAGGAAACAGGCATTTATTAAGTGCCTACTATGTGTCAGGAACTGTGCTAAGCACTTTACAAATAACTCCTAGAGCTCCTATCCTGTTCCCTTTCCTCCATTTCACAGACACTGAGATGTTAAAACTATCAGAAAACGCTAAGGTCTTTTCTGAAATCCTATGATCTTGTCACTTAAAAAAGGTCTGCATTCAAATCCTGACTCAGTCATTTATGCCCTGTATGACCTCAGGCAAGTCATCTAACTTCCATGGGCTTCAGTTTCCTCATCTGTAAAATGGGAGGGTTGTACTAGGTGGCCTTTGGAGTTCCTTTATAGATCCAAATCTATGATTCTAAGATACTGAGTGTGAGACTCTGCCGAATGGACAAGGTAAGCATCTAGTGACAGAGATCTGGGCAGCTGGGGGGGGGGGCTACACCATGCACAGAGTGCATTTGACCTTTTTCTGCCTCAGTTTCCTCACTTTTCTCAACTGTAAAATGGGGATAATAACAGCACCTACCTCTCAGCATTGTTGTAAGCATTGTGACTGACACGCAGTAGGTGTTATACAAACCTTTATTCTCTCCCTTCCCCCTCACCTCCCATATAAGGACACCAAGTAGAGTCCACAAGTCAAGAAGGCATTCTCCATGCACCCTTCCCATAAAATCTCGAGAAAGAGATGTCTTGGGCCTATCTTTCCATCTCCCACCTGGGAGCACAAGTGGTCTCCTCTATCAAGAATGCCCTCCCTCTACATCTGAGCTGTGTGCAATCCCTAACTACCTCCTAGACAGGACCTTTCTTACCTCTTATTGAAGATTCTTTTTTGTGTATTTGTTGTGCAGTTGTTAAGTAATATCTGATTCTTTGTGATCCCATTTGGGATTTTCTTGGCAGAGATACTGGCGTGGTTTGCCCTTCCTTCTCCAGCTCATTTTACAGATGAAGAAACTGAGGCAAACAGGGTGAAGTAACTTGCCCAGGGTCACACAACTAGTAAGTATCTGAGGCCGGATTTGAACTCAGGTCTTCCTGACTCCAGACTTGGCACTCTATCTACTATACCACTTAGCTACCCTATTTGTATATACTCTGTCTTTATTTGTCTTCATGTTGTAACTCCTGTAGAATGTAAGTATCCCAAGGGCAGGGTCTCTTTTTTTGGCTCTGTCTCGTATCATCAGTGCCTAGAAGAGTGCTTGGCACAAAGTTGGGTAAGTGCTTGTTGAACTAGATTATTTACTGAAGGTCAGAAATTCTTCCCTCTGGTCTAGAGACTTCTCCAGCCAGTACAGAAAGTTTCCCACTAGATAGGGCTCATTCAGATTTCTGCTGGAATCCTCTGTGGGGCACAATGTCTCATTCACAGTGGGCACTCGATAAATGTTTGCTGAATGGAATTGAATTTCCATCCCACCACCCACTCGTTAAGCTCTTTGGAAGAAAAGTATTGGACACAAGCAGGATATTATTATTGCTGCTATAATTATTAGAGTTATGACTCCGACTGTCATCATAAGGAAAATGATCCAAATGCAGCAGTATAATGAGAGACAGGGCCTCTCTAGCTCCAAGCAAAGTCAAAGGGCCAGCACATTAGCATTGAATTTTCTTCTCCAACCTCTGCACTGATTGTTCTATGCCTGGAAGGGAAGGAAGAGAACCAGAGTTTATTAAGTGCCCAATATGTGCCAAGAGTTGTGCCAAGCATCTCATTTGATGTTCACAGCAACCATGGGAAGGAGGTGCTCTTAATAACTCCATTTTACAGTTTAGGAAACTGAGGCAGATAGAGGTTAAGTGACTTACCCAGTCTCATACCACTAGTAAGTATCACAGGCTGGAATTGAATTCAGGTCTTTCTGAGTCCAGGCCCAGTGGCAGAACCTAGGTGCCTCAAATATTCTTCCTTCTTATCTCTGCCTCTTGGAATCTCTCATTTCCTTCCAGACTTTTAGCTCCCAAGTCAGTTTCTATATGTAACCCTTGGCTCTAAAAGTCAGTTGTATGGAATTCTTTCATCATTGGTGAAGACTGATTACCAAATGCCTTGAGCCAGCATAAAAGGGGCCAGGTTTGGAAGAGAACAGGAGAGAAGAGAGATGTGGTCTCTTGGGCTCTTCTGATTTCCAGCATCAAGAGAGAAGATGTTTGATGCAACCCACCCTTTAGATCACTGAGGAGAGAGGAAGATATGAGAAGAAGCCACCATAACTGAGACAGAGTGCCAGAACTCACCCAAGAGGAAAATCTCTAAAGTCTCTAGTATAGTGAGCTGGGGACAAGGATATGATCGATATGCCAGCTTCTCACATGTCCGTTTCTTCCCAGAATCTTTTTCTCCCTACAGCAACTTGAAGAAAGGAAGGCATCATCTACTTTCTATCTTTATGCTGGAAGCCAGAAGAGCTCAAGAGACTACATCTCTCTTCTCTCTCACTCTCTCCAGCTCTGATACTTGACCAATGAGGAGTTTCATATAATTCGTCCTTAGAACCAGGGGTTACATAGGTAACACTTTTTCTTGGCCCATCTCCTCCCCACCTTCATCTACTGGTGCCCTCTATCTCTAATTACTTTGCACTTATTCTGTATAATCATGTATGTGCTTATACATGAATATGTATGAACTCTAGAATGTAAGTTCCTTGAGGACAGGGACTGTTTTTTCTTGTTATTTTATTTTTAACCACAGCACCCATAGAAGTGTCTGACCCATAGAAGATAGTTAACAAATACATATCCATTAATTGATTGTTGTATAGAGGACTAAGCAGGGTGTGGGTTTTTAATAAGAATTCCATGACTTAACCTGGCTCCATCCTTTCCTCAAAGCAATCCCATATCTGTTTTTGGACTGATACTCACCATGTCCCTATGAAGAATGGGGGATTTTGAGGCACGTAGAAACACATAACGTGCACACTCACATGATTTCCCCAAAGTCAGACAACAGCTGGTCATTCTGTATGTCCCGAAGAGTGTAAGCACCTTGAGGGCAGAGATTATTTCTTTTTTATTCTTTGTGTCCCAAAACCCCAGAGTAATACATTGTTCATTGTAGGGTGGGTATAGGGATTGGATCTTATTTCATTGACATGGTGATGATATGATATGATATGATATAATTTCCATGTCGAGGAGACTCTCTTTTCCAATGTCAGTTTGCACCTTTTCATCTTCAATAGTTTTTGAGAGTACCTAGAGAGAATACTGGGCAATCAGCTTGCCCAGAATTATACAGCCAGTATGTACCAGAGGTCAGACTTGAACTCAGATCTTCCTGGTATCAAGGCCAGTTCTCAATAAATTTTGCTATGCTGAATCTCAAAGCTTGCATGTAATAGGAATTTAACAAATTAAATTAAAATCAACAGACACTGCGCTAAGCTGTGGGAATACAAACACCCAAATGCAATAGTCCCTGCCCTCAAGAAGCTTATATTCTACTGGGAGAAGGGAACACAAGAAAAAAAAATTAAGTATAAGGAAACTTTAAGAGAGAGAGAAAGAATTATATAACTTAAAGGAAATAGGGAGGGCTTCACGGTAAGACTATCACTTGAATTGACCCTTGAAGGAAGATATTTAATGAGAGGGGCTCACTACACATGTACGAAATATGCTCTGGCTCACTCTCCCAGATCCAGGTCAGCTGCATTGCTCCCTTAGGATTCTAGGATGTGACTCAGGGTTAGGATGTCTCTACCTTAATATTTTTGAGCCCCCATCAGTTACATTCACCCAACTGTTAGTCACCAGTGAGTAAGTAATAACCTAGTTCCATTGAATCAATGAATATCAATTACCTTTTAGGAGGGTGTATATATACTTTGAAGAGCTAGCAGGAACAGAAGTATAAACATTTCCCCCAACATGTAGGGGGCACTTTCTCTCCTATGCCATTTTAGTTTCTGGGGAGAGATGACTCAGACTTAGCATAGTTTCTACATAGTATTGGTCCCATCAAGTTCACATAAAAATTTGACATTGAATCCTTGTCTCAGTTACTGCTTTTGCTACTGAAACAAAAGAGCCAAGGCTGAGGTCAAATATGAAGGCTAATTTTCGTAGGGCCACACATCTGCTTTGGAAGGCAAAATACCCAAGACCGCTCTCTTTACAGTATTTGTCTCTCCCAAGATTGCCAAGGGAAGGGGGCAAATGGTGGATGAGCTATCCACCAAGAAAGAGAAAAAGGATGAGGTTAAGGCCTTTTGAAAGCCCCCTAAGTTCTGGTTCTACAACCTAAACCAAAGAAAGAGGTTGTTGTTTACTTCATAGAATCAGTAACTGAATGTTTATGATTGTTCCAAAGTCTCTCCAAGGCGCTTCCTTCACACATCATCATGACGCTCCTGGAAGCAGGCTTCCCAGCCTCTTCCTCATGGGCATTGGTATCAGAGGCATTCTGTGCATGCACCAGTCCCTCATGACACAGTTACTGGGGGATGACTTGCCTGCTATTCACATAGAAATGGTGATGGAGTGTTGGATTTGGGGAACAACTAGTAGACCAGTTTGGCTAGTAAGTAGAGCTCATGATGAAGAGTAGCATGAAATAAATCTGCAAAGGTGGGTATGAAGCAGTTTGTGAGGGGATGAGTAATTTATACTTTATCCTATAAATCAGAAGTATTCAAAATAGGACTTACGGCCTGACCCCAAGGGATGTAGGTCAGCCTGAAATCAGAGACTTCTAACCCCCCTGAAATAGCCCATTGTGGAGTTGTTTCCAACACCATCATGCCTGCCCTCCTCCCCCAACATTCTGCTTCCTCCCTCCACTGTTCAAGCTCCCACATTCCCCCTTTCTTAGGGATGGGTGGGCCCCTCAGGGCAGTTATAAACTAACAGCTACTGGGCACACACAACATCCAGTGTACTACAAAACTCTGTCCCCTTCCTCTTCCCATCTCTTTCCCCTTCCATCCCCATGTCACTTCATGGCTGTAGCAGGTGCCCCTAGGAGGACAAGTTCAGAGCTGGAGGTAGTGACCCGTGAGTAAGTGCCCCCTTCCTTTTCATTTTGTGTGGGATGGAATGAGTTATTCAGTATGATAAAGCACGGACAGGCATGTTAGGTTCATTATGGATCTCATTACATTATCTTTTCTCTCTAACCTATTCGTCCTCTAAAAAACCTCCCCATTGCTGTTTTGGGCACCTCTGTCCTTCTGGTCACCCAGGTCTTCCACAATGGTGTCATGTCCAACTCTCTTAGGCCCAATGAAGGATTTTGGTGCCATGTCCAATTCTTCTGTATGTCCAATCAGTTGCCAAATCTTATCATTTCTACCTCTATGACATCTCACACATCTGTTCCCTTGTCTCCACTCATAATCTACTTCCTTTTTTCAGAACCTTATCATCTCTTACCTGAATTATCACTATAGCTTTCTCATTGACTTAATCTCCCCCTCCCTAATCTATGTTCCATGTGGCTGCCAAAATGATTTTCCCAAAGTGCAGATTTGACCGTGCAGTATATGTGTGGAATACTATTAGTGTTATAAAAAGTGATGAGCAGGCAGATTCCAGAAAAACCTGGACTTACCTGAACTGCTGCTGAGTGAAGTGAACAGAATCAGAAGAACATTGTACACAGTAACAGCCACACTGTGTGATGATCCCACTATGATAGACTTAGCTCTTCTCAGAAATGCAATGATCTAAGATAATTCCAAAAGACTTGTGATGGAAAAAGCTATTCACATCCAGAGAAAGATCTATGGAGTCTGAATGCAGATCAAAGCATAGTATTTCTATTTTCTTTATTTTTTTATAGTTTTCCCTTTCGTTCTTTTTCTTCTTTCAGAATATAACTAATATGGGAATCTGTTTACATGATTGCATATATATAGCCTATATCAAATTGCTCATTGTCTTAGGGAAGAGAGAGGGAAGGAAGGGAGGGAGAAAATTTGGAACTCAACATTTTATTAAAAAAAGAATGTTCAAATTATCTTTACATGTAATTGGAAAAAATAAAATACTATTAACAAACATCCTATGTGACCTTGGCTAACTTATTTCTCTTCTCTGGACCTCTTTTTCCTCTCCTGAAACACCATGGGGTTAGACTAGATAATTTAAAGTTCTTCCAACTCAAATGCCATATGATTGCAAGTGTTAAGACATAAAGTGAGTGATCACCATTCTGAAATGTTGGAAAGAGTGGCATTGGTGATTGTGGGCCAGAAGTCCTGAGCCACTGAAAACTGAAAGATTTGGGAAAGCTCTTTGCAAAAGTTTTTTTTTTCTTTGAGTGAAATCTCCAGCACTTAGGTTGCTTACAATTCAATTACACATAATATCAGGACCTGTGATTAGGACTTTAGTGCCCCTAGTCCCCATTTGTTGTTCTGTCAGATAGTACAGAGTCAGTGGCACTGAGAGAAGAGTTAGCCAACCAGTTTGTGATGGGGGAGAGAAGCCAGGAGTCCTGGCTCCTAATCCAGAAATCATCTCTTCCCTCAAGATGCAACTGTCCAGCTATCAGTCAAGTGCCCTCCACCGTGGTTTTCTAGGCTCTTCATCAGAGTTGTTTTAAGCCAAGATTCTCAGGTCCTCTTAAAAATGTTTCTAAGTGGCCAGTGTGCTGGAGAGAGGCGCCAGACTGCTGAGGCCCCCAGCAACTCAATGACCTTCTTCTGACCTCTAGACAGGTATAGGCAGTTCTAAAATTTGGTCCCCACATTAAGGGCACTCCATGATATGTGGCAAGGAAACAGATCTGGGGGCACCAACCAGCCATTTTCAAAGGATTTTCTTGCCTTCACCTAAGGAGATCTTGAATGCCTGGGGTGTTGGTATAAAATCAACAAGGTGAAAACTCATAAGATAAATGCAAATTACTGCACTTAGGTTTAAAAAATCAACTGCCGTGGAGGAAAAGGAAGAGACCTAGTTTAACAGCAGTTTATTTGTGAAAGGGGCCTCTAGGTGGTGCCATAGTCCATAGAGCACTGGTCCTGGAGTCAGGGAGACTCATTTTCCTGAGTTCAAATCTGGCTTCAGACACTTACAAGCTGTGTGACCCTGGGCAAGTCACTTAATCCTGTTTGTCTCCATTTTCTCATCTGTAAAATGATCCAGAGAAGGAAATGGCAAAGCACTCCAAGAAAATCCCAAATGAGGTCATGAAGAGTTGGGCATGACTGGAAAAGGACTGAATAACAACAGAAAGTGAGGTTTTGGGGAGTGGAGCTAGTGAGACAAGGGAGGTTGTGATAAATGCTCTCAATTTGCTTGTTAAAAAGGAGACAAGTGGTAAGTGTGGCAGATGTGGCTTGGAAAGAAAGAGAGTTTGGAATAGTCCACTCAAGGGGTGTGATAGACAGTCAGAGAATGCATTACTAAAATATTCATAATAATAATAATAATAACTGCTTAAGATTCAGAAGATGTCTTGAATACATTATTGTATATGGTCCTCATCACAACCCGGTGACATATGTATTATTATACCCATTTCACAGATGAAGAAACTGAGGCCTGGAAAGGGTAAGAGACTTGCCTTTGGTCCCATAGCTAGTAAGTGTTAGAAGTGTGATTTGAACTCGGATCTTCCTGGCTTCTCATCCAGTGTGCTCCCAATTACTCTATTTCATCTCTTAAGAGTGGAGACCACAATCTCATTGGTTAGAGATGGGGACTAGACCTGTGATTTCATTAGGAACTCCCTGGTGAAGAAACTCTCTCTTTCAGTGCAGTTGACACCTTCTCTGCAATGTATCCTGAGATTTTCTGGAAGCACTGAGAGGTTAAGTGAGTCACATGACCAGTATGTCTCAGGAGTGGAACTTGAACCCAGATCTTCCTGGTTCTAGACTGATGTTCTATCCATGCTTGAGTCCTAATCCCAGTCCGCTCGGTACTCTTGAGTTTACCAGACCATATCCTCCATGCTATGTTCAATTCCAGGCAGCACATTTTAAGAGGAATGTTTAGAAACTGGAGCACATCAGAGACAGAAGGTCCTGGGTTTGGAAATCATGTGTTAGGATGAATGCTTTAGGAGCTAAGTTATATTTAGACCAACTGGGGATAAAAGAAGATGTAGGTGATGAATGGTGGCTGACTTTAGATGTATGGGAGAGCAATTAGATTTATTCTGTGTAGCTCTAGAAGACTGAACAAGGACTAATGGGTGAACGTTACAGGAAACTAGGGGGGTTTTTTTGTCTCAAAATAAGGAATAATTTAACAATTATTAGAAGCATCAAAAATGGATTAAGAAGTCTTGTTAGACAATAAGCTCCCATCACTGGAAGTGTCCTTGGAGAGGCTGGGTGACTATCTCAACTTCCCACAAGGTTGCCAGGGGATTGATTTGAGACCCTCTTGGCTTTTTTATAATATCATTTGAATGCAAGGGGAGAACTCTGGCTGTCCACTGGTCCTACCTCAGCTTCTCTTTTTTTATTTTTGTAATTCCTTGATAATGTCTTTTATACCTGTTCTTTGGAGGTCCTCACTGCTCATATTGCAGTCTGTTCTAATACACCTCTGCATCATACTAATTTTCAATTCTTTGGAGACTGTTGTATTCCTTATTCTCCCATCCATAAAACAATACATTGTGGAAATATACAGCGTGCAAATGAGTCCCCCTGTTTTCACTTGGTGCTGCTCAGAAAGAGGCCTTTTCTTCTAGGTAGAATTGTCTAGCCATCAGTCAAGAGGCCCTCCACAAAAGAGGTGGCTGGATTCTTCAGCAGAGAGCTGTTGTAAACCAAGACTCCAAATTCATCTTGAAAATGCCAGTAAGTGAAACAAATCTATTAAGTGGGAATGGAGCAGATAACATAGCCTCTTTTTCATGGATGGGGAGACTGAGTCATGTACAAATGTTAAACCACTTTCAGCCACCTGGGAAGTCAGCAGAAGAAATAAGACTATCTCCTGACTCTAAAACTAGAGTAACTAACTAGATCTCTCCCATTGCTTAGTGCTGTCCCTGGCACATAGTAGGTGCTCAAGAAATGTCTGTTGAATGAATGACTCAATAAGTATCAGTTTACTCAAAAGATCTACAACAAAACCAATCAAGATAAGCAGAATATTGGAGCACTCAAAGGGACTCTTTAAACATGAATTCATTTTTGACCAGGTCATCCCTTCATCAGCCCCTCAAAGCACATGAACATGCACATAGACACATGCATGTTTTGTTAGCCCAAGAGCCTCTAGGAGCCAAGAAATCTGGCAATTTCTTCTTCTAGCAGTCAGGAGCAGTGGTTAGTTCTCAGGCTAGTCAAACTTTAGGGGAAACTTCTGAACCTAGAATTGTAATCAGCAATAATGGTAATATTAAGGAAGGAAACAAGCCTTGATTGAGCACCTACTATGTGCCACGAACTTTGCTAAGTGCTTTACAAACATTTCATTTGATCTTCACAACAACCCTATGAGATAGGTGCTATTATTATCCCCCAGTTTATAGTAGGGGCTGGATTTAAACTTGGGTCTATACAAGAATAATAGCAGTGTAACACTGTCTTGGCACTGCAAAGATCATTTTGATGGAAGAGTTAGCCCCTCTCGTGCTAAGGGAATTTTTCCAAGAGAATGCACAAGGACCAATAAATAAGGAAATGAATGAATAAAAATAAAAAAACCCTCCCCCCACCCCAACACACACACACACACACACACACACACACACACACACACACACACACACAAGCACAAACCACCCCCAAAACCCAGAAACTGAAAGGAAAAGGACCACCTGGGGAGTCATGACATCCAAGATCCATGCTAGTCAGAAAGTGGCATTGTGATGCATGGTTGCTGATGTCAAGTGTACTCTGACTGACATTACAAGGGATGGCAACATTTCTGACCTTGGGAAGGAACATAGCACTATCTTAGCTTTGCAAAGGGCACTTTGACTTTGGAGTAATACCTTCCTGTGTTAAAGTCTCTTCTCCCCTCTCAAAATAATTGAATGTTCTGAAGTGAGAGAGGGTAGACAGTGAGCCATAGCATCCAACAGCTATGCCAGAGCCTGAGGGAGACTGGCATCCATGAGGAGTGACTGGTAGGAGGCCAGGTCTATGGCTCTAGGCTGAACAATTCATGAAAGTACTATGTTGGTGGAACCATTTGGAATCCTGTGACCAGAACTGGTGATTCTTCACCTCCTTTCTCTTTTTTTCTCTTAGTCCTTCCTTAGGGGGATGCATGTCTGAGTTCCTGAAACTTCCCTCTCTTTTAAGTATTTGTTTCTTTCCTGATCACCTGTTTTTATGATAAACATAGTTAAATGTTGTACTAGCCCATGTTTGTCATTGCATGAGTGATACACCCATGATGGGGGAGAGATTTAAAACAGCAGTATTCTACAGAAGGCTTTATTTGTTCTCACTAAGGCGCAAGACTAAACATAATAGAAGTATTGATTTGTACTTAACTTCTCAGAGCAGAAAGAAAGAAAAATCTGAACAGGAACCTTTTTATTCAGGCAATTAATGAGTCAACCATTTAGCAGGTCTCAGGCTATGATTAGCTAGCTTGTGTTGGAAGGTAGGGATATTGCTGCATTCTTGCCCTATTATTTCCTGGGTCTGAGTTTGAAAGGAAAACCTTACTCATTAGGGCCAGAGGGAGGAATTAACTAGCTCTCTCTTCAACAGCCCGGCCTAATAATCATATTCCTACTACCACACTACTTTGATAGGATGTTAAGTTGTCCTAGGAATGTTTCCATCTGAAATCTATCAAATATAAGGTGAGAAGAATGTCTTCCCCCAATAGAATGAGAGCTCCTGAGGGCAAAGACCCCCTTTATTTCCTCTTGTATATATTATCCAAGCACTTAGCATAGTGTCTGGTAAGACATTTGGTAGGCATGGTAAGGGCTTAATAAATATAATGATGTAATATCTGTGAAATGCTTTATGAACCTAAAAGAGCTATATACATGACAGCTATAATAATCATTATTTTTAGTAATAATTGTTGACCGGCAATAGTGCATGATGGTCTGCTGTGAATAACTTAGCTATTCTCAGCAATACAATGATCTAAAACAATCTGAAGGACTTATGATGAAAGGTGCTATTCATCTCCAGAGAAAGAACTGGTAGAGCCTGAACGCAGATTGAAAATACTTTTTCTTTGTTTTTTTTGTCTGTGTTTTCTTTCACACCATGACTTACATGGAAATGTGTTTTGCATGCCTACATATGTATAATCTATGTCAAATTGCTTGCCTTCTCAGTGGGGAGGGGGAAGGGAGGGAGAGAGAGAGAATTTGGAACTCAAAATTTAAAAAAAGAATGTTAAAATTGTTTTTACATGTAATTAGGGGGGAATTAAAATATTAAAAAGAAAAAAATAATGAATGTTGACTTGAAATAATAAGATTATGATTAGAAGGAAAACACTAGTACATATTAATGATATGTCACATTATTGTTACCATCATCATCAGCAGCAGCAGCAGCAGCAGCATGTCTTAGTGGGCTTAGAGTCAGGAAAACCATCCCTTCAAGTCCTATTCCTGACATGGATGAGTCAATTAACTGCCAAGTGCCATAGGCAATTCTCTAGGAGCATAAGTTATAGGTGAATTGCTAGTCTCCATCAGTGGAGAGAGGTTCCACCTCAGACAATTCCCCACCATGATGAAATCACACATTCAGGGCCAATAACAACAACAACTGACATTTATATAGCGCTTTCACGTTAGCGATGCTCTTTAATCTATCATTGCTACATGCATTACAGCACCGACCCCCTAGGGTTGTTGCAAGGATCAAATGAGATAATTTGCGTAAAGTGCTTTGCAAACTTTAAAGCATTTTTATATGAATGTTGGCTATTATTATGTCCTGTGACCCTCACAGCAGTCCTTTGAGGTGAGGGCTTCGGTGTTGTTTTGCCCATCTTGCAAAGACAGAGAGCAGAAGTCTGGGTAGCCTTTCAGGTCCAGCTAAGAAGGGACCTGGAAGGAAGCTGAGGCTCAGTGCCATGCGTACAAATGGTCTTATGAAATCAAAGAATTTTAGAGCTGGAAAAGACCCATCATCTGCAAGGGAAAAGCAGTTTAGAAACCAAGAGTAATTCTTCTTCTTCTGCTGCTGCTGCTGCTGCTGCTACTGCTTCTTCTTTTTCTTCTTCTTCTTCTTCTTCTTCTTCTTCTTCTTCTTCTTCTTCTTCTTCTTCTTCTTCCTCCTCCTCCTCCTCCTCCTCCTCCTCCTTTTTCCTCAGTAATATCTGATTATCTTGGCTTCTCAGTTTTGTTAAAGAGACATGAATAGGCAGAGGTAGACCTTCCTAATTCTTTTCCTAATCCTTTGCTGTAGGAGTCAGTTGTTATCAGACTTTTTTTTAACATCAGAAATGCCACATGGGTCAGTCCAATGGGTAGCCCTCTCCTTCCTTGCCTCTGCTACTTCCTTTCAAATCCCAACCTCTGCAGGACACCTTTTCTGGTTCCCCCAGCTATCAGTGTTATCCCTTTGAGATCATTTTCCACCTACTCTACAAAAACCTTGTATATACTTAGTTCTTTACAAAAAAACATCCACTGAGGTGTTGAGGCTCCTCTTCTCATTCAGATTCACTGTTGCGAGTGAGACTAAATCCTCCATGGCAACCTTGGAAACTGTCATATCCATTTCTTCTTGATGACCCTGAAGCTTCAGAATCATTTCAGTCTTGATGGGCACCTCTCCTGGCCAATCCTCTGTTCCTTGTCTGGTTATCTTCAGAGCCATTGGATTCTCTCCAAAAGCTAGACCTATTGCCTTCTTCAAATTTGCTCCTTAAAAAACTTCTGTTTCCATAACCCTTTTCAGGCCCAAATCCACCCACTGGGTATAGATTTTCTCTCTTAGAAGACTGGTGACTGGCATCTCTATTTCCCAAATTCCACTCCTCATGAATTGATCTCTTCTGGTAGGTGTATCATTGATTTCTGATGAATCTGAAGCCCTATTAAAAGCAACTCCATTTGCTCCAGAAGAAAAGGTATCCTTATCAAATACAGGGACCAAAGACGGCATGTGAGGTTTGAGGATTTTTGTGTCCCAATCTTTATCTCCCCTGTTGGCCATGGGTTCTTCTGCCCCCACAGGCAGCCACCCCCTCACTGAGACAGACCTAGTTCTTTGCAAGCTGTCTCCCTCATTACAGTGTGAATTTCTTGAGGACTGGGACTTTTCCTGCCTTTCTTTGAATCCTCAAGGCTTAGCATGAAGCGCGGCTAGGTGGCACAGGGGCAGCTTGGTGGTTGAGTGCTGGGGCATGGAGTCAGGAAGACTCATCTTCCAGAGTTCAAATCTAGCCTTAAGTGCTTACTAGCTGTGTGTTCCTGCGCAAGTCATTTAACCCTGCTTGCCTCAGTTTCCTCATCTGTAAAATGGGCTGGAGAAAGAAATGGGAAACCACTCCAGTATTTTTGCTAAGAAAACCCCAAAGGGGGTCACAAAGAATTGCACATACCTGAAAATGAATGAACAACAAAAGTGCTGAACAAAGGCTTTCTACTGACTCATTGACTGATCCATCTCCTTAGGGGATGTTAACCAAATATTCCTAATTTAAATTATTAATAACTCACACCTAAATGCAACATTAGAGAAATTCTTCACAGTAGTCCTGTGAGGTATATTATGGAAGTATCCCCATTTCATGGACAGAAAAACTGAGGCTCTGAGAGGTAGGATGACTTGCCCAGTATCGTCCCACTATAGAGAGGGTGAATCAGAATTTGAAACTCACCTCTGCTGACTCTACTGTAAGTCCTGGGTTGTTTCAACTACACCACCCTGCCCCTTACCCACTATCTAGCTGTCACCCATGAATTTATGTAAAGCCCTCTTAAATCTAAATTTTCAGCCTGAGCCACCTCTTGAGTATTTGAGTGCTTGGAGCTTGGGAAAACCAAGTTCCATAAGTCTACCCCTGGTTTTACAAAGCACTCCCTCTTGTTTGTCCCCAAACTCTCTCTTTCAAGCTTCAGTGAGTGTCCCCTTGGTGAACAAACCCACCTTCTCTCTCTCGGTGCCCTTCATCATTTTATATCCTTTGATTATATTACCTCTCTCCCTGTCTCTGTCCAGGCTGGAATGCTATTTTTTTAGACTGTCCTCATTCAGAAACCCCTCCATCCTCTTGATCATTCTAATTACCTTCCTCTGGATCTCCTCCAGGTCCATTATGACTTCCTTGAGGTTCAGTGAGCAGAACCAAGTACTAGTCTTCCAAGTGTATATGTGCCCAGGCTGTGTCCAGGGAAGGACATTTTGTTTCTCAGGCAGGCTCAGAGGGTGGTTGTGCCATTGGACCACCATGGCAAATGAAATGGGCTACAGTCTTCAGGAAGAGCCTCCAGTGGTTTGTTTTAAAGCAGTCCCTGTTTGGAGCTTAGATTCTATGTGGAATCCATTTATGTGGCTATCTCCCCAGTACAACCAGAGGCTGTTATGTTGGACAGTGCTTTGCAAACAGTAGGTGTTTAATAAAAGATCTTGTATCTCTCATCTTTATGTCTCAGCACAAGCTGATGCCTAGAATTCTCTCCTTTTTGACCTCCAGGTTTTGGAAAGACTCAACTCAAATGTCATCTCCTATAAGAAGCCTTTCTTGATTCTCACTCAAATTCCTTGGCATTTATTTTATATGTGATTTGTATTTACCTGTCTAGGTACCTGTTGTTTCTAAGGGCTTTGTCTGCTTTTGTATCTAGCACCTAGCACTGTGCCTAGAACATAGCAGATACTTAATACATGCTTGTGGCCCCTGCCGTCAACCTTGGAAACCAGTCTACTGGTCTACATGATAAATATAATTAGCATCCTCAGATCCTGGATTTAGAGCCAGAGGGGACCTTAGAAGTCATATATGGTCTACTTCTCTATCTCATTTGACAGAAGAGGAAACTGAGACCCACAGAGCCTTGCCTGAAGTCACAGAGACCAGTAAATAGCAGGGCCAAGACTGCAGCCCAGGTCCCTGGGACTCAGTCTTCCCACTCCAAGATTATCTCCAAATCGATCTCTTTGCAGACCCTTTGTTCCAGGACCTTGTGTTTCCAGGCTCCTCCTTTTCCCTTTTTTAATTTGTTCACAACTTTTATAGACTTTGACGTGAAAAGCCCTAATAAAAGTTCATCAATGCCTTTGCTGAAGGGTCAAAGGGTCATGTGAAAGGTAATGCAAAAAAGCCAAGCTCAGACAACTAACTGATGAACTCTGAAGACAGAGAAGGCAGGAACCCCACCCCTAGCACTTAGCTTGGCAGTCTGCATCCAGTGTCATAGAAGGTTAAAGCTGGACCAGAGAGATGATAAGTGATGGGGGTGCAATGAAAACAGCACTAGATTTGGGTTCAAATCTTGTCTCTGTTACCAACTCTGTGACCTGGGGCAAGTCACCAATCTTCACTGGTGTGGGCCTCAGTTTCCTCAACTGCAAAATGGGGGAATTGGACTCTGTGATCTCTGACATCCCACTTAGCTATAATTCCTCTGTGAGGAATTATAGCTGATGGATGATATGTTGACTTAGGTATCTCTCTGGATCCCAAGTGATGGCTCAGAATCCGTCATGAGAGAGAGAAAGTTTTTATTACTCTCCCCTTCCCCCACATTCTTTCCCTTTGATTGTCCATACATGGAATACAAGGATATTAGATTTAGGACTTGAAGGGATTTCAGAGACTATTAGATCCAACATCTCTCCTTTATGGATTAGGAAACTGAGGCACAGAGTGATTCAGTGATTCATCCAGGTGGCAGATGTCGGAGGCAGGATTTGAACCCAGATCTTCCTGACTTGAAGTCTAGTACCCCATACAGCCTTGTTTCTGAGCTAACCTCCTCAGGGACAGACTAGCTCAGTCCAGCTTGTCTCAGGACTGTGTTCTTTTTAAAAAAAAAAAAAGGCAAGATGTTTCCAAGGGCCTCTCCCAGGCTCCCATTACCCACCTCCCAGATCTCTATCTCTAATAGAGATCACACTTTAATGACAGAGACAAGTCCTTGGGAAGATTAAAGGCCTTGTATAATTAAAAAGATAAGAGGAGGTATGGGAGAAGGAAATTGGGATTCAATTAACACATGCACCCTCCCCTCAGTCTCTCCCCCGCTATCAAATGTTGGGCTCAGAAGGGCCCTCTTTACTGGGAAGAGAGTGAAAGGCGGAAGGCTCCTAATTTATGGCCTGGCTGGAGTTAGGCCTGGGGCCTTACTGGACTGGGGAGTTTGTTTACTTAGAGTTCAAGAGGGGAGGGGAGAGGGACACAAACGCTGGAGAGATGGGGAGAAGGTGCTGTTGACTCCTTTTCTTTCTCTGTCTGAGTTCCTCTGATCTTCTTGACAGGAGAAGAAAAATACTCAATAGAAGGCCTATTTCCTTCCTCTCTCAGCCCGAGGCTGACGGAGCCGACTAAGGGTCACTGCTGAGAAAACTCTGGGGGGTTATTTGTGTTGGGAAACCATATCACTTCCCCCTCTCAGTCTTTCTCAGGTTTCTCTGAAGGCAAGAGGGAAGATAAGGACGGAGGAGCAGCTGCTCAAATAGCCCATGGGATTGGGGTGATTTGTGGGTGGGGGGAGCCAGACCCACTCGGGACACCCCTAGAAAGAGTTCTGAGAAGACTTGAGGGTGCCAGATCTTTGCTGTGGCCATTGGGTTTCAGAGGAGGGGGAGGGGTAAAGACCAGCTAGGGTCACTCCTGTGCCCCCGGGGCTTGGCAGCGGGGAGGGGGGAGGGAGGGGCAAAGCAGGGGCCATTCCTGTCCCGACTGAACTATGGAAGGGGGAAGGGTGGGAGTCAGTCCATGGGGAAAGGAAGAGAAAGAAGAGTAAGGTGACTCCCAGGGAAAGGGAGTCTTGACAGGGATATCTTGACCTGAGCCATAGCCTTGGATACCAGGCTGCAAGCTGTCTTGTACTTGTCCGATCCCCAAGACAAGTTCAGTGACTTGACACCTACTAGTGACTTTTCCATTTCAAGTTTCTTACCTGTTGTGAATCATTTTCTTGGGCTTTGAGATCAAAGTCCATTATCATAAATGTTCAGAAGTGCCTTGGCTAAGGGGTCACAAGGTCACATGAAAGAATCTCCCAGCTCCCTTCTCCCCATAGAACACAGATCATGCCTGCTCACTGCAACCCTCCTGAGTCACTCGATCCCATCTCCCATGTCCACCCTTTGCACTTCCATACCTGGAATGCAGGCCTTCCTTACCTTCTCCTCTTAGGATTCCTAAGTTCCTTCAGGGCGCAGATCAAGGCCCAACTCCCACAGAAGGCTTTCCTGAGATTTCCAGTTTGTTGGGCCTCCCCCTCCCATCTAACTTTGTATTTAAAATACATGTATACATATATAATTTTAATCTATTAAGGATAATGTGTTATATATTCTACAATTTCATATTTACTTCTCTGGTACATGCTGCTTCCCTTTAATAGAATGTTAGCTCCTTGTGGGCAAGGACTATTTAATTATTTCTTTGTATCCCCAGTGTCCACCACAATGTGTGGTGCATAATAGGGTCTTAATAAATAAAAGCTTGTTGAATGAATGAATGAATGAATGAATGAATGAATGAATGAATGAATGAAAAAAGAAGGAACAATGAACTTCAGGCATAGTAGGTCAGTTACACTGGCGCCCTAATCTCAAAGAGGTGAGGTTTGGGGGATGGGGTCACCACTTCTGATCTGAACTAGTGCAGAGCAACATTTGTGGAAACCCAGACTGGGCATCATGGGTCTAAAACCAAGGACAGCATGGAGAGGAAAGCTTAGGCTTTCTTCTAGAAAGAGCAAGATGATGATGATGATGATGATGATAAAAACTAGAATTTTCATAACACCTGCTATGTGCCAGGTACTGTGCTGAATGCTTTGTAAATATTATCTCGTTTGGTCTTCACAAAAGCCTGGGAGGTAGGTGGTAGTATTATCCCCATTTTATAGCTGAGGAAACTGAGGCAAAGCAAGGTTAAGTCACACAGCTAGTAAGCTTCTGAGGCCATGAGGGGCATTGTGAGCTATAGAGCGTTCAGAAGAGGTCAAAAGGATGGTGGAGGGTCTTGAGTTCATGAGACATGAAGACTAGTCAATGGCGTGTTTAGTCTGGAGAAGAAAATCCTCCAGGGAATGTGGAAGCTGTCTTCAAATATGTGAAGGGCTAGCATGACCTCAGAGGGCAGAGGCCGGAGCCGCAGGTGAATGCCGCAAAGAGGCAGATTTAGATCTGATGTCTCAACAGTCAGAGCTGTCCCCATGTGCGATGGGTCGGTTCAAGAGCTGACAGTGTCCCCCTCCTTGGGTCTTCAAGCAGGGGCTGATTACCATTTGTCATCAGATACGACATAATGGAGGATTCATTTGCAAAATGGGTTGGATTAGATCGTTGTCGAGCTGTTTTCCAACTTTGAAATACTGTGATTCCCAGACAAAACCTAAAAGCAAGTGATAAGTCTGCTTGGTATGCTGTCTCTCTGCTGATTGCAATTCAATTCCATGAACATTTATTAAATGCATACTGAGTGCAGGGGGCAGTTAGATTTGGTGCACCGGATAGAGAAATGGGCTCATCTTCTAGTCAGGAAGATCTGAAGACCTGAGTTCAAATGTGGCCTGGCCTCAGACACTTGCCAGATGTGTGACCCTGGACAAAATCACTTAACCCCTATTTGCTTCAGTTTCTCATCTGTAAAATGGAGAAATGCTGGAGAAGGAAATGGAAAACCACTCCAGTATCTTTGTCAAGAAAACTATATGGACAAACTCCATGGGGTCACATAGAGTTAGATACAGCTGAACAGCAACTATGTATAAAACAATGTCCACAGCTGTGTGACCCTGGGCAAGTCACTTAACCCCATTGCCTAACCAAAAAAAAAAAAAAACCCAATGTCCTAAGCTATGGATTTACAAAGATGAAGATGACAGCATCCCTGCCCTCTAGGATCCTAAAACTAGTATCATAGAATGTTAGAGCTGGAAGGATCCTTCATGACAATCTAGTTCAACCCCACCATTTTATAGCCGAGAAAACAGAAACTTTTTTTTTTGGTGAGGCAATCGAGGTTAAGTGACTTGCCCAGGGTCACACAGGTAGGGATTGTCAAGTGTCTGAGGCCAGATTTGAACTCAAGTCCCCCTGACTCCAGAGCTGATGCTATATCCACTGTGCCACCTAGCCATTCCAAAAATAGAAACTTTGGAGAGATGTAGGGACTTGTCCAAGATCACATATAAAATACAGGGTCAGGACTAGAATCCAGATCTCTAGAATTCCAGTTCAGTTTGCTTTCCTCTTAATTAATACACTGCTAATAGTTAGTGTTTTTTAGAGCTTCTCTACCCCAGACCCTGTTTGTGGGGCTTACTACTGCCAGAGCCTTCATGTTGCCCCCCAGTCTCCATCTGGACACTTCATCTGGTCCCATTTACCCATACTAGTGCTCCACTGTCTACCTATTCCATTCCCAACACACAAACCAAGAGTATTGACGCCATATTTTGTCTTCCTACTGCCACCCATGGAAACATAACTATCCTGTTCCTCATGTCCTCGTGCATACATGGGACATTTTTTTCTACATCTTTAATGGGGAAGGTCACATTTACAGAGCATGGTGAATGCTTAAGAAATGTGCACCAAGGACACACACACAGAGAATGGATACAGCCATAGATAGCACTTCCTTAGGGTACATTGATAGGCAGGGGACATACCAGGAGCCCAGGTGGCCATGTCACATGTATAGAGACAACACAAATAGGGACATGTACAGATGGGACAACCCAAGCTGCTGCCTCTACTCCATATTTCTGCCTTTCTTACATATACTTATTAGCAATCAGATCACTGACTTCTGCTGGCACAAACCTCATCGATCTCCCTGTGTCTTCTCTAGAAAATTAATCCCACAATTCTTTCTCTCGAGTCTTCAATCTTCTACTTTCTCCTGTTTCCTTCTGCATTTTCCTCAAGCATTCCTGTCTCCCCACTTCAGACATCTTCACTACCCTCCTCTCAAGCTGTCATCCTCTATTTCCCCTCCCATTCTGGGCCAGACTCTTAGAAAAAGCTGTCTGCTGTCAATGCTTTTCTTCCTTTCCTCTCACTCACTTCTCATCCATTTGCAGACTGGCTTCTGACCTTGTCACTCAACTGAAACCTCTATCTTCAAAGTTACCAATGATTTCTTAATTGCTCAATCTGATGGCTTTTTCTTAATCCTTGTCTTTCTTGACCCCTCTAGCACTCTCCATGGTTTTCCACTCTCTCTTCCTGGACGCTCTCACTCCTCTGGGTTTTTGTGATGCTGCATCTCCTGGTTCTCCTCCCTCTCAGTTTCCTTTGCTGGATTATCATGTATACCACACCCCTGAACCCTGAGCATGCCATAATGTTCCACCAAAGGTCCTCTTTTCTTTTCAGTCCATGATTCTCTGGATTTTTTTTCCACTTGACCCCCATGCAGGTATCTCCCCCCTTTCCCCCTGCTTTTAAGTTCCCATTAGAATATAAACTCCTCTAAACACTCTCATTTTGTAACTTCATCAACTCCTATTTCTATAAGGATGACTCCTTTGTAGTCTTCTCCCTAATATGACTCAGATGTATTTAGCCAGCCCTATTTTCTCTCCCAAGTACCAATCCTCCATGACCACTTGACTTTGGGATTCAGAACTAGGAGTCCCGTAGGCATCTTTTTCAAGCCCTATTCTTACCTTTCTCTGCAGACCCACTCCTTCTTCTGACTTCCCTATTTCTGCCAAGGGTACCACTATACTTCCAGTTATTCAGGTTTGCTACCTCAATGTCATTCTCAATTAGAAAGATAGACAAATGAAGCATTTATTAAATGTTTATTTTTTGCCAGGCAGTATGCCAAGTACTAGTAATACAAATGCAAGCCAAAAAATGAACCGCAAAAGTCCCTTTCCTTGAGGAGCTTATATTCTGAAAGGGGAACTGAAAAGCAGAGAGGGAAGGGAGAAGATACATGCATGGGGGCAAAGTGGAAAAGTGATCTGGGAAATTACAGATTGAGCTAAGTTTGAAGGGAACATGGCTTCCTCAAATGGGAGTTCTCAGAGGAACTCACAAATTGGAAGGGTGGAGACATTGCCAGCATGAGAAAGGAAGAGATGGAGAAGTTGCTTGGGGTGTCAGGAGCTGAGCTGATCTAATCAGACTGGATTTGAAGTCAAAGGATCTGGGTTCAAATTCTGAGTTTGTTGTTTACAATCCAAGTGACCTTGGGCAAGTTGCTTTACTTTTCTGGGCCTCAGTTTCCTGGTCTTTAAAATGAGGATATTGGAATGCACCATGTCTAAGGGTTCTTTTGGCTCTAAATCCTAGGATCCCAGATTTGCTTTGTGGGTGGCTTACAGCAGGTGCCCCAGGTTGGAAGTAGCATCAAGGTGCTGGAGGAAGAAGCAGAGAAAGGAGGAGGTACAACCTGCCAAGCCAGCCCTGCTGTTCATAACAATCAATCAGTGAGTATTTATTGAGTGCCTACTGTGTGTGCCAAGTGCCAGCTGAATGAAATCTGCAGGATGCATTTCCTGGGAGAACCATTCAATAAAGAGCCAGGGGGTAAGGGGAAATGAAAAAAGAAAAAAGAAAAGAGAAGCAAAAAATAAGAGAGCTGTAACATTTGAGCTTGAAATGTCACGGGGAGCCCAAGAAGTTGTCTGATGGATTACCCTGTCATCACTGAGCCAAAAGAAAAAAATTTCAGATCCATCAATTTGTTCCTGCCCTTTTAATCCAAACAATGTGTTACATAGCATCAGGACGCAGGAAATTATTTTCTTAGACACTCAACTTTTTATATCTATTAGGGAGCACGCCGCCAGATTGGAAGAGGGCACAATATGTGGCTTCTGTGTGTGCATGCCTTTTGGTTCAAATGCATATGGCAGTCTAAGTGTATGTATGATGGATTGTATCATTCTTTATATCATATCCATTCATTCATTTATTCATTTGACTGGTATTTATTAAACACCCACTTTGTCCACAATTCTGTGCTCCATGAAATAGAATACATGGGAATCATAAAACGTAAAACCAATCAACCCAATAGATATTCATTGAGTACCCACTGTGTGCTGGGCACTGTCAGCTCAAATGAATAAAAGCCGTCACTATTCCTATAGAGTTTTAAACTTTACCAAGAATTTTCCTAAAAACATCCCAATGACTTAGGTAGTATAAGTATCATGAACTCCATTTTACAGTTGAAGAAACTGAGACTTAGAGAGGGTGAAGAACTTGCTCACTTTCACACAGCTTGTAAGAAGCCAATCTGGAACTTGAAGCCAGATCTTCTGACTTCAAGACCAGTATTTCCATTGCATTGAGATATAGAATCATATCAAACAGAAATGTGTAGAAACACATATAAAACAGTATTGGGTAGATAGAATATTGGAGAAGGAAGGGGCTGGAGCTGGGGAGATGAGTCAGGAGATGATTGCAGCCATCTAGGTAAGAGGTAGAAAAGGTGCAAATGAGGTGGTGATTATATGAATGGAAAAAGGGATGGAGATGAGGCATGTTAGAAACAGTACCTGGTGATTAATTAATAGTAATCATAACAACAACTGTAACGATACTTTATACTTAGAGAGCAATTTAAGGTTTATAATGCACACATTATCTCAGTTAATCCCAACAATGATCCTGAGAGATGATGTGGCTGTGTGTGTGTGTGTGTGTGTGTGTGTGTGTGTTTTGTGAAGGTAGATGAAGAATTCATGTGTCAAAGAATCTTATGAGTTGCAAGGGACCTTAGCAGTCACAGAGTCTATACCCTCTCCCAATTCAAAAATTCCTTCTATGGCATCTGTGACAGGTGATCAACTACTCTCTGCTTGAACACTTCAATTGACAGGGAGTCACTACATCTCAAGGCAGCCCAGCCCATTGTGGGACAGCTCTAATTGTCAGCTTCCCCTCCTTTGGAATGCCTCCCTGTGACATGCACCTTGTTCTTTACTCTGGAACAGCCCTTTCCATATGACAGCCCTTCAAATATTCATAGACAATAACCATGTCTCCTCCTTTTTTCACCTTCCACAGGTGAAACATCTCCAGTTCCAGCAAGTATTTTTCTTAAGATGTCTTTTCAGCCCTTTTACCATCCTGGTCACCCTTCTATAGATGCAAAATTTGTCAGTGTTCTGGGCTTTTAAAGCATGGAACTGAGAATTGAGCACAATGTTCTGCATGTGGTCTAACCAAGAGTACAATGCTTTCCACAATGGGATGAACAGAGGATGGAGCACTGAAATTTGAGGTATGGCCACATTTATGGAGTAGGGAATAGAAGTAGAACCAGAAAATGGGATCAAATATTCAGAGAGATTGGAAGAAAACTAGGCCAAGGGAGGAAATGCCCTCAACAAAGAAGGAAAATGTCATATTGAGTAACCCAAGGAAGGAAGAGGGTGTTGAGTAAGTGTTGGTCAACAATGGAGATAGCGAAGAAGGGCAAAGGGGAATAAGGATGAAGAAAAAGCTGTTGGACTTTACTCCAGACCAAGAATGATTTTTGAGAGAGTAGTATCATTGAGGAGGAAGCAGAAGTCAGATTGTAGGGGGTTGAGATGGCTGGTGTCTTTGGGGTTCAACACTTGTTTGGTCAACTTTAGCCAAAAATGGATGATAGCCAGAGGAGGGAGTAGGGCCAAGTCAAGGTCTTTTGTAAGCTAAGAGAGACTAGATCACGTTAGTAGGACCAATAGAAGCAGCCAGTGAAAAAGGAAATTTGAAGAACTAGGGACCTAAGGCAGGGAGAATTGAGGAAATAAGGATATTGAATTAAGAGTAGAGATGATAGCCTTGGAAATGAGAAAGGGTCACCTTTTCCTCTGGTATAGGAGGGAAGGAAAAAAGGATTGCTATAATACAGAGATATTTTGAGATGTAGAGAATGGAAGTTGGGGGAAATGCTAGATAATAATGATACGGATATCAACAAACAATTTAACAATTCACATTTGTGATAAAATTCTATTACAGACACAAATTTAAAATGGCCCCAGTACTGCTCTGTCTCCTCCTTCTTCTGTAGTAATAGTGTCAGATTGGTAAAAAATAATAACACAAATTTTTAATCCTTGAAGGCTAACAAAACACTTTCCCTGTACCAGGCCTTTAAGGTATCTGCTGCAAGCATTATTATTCTCATTTTACAATTGAGGAAATTAAGACTAAGGGGTTGCAATGGATGCATAGCTCATAAGCATGAGGGTCAGGGCTTAAATCCAAGTCTCAGCTTTCAATTTAATGCTCTTTCCACTGTACAGTACTGCCCCTCTAAATATATCCAAAAGAAATCTATACTGGAGATGACCTAAATTTCAGGGTAGTTAGTGAATGATTTTTCAACACATCTCAAAGAAAGGAAGATTAGAAAAGAATGGAAATGATCAGTAATGGTACTTTAATTTTTTTTTTACAGTCAAACAAGCATTTATTAAGCACCTACTATTCCAGGAGCTGAAAATACAAAGACAAAACAAAAAACATCCCTGCCCTAGGGGAGTTCATATTCTATGGGGAAGGAGGAGGGTGTAATATGTAAATATATATATATATATATATATATATATATATATATATACACATATATATATACATATAAATATATATACACATACATACATACATACATATATACACACATACAGATAGATAGATAGATATAGATACATACGCACATTACATGATAATTTAAGAAAGAGGAAGCCGAGGGGCAGCTAGGTGGTGTGGTAGATAAAGCACCAACCCTGAAGTCAGGAGGGACCTGAGTTCAAATTCGGCCTCAGACCAAACACTTGACACATACTAGCTGTGTGACCTTGGGCAAGTCACTTAACCCCCATTGCCTTACCAAAAAAACCCAAAAAAACAAAAAAGAGGAAGCAGGCACTAATAATGAAGTAGCTCTGGAAAGGCTTCCCATAGAATATGACACATCCTATGTGCTGTTGTCTCTATCCCTTTTACCATCCCCCATGCCTATAATAGGACTCTTTCCTCTACTCTGTCCCAACTTCTGGAAAAATACCTGTCATTCAAATCTTTGGTTTTTTTGTTAAGTCATATCTGACTCTTTGTGATCCTATTTGGGGTTTTCTTGGCACAGATACTGGAGTGGTTTGCCATTCCCTTCTCCAGCTCATTTTACAGATGAAGAAACTGAGGCAAACAGAGTTAAGAGACTTGTCCAGGGTCATACAGCCAATAAGTGTCTGAAGCTGGATTTGAACTCAAGATGATCAGTCTTCCTGATTATAAGCCCAGTGCTCGATGCACTATGGTGCCACCTAGCTTTGGTCTTTTTGACACTGCAACTTCCGGACCACACCTGACCTTATCGAACTCTCCCTTACAACAAAGAAACACTATTAAGCAGAAAAACCCAAAACTATGATCATAGCTCACCCTTGTGTAGTTCCCTGTCTCTCTACTCTAAGGATCATAGACTGAAAGCTGGAGGAGGCCTTAAAAGCCATTGAATCCAAAAGGTTCATCTTACAGATGAGGAAAATCAGGTAAAGAGAAGCCAGTGATTTGTCCCAGGAGGGAGTCATGTTTTATTAGCTGTTCTTTGGCCTTTCAGTTATCCACTCACATCAGCAGCCAATTGCTAGCCTACCTTTCCCCCTTCATGATATATATGAGAATGGCTTATAAGTATAAGCCACGAATCCTTGATGAAAACATCAGAAAGGAACAAGCAGGATTTCCTAGGTGATTTCTTGCAGCAGCTGACATCTTCTTAGTCAAACAATTACTTGAGAAGTAGAGAAAATATAAGCTCCCACTGGTTATTATTCATTGATTTTTAAAAAGCATTTATCTTGGTGGTACAATAAAAAGCCTTAAAAGTACTCCTCCAACAAAGTATCTCCCACAGAAATGTAAAAGCAGAGATGGCATTGTTCAACCAGTTGTTGAACATCTGCATCAAGGGATTCAGAAGTCAAGAAGGGGAACGCCCACTAAAGTTGTTGTGGGGGTCAGGGAGGATGTCCTTTGGACAGTCTACATAGAAGAGGGATTCCCTGGCCATGGAGGGGTTCTCCAAATGCTCCAATTTACGAATAGCACAGGGCTAACTGGAATGCTGGAATGCTACAAAGTGTCCTCAGGAAAATACAAAAAACAAATGTAGTAAAAAGCAAAAAAAAAAAAAGATGCATTATATTGGAGCTTTTATATTCACTCATCTTTAAGTTTTATTGCCATCTTTTGTTTTTACATCACAATCTTTTCCTTGTATCTTTCCATACCTCCACCCCAATTCATAATTATCTGAAAGAGATTGGTCTAGTTATCCATACTAAAAACAAATATTGCCCATATCATGACATCTGGTTGGATAGAAAGCCCATTGTATGTCTTGGACAGACATTGCAGATGGACCCACAAATGAATGGAAGACATATCTGGCACATAGCAAATGCTTATAAATAGTTTTTCATTTATTCATTCATTCAATTGAATTTCGTCTGTCTGGACATTTGTCTAGTATTTAAATTTCTTTTCAATTCAACAAGCATTCATTAAGCAACTACCACATGTAAGACACCATCCTAGGCACAAAGACAAAATTAAGACAGTGTCTATCCTCAGGGAGCTTATTGGAAAATACACCATATGCAAGATAATTAGGGGAGGGAGATTTGAAGCTATTCACAGCCACCAAGGCCCATCTTTTAAACATTGTTATTATCCTGCTGATCAATATTATCCTGTTTGATATCCATACAAGATTTACAGGGTGTCCCAAAAATCTTAGCCAAGTTTTAGCCTTTAATAGTTTAAACTGCACTAAGACTTGGGATGCCTTGTAAAGAGGATAAGTTGGAGGTAATCTGAGAGAGAGAGAGAGAGAGAGAGAGAGAGAGAGAGAGAGAGAGAGAGAATGTATGCAATAGCATTAAGAAAATTGGGAAAGTATTCTTGCAAAAAGGTGAGATTTTAGCTGAAACTTCAAAGAAACCAGGGAATCCAGGAGGTGAAGACAAAGAAGGGAGAAGGCATGAGGAACAGCCTGTGAAAATTCATGGAGTCAAGAGATGGAGAATCTAATCATGAGAAGAAGAGTCCAGCATTATGGGGTCTTAGATACGTGGAGGGGAGAAAGGTGTAAGAAGTCTGGAAGGGAAGAAGGGATCAGGATAAAAAAAAAGTCTTCAAAAGCCAAACAGAGAAGACGACATTCCATCCTGGAGGCGATAGGGAGCCAGTGAAATTGATTGAATAGGGGCATGGCATGGCCAGACCTTCCATTTAGGAAAATCACTTTGATAGTTTTACTGATAAAGTCACTGAGGCCCAAGAGATTAAGTGACTTGTTCAAAGTCACACAGCTAGGAAATGGCAGAGCTAGGTCCCTCTAACACAAAATCCATCATAGTGAAGGGAATTTCCACACTGAAGGTTTCCCTCAACAAACTCACAGGGTTGTTCCAACAAAGACCAATAGGGCAGCATCAGGAACACCTTATTCTGATATCCTCATTGTGGTGCAGAGATGGCCTTGGGTTCTTAAAGTCCATGGTAGGAGATCCAAGCTCTAATGGGGAAGGTAAAGGAAATAAGTATTTAAGCACCTGCCACCATGTCCCAGGAACCGTGCCAAGCACTCTATAAATATCTCATTTGATTATCACAACAACACTGGGAAATAGGTACTGTTATCACCCTCATTTTGCAGTTGAGGAAACTGAGGCAAACAGAGGTTATGTGCCTTGTCCAGGGTCATATAGCTAAGAAGTGTCTGAGGTCAGATTTGAGCTCAGGTCTTCTTGACTTCCAGAGCTGCCTTGAAGGTGTAGGATAGGTCTTTGTTCAGTTGTGTTCAGTTGTGCCGAGTTTTCGTGACCCCATTTGGGGTTTTCTCAGCAGAGATACGGGAGTGATTTGCCATTTCCTTCTCCATCTCCTTTTACAGATGAGGAAACTGAGTCAAATAGCATTTATCCAGGGTCACCCAACCAGTAAGTATCTGAGGCCAGATTTGAACTCAGGAAGTTACTCTGGCCACAGCACTCTACCTACTATGCCGCCTAGCTGCCAAAATGAAACTAGAAATCCTTCTATCTCATCAATAGACTATATAAGCTTTCTGAGGATTAGCCTAGTTGAATTTAAAGAGGTTCATTACCATTTTGGCTACAGCATAATACATTTTTTGACCACAGAAACCTTCAAACACTAATTATTGTACTATGTTATGGAGACCTCATGTCCCGCACCAGTTGAGACAGTACCCTATCAGTGAAATTGTAGATCTTTGAAGTATTGATGAGAAAGTGTTACAGAGATAAGAGCACCCAACCTGAGCATCTGGAGAGCTGGGTTCTAGGGCTGCCTTTGCCTCTTGCTGTCTCTGTGACTTCGAGTAAGATAAAGCCTCTCTGGGCTTCATATGGCAAAAGGATAGGCCTGTGCATGGCTCTGAGACAGAATTCCCAACTCTGCCACTCCTTAGAGCTGGGTGATCTTATATAGTGCCTTTACTTTGCTGGGTCTCATTTCTTGATCTGTCTAAAGGGAATGGTGGAGTAGAAGATGTACGCACCAGCTTTCAATCTCTTCCCTGGATTTGCAGATAGAGGACCTGGCTCTAAATCCTGGCTCGCTCTGTCTGCTTACCTGTGGCCTGCTGAGCAAGTCACCTAATTTCTCTAGTTCTTGTCTGTCAAATTGAATGGATTGGATCAAATCAGATGTTCGACTAGGTGATCTCAGACCTAAATCTAGATTTGGGATCTTCATAGTTCATACCAGAACACTCTGTAGGCCCTCATATTCTTCCTGGAGCATGAATGTCTAATCACAAACCTGGGAATTCTGAATTCTTCAAATGTAGAAAAACCCCCACTTCTTTAAGAATCTAAATTCTATAGCTCCAGGAATTCTGGGGCCCACTAGGACTCTGTAAGTATAGAGAGATAATCACAAGAATCTCGAGTAGACCAATATCGCTACGCGTCCATAGAAAGATGGGAAACCCCCAACCAGTCTGAACTTTGGGATGATGACTGGGTTCAGAATTAGGGTTTAATGGGAGGACACTGGTTATCCTCCATACTGTTAGGATACATCTCTCTAACCATCTTAAACTTCTTCTGATAACTTGTTAGGAGCCCATTGTCCATGAAGTTAATTTATTCTCAGGCTAGATTAACAATCTCAGACACCTTTGGGATGCTCAACTAGTTGACCGCCATTGTCCCTAGGGCCCTGATTAGGATGGGCCAATGGTATGTTACCAAAGATTCTGACATCTGGGGGGAACTAACGGGTAGAGTGGGTACCTCCTCCCTGCATTTCCCCTCTATGTCTTTCAAAAGCCCTGAATATAACTGAACCCCAAGATTCCACTGCCGTGGTACATTTCTCATGAACTGCCTTCCTTTTCATGACGAGTAAGGGACAGAGAGGGGCCAGGACTCTCTATAGGAAAGACAGGAGGGAGATTACACCTATAAGGGGACTGATTCTTGCCCTACTAGATTCTTCACTTTAAAAACTAGCCTCCAGCATTGGAGTCGGGAGGACCTGAGTTCAAATCCAACCTCAGACACTTACTAGCTATGTGACCCTGGGCAAGTCACTTCACCCCAATTACTCCAAAAAAAATTATAAAAGGGGCAGCTAGGTGGTACAGTGGATAGAGCAGTGGCCTTGACGTCAGGAGGACCTGAGTTCAAATTTGACCTCAGAAACATAACACTCACTAACTCTGTGACTGTGGGGAAGTCACTTAACCCCAATTGCCTCACCAAAAGAACAAAAACAACCCCCCCCAAAACCAAAACAAACAAACAAAACTAGCCTCCTCTCCTCCTCATTGACCCAAACACAATCTTGCTAGTTAGGGCTCTGTAATAGCCATTAACAGAATGCCAGAAAACTTCTACATTTGTACTTCACAGTAAGCAAACGAGATGCTAACATCTAAATTCAGCAAGTGTTTATTAAATACCTATCTGTATTATGCTTGGTTCTGAAGACACTAGAAGAAAAATGTCCCTGCCTTAAAGAAGCTTACCTTCTACACTACATAGATAAATGATTACAAAGTTATTAGAGATGGGAGAGAGGAAGGCACCTACTATGCACAAGGTGAAACCTGGGTTCAAGTCATACCTCTGATACATACTGACTGTGTAAAGCTGGGCAAGTCACTTAACCTCTCAATGCTCTAGGTAACTCTTAAAGACTATAAGTTTCAGAGGATGTGGCAACCTGAATTGGAAGTCTGCAATGAGTTTCTTCATTGGGGAGTTCCCTATAAAAATGAAACCACAAGTCCAGTTCTGCTTCTCTACAGATAATGCGCTGTGCTTCGTGTTGGGGATACAAAGTCAAAAGAACAAAAAACAAAAAACCAACCTAGGCTAGGTTCTCAAGGAGCTTATCTTCTCTAAGAGAAGTGGGTCCAGTGTGTATGTTAGTAAATAGAAGGTAATTTAAGATGACAAAGGCTTCTTTTGGATTTCAATAGAGTGAAAGCTCCCTGAGGGAAGGGACTATTTTTTTTTTTTGTCTTTGTACTTAGCACAGTGCTTTGATGCCTGTAGGAGGTGGTACTGATAAGAAGCACTCTTTTTAGAAATAGTACTTTTCTTTTGGTTTTGGTGGGTTATGGAGATTATATATAAAAAGAGCTTCCATGGTTCCACCCCCTTCCCTTCTCTACTTGGAATCTATTTTAAGAAAATGATTTCTGGAAGTTGGACATACGGAACAGAATTTAAACTTCCAACCCTGCCCCCTCTCCACCCTCCTCCCCCAACATCTGGCTTCTCTTCTCTTTCACCAGTCCCAGCTCAATTGTCTGTGGAAAGCTCCCGTCCTCCGTCTTTCTAGACAGAGGGATGGTGCAGTCCAGTGCCTTTGGCTGAGTTTAAGACACGGAGTTAGGAGACTCTGGAGTTCTTTGACTTTAAACAAACTATTATTATTATCATTTTACTTTGGTTTCCCAACTCATTCTTCTTACATTGCAGGACTGTGTGGTTTGCAGCTGTACTATGAATTAGGGGAGTTGAGTGAATCTCTATCAGTAGTGGCTTAATGGAGAAATTAATCGGTTAATAGTTTTTTTGGCCCTTCCTCACAGTGTAGGAAAGGCTATTGGTGTAGGGGAAAAGGTCCTGTGGTCTGAGGACCTGGGCTTAAGTCCTGGATCTTAGTGGAACTATCTGTGGGACTTTGGGGAAGTCACTTCACTCCTCTGTTTCTTCATCTGTAAATGGAAAATGAGATGCCTTGAAAGGTCCCTTCCAGCTCCAAATGAAGGATGCACTGCGCTTCCTCTGGGTAATCCCAAGGGTGTGATACTATTTTACAGTTAATTTTACTGTTCAGCACCCAAGCCTTTGGTCCAGCTGGGTGACAGATGCCTGCTGGTGAGATGTCCCTTAGATAGGGCAAGTATCCTCATTTCTATCATTTCCTCCCATCTCCCTCCTGCCCTATCAGATTCAGGGCTGGAATGGACCTTAGTGATAACATATACTTACTCTCCCATTTTGCAGAAGAGGAAACAGACCCATAGAAGGAAAATCACTTGCCATACATAGAGAACGAACCACGGTTTTGAACACCAAGCTCTTACTTTTCATTTCCCTTTCAATCTTTTTCATTCTCTCTATTTGTCTGCCTGTACCCTCCCTTCCCATTTTGTGTGTGTTGGGGATATATGTGGTTCTGGCACTATCAGGTTCTCTTTCTTTCTCTCACCCTGGGAATATATTGCCTACATGTGGGTAAGAGGTTATTCTTAAAACCTGAAGCCCTTGTGTGATTACAGATACAAGGAATCTGGAGTTTATAAGGTAGCCATGGCTGCAATTCCTTAGCGGGGTTGGGACAAAATCATGGCCAGGTTAATCCTTGACATTTATAATCCCAAAGAGAAAGGTGCAGCTTTGACATGCCCAGATACTTCCCTTATAGCCAGGTAAGTACAGAGGAGGTGGGCATGACAGGATTACAAGGTTAAAGCTGGAAGAGACCTTAAAGATCATTAAGTCCAACCTCCTTAACCCTGGCTCTTTCCCTCCAGATCATGGACTCTTTTGACTGGCCTTTCCTTTGGTTCTCTTTGGGATGGCTTTGGTTAGGGGCCAGTAGTGATGGGACATCCTAGAAATATTGGTAGCAGCATTGAGAGCGAGAGGATGCTGAATGCAGAGGAGATGCTCAATACATTCTTCTTAGCTGATTGATCACTTGATTGATTGAGATACGAGAGAACATGAGAGGTCATTCCAGCATTGGACTGCGGTGTTTTGGCCTGGAACATGAACAGAAGCAAATGAAACTTCTCTCCTTGGGTGATGTCCATCGTGAGCTCCCCAGCTGCTCATGCCATGTTTGGGGGATATTTCATTGGAGAGTTCATCCAGAGTTTGGGACTGAAAGCGGAGAGCCAGGACTCGGGGTCCTTTGCCCAAATATCCCCAATTGAATAAAATTAGAGGCATGCGGTGGCCTCTACCCACCCTAGTCCTGGCCAGAAACAGGCGTGTCTTACAGCATAGAATAAGCCATATGTACGTAGTTCCTCTTCATTAACTGGGAACAGAAGAACATAAGCATTTTAAATACACAGACAGACTGGAGGAATTTGAGATGCAGAACAAGAGGCCCATCCCTCACAAACACAAGCAGATAAGCAGGGAACATATCAGAACATAAGTGGCTGTGCTGAAATACAAGCAGGCAGAAGGCCAAGCATGACTGAAAACACAAAAGATAGTCAAGGGCAGACCCCTCCAGAATCAGCCAAATCTGATGCACCTGCCCTGGGCTAGAGAGGGAGTCATTCCATCCCCTGGGGAGGACAGCCCCGTCTGCCCTGCCTAGTGGGGAGGAGAAGAAGAAGAGATGAAACACCAGGGGAAGGTGGGGGTCCTATGCGAAGGAGGCCTGTGCTTCTTCTCCACCAGCCATGAATGTTTCTGGGGGCCTGGCTGAGGACCTGAAAGACTCAGGCTGATGGATCTCCTGGGTCAGTTGTACACTCGATGACTAATGCCTATTGCTGTCTGACGAGTATCACCACCTAGTCGTCCCAAATAATAATAACGGTAACAGCTACTGTTGAAATACTGCTTTAATAATAGTAATTATAATCACCAGCACATATATATATGGCTTCAAAGTTTTCGAAGTGTTTTACATGTATTAGCTCATTTCATCCTCACAACAACACTGGGAGATGGGTGCTATTAGTATTCCCATTTTACAGATGAGGAAACTGAGTCTGAAAAAAGGTTAAGTGACTTGCCCAGGGTCACACAGCTATTAATTATCTGAAGCTAGATTTGAATTTGGTTCTGACTCCAGGGCCACCTAACTGCTTTACGGTAAACATGGTGGCATATGTCATCTCTCATGTGATCCTTACAATAATCTTGGGAAGTAGGTGCTATTATCATCCCCATTTTACAGAGGAGAAACCTGAGGCAAATTGAGGTTAAGTGAGTTGCCTAGGTTCACTCATCTAGTTAGCTTTTGAGACACTCAGGTTTTCCTGACTCCAAGCATAACGCCCTATCAACTATGCCACCCAGCTGTTTAATTCAACCTACCCAAAACAGAATTCATTCCCCAGAGCTCCCCCTACCCCCAACCCACTTCTTTCCCTAAACCTCCTATTTCTGACATTGCCTAGAAATGTGATCTCTATAGGAATAGAGATTGTTTGTTGTAGTTTTGTTTCCAGAGCCTGGCCTATAGTAAGTGCTTAATAAATGCTTATTGTGGGGGGGCAGCTAGGTGGCACAGTGGATAGAACACTGGCCCTGGATTCAGGAGGACCTGAGTTCAAATGTGGCCTCGGACACACAACACTCACTAGCTGTGTGACCCTGGGCAAGTCACTTAACCTCATTGCCTAGCTAGCTAGCTAGATAAGTGAGATAAATGCTTATTGAGCAATTGAATAATTGCCCATCTTTCAACACCTTGACTCTTCTTCTCCCTCACCTCACAGAACCAATGAGTGGCCAAATCCTGCTATTTCTCCCTCTGCGGTATCATCTCTCAAATCTGTCCCCTTCTTTTCACCCCCTGCCTTTGTTAAGGCCCCATCACTTTCTGCCTGGTCCATTGTAATGCCTTCCTGCCTCTGGTTTCTACCTTTTCCAATCCACCCTCCACATGGCTGCCAAATTAATATTCCTAAAGCCCAGGTCTGACCATGAACTCCCTGGGCTCAAGAAACTTAAGTGACTCCTTACGAACTCTTCTGTCTGACATTTAAAGCCCTTCACAGTCTAGCTCCAAGCCCTCTTTCCAGATTGATCACACATTACTCCCCTCACATACTCGACTATGTGTCAGCCAAACCCATCTATTAGCTATTCCCTCTATGTGCCATTCTGTCTCCTGCCTTCATGCCTATGTACAATCTGTCTCCCATGCCTGGAACAATCCCCACTCCCCCCAAACCCCTTCTCTTCCACCTCACAGAATCTTAGCTTTGTTCAAAGAACAGATCGAGAGCTATCTCCTATGGGAGTCCTTGCCTAATCCCCATCTTTTCCTCCCAAGGCACACCCTCTTTCAACTTGAAATTATGTTGTATTTACTCTTTATACATTCCGTAGGTACTTATCCAAGTACATGCTGTTTCCTCCTTCCAGTAGAAAGTCAGCATCCCCAGAAGCCTGCCCAGAGTAGGCACTCAATAAATGTGTGCCAAGTTTAATTGAATTTTATAGCTGTTTCTAAACTTCAGGATAATTTTGTTTTTTCTCATGACCCAAAAGACGATGCATCCAGGGGAGAGTCCTGGAAGCCTTTAAACTTCCTTTCTCCCTTGGCTCCTTCCCTGGGGTCAACCTAGTGGAAAAATCAGGACAGTTTGTTTTGATGCTTGGAGATCCATCTGGGCTGCCGACAGAGGATGGCGGAATTCTCCCTCGCAGAGACTGATCACCCATCTAGCTTGGGATGGTCCCCAGATTTAGGGCTGGAGGAAATCTTACAGATAACACGGTCCAGCCTCCTCGTTTTATGGATGAGCAATCTGAGGCCTCGCGGGATGGCACGATTCACCAAAGTCACACAAGTCATTAAGTGTCAGAGTCAGGTTTCAAACCCAGATCTTCTGATTAAGTCCTCAGTTCTTCCCACTGCCTGAAAAAAAAAAAAGAGGGAGAACAGGAGATGAGAAACCCTGAGTTCTGAATCCTGAGAGCGCTTCATGATTGCTGAAGACCCTCTGATGAAGAAGAATATTGCTGTCTACTTATCCCACTGCGGGCACACACCAGCTGTGTGAACCTGAACAAGTGCCCTAGGAAACCCCTAAGGAGAATTGCAGAGAAGGTGCTAATCTGTATAGGTAGAGAGAGCTCCCTCTATCAATGAAATCACTGGCCCAATCTCTGCTGTTGCTGTTCAATCGTTTTTCAGTTGCATCCGACTCTTCATGACCCCGTTTGGGGTTTTCTTGGCAAAGATACTGGAGTGCTTTGCCATTTCCTTCTCTGGCTCACTTACAGATGAAGAAACTGAGGCAAACAGGGTGAAGTGACTTGCCCAGGGTCACACAGCTAGGAACTGTCTGAGGTCAGATTTGAACTCAGAGAGGTGAGTCTTCCTGACTCCAGGCCCAGCACTCTGTGCACTATGGTGCCACCTAGCTGCCGTATCATCCCTACTATCTTTCCCAATAAACTTATTCTAAAATGTAGCGGTAGGTGGCATCTTAATTGGATTCCTTTATTGAATACCTGTTTATATACCCAGAATCATAGTAGGCACTATGGGGGGAGGGGAACAGGAGAAGATTAAGGCTTCGTTCCTTCTCCCCCTACTCTAAGCTCACAGTGTAATTGGTGGGGGGGCGGGGGGAAGAGAGCACAGGAAACATCAAGAAAACCCATTTTGGGGGACCATACAGGTGATTTTATTGGTATAGAAAGATTTTGTTGGTATAATGAATTCCTGGATGAGGGAACTCCCTCTATAGTATAGCACTTCTTCAACATTTAGTCTTAGAGAGTTGCTTGGGTGACTGAGAGATTAATGACTTGCCTAGGGTTGCACAGATTTGTGTCAGAAGTGAGATTTGAACCTAGATCTTGATTCCGAGGTCACCATGCTATATCCCTTATACCACACAGCCTCTTTAGACAATAGTACACAATGGTACTTGGTAGAGCACCCTACTGAAGGGTGCATGTAGGAGGCCAAAGGAGATGTGGATTCCAACATGGACAGTGTCACATATGTGGGGAGGAAGGTTTCAGGGCCTTGATGGGCAATCAGCACTCAAGGATGGGAGATGAGGGTAATTTTGAAGATGTCATCTTTTAGATGACTTAGACTGAGATTATTTAGGCATAAAATTATACAGGGTATTTTTTTCATGGCTCCAGGTGCCATTTTTTGTACAGTGGCCAAAGTCCAGTTGGCATAACCATTCATATTAAATTCTGCAGATGCCACTGGAAAGCACCGTCCTAATAATCCATCAAAGTTTCTTTCTTTTCCTAATATGTCAAATCTTAGGTGAGTCATTGGGGAACCAGAGACCTATCCAGAGAAAGGCCATGAGGATGATGGGGGTTTTCAGAAGCATGACAGATGAGGCATGGTTGAAGAGAATGGGGGATATTTAGAAGAGAAGATTAAGGGAAGGTATCACAGTGGTCTTCAAATACTGAATAACTTTTATTTGGAAGAAAGAGTAGAGTTATTATGTGTTGTTCTAGAGCAGGAATTTTTAACCTTTTCTGGGTCATGGACCAATCCCCTTTGGCTACAGTCTACTGAAGGTTATGGACCCCTTCTCAGAATAATGTTTGATGCATAAAAATAAAATACATAGGTTTACAAAGGAAACCAATTATATTTAAATAGTTATCAAAATATTAAAACAAAGTTCATAGACCTTTTAGAGAAATAAATGAGCTGGAAGTTATCAGAAGGCATATTTTAGGCTCTGTATAAGGATAAAATTCCTCTGCTTGAAAATGGAATGGGTTGTTTGAAGATAATGAGCTCCTCATCACTTGAGGTAGCTAAGCCAGAGGCCAGTCAAACATTTGACTGGAATGTTGTAGATGGGATTTATGTTTCAGAAGGGTTGAGAAGATGGCTTTCCAGCTGTAGCACTCCATGATTCTTTCTGAGAGAGAGAAGAGATAAGACAGAGGAGAAAAGAGGAGAGAAGAGAGGAAACAGAGAAGAACAGAACTCACAAATGTCTTGATAATGGTTTTGAAGGGTTGTTTTCTTCTTTCTTTTTGGAAGATTCTCTAGTACAGCCCTGGTTTGCCCTGGCTGGTGAGTACATTTTTGGTATTCCCACACAAAGGGAGGTCCATCTCAGGAGCCCTTAACTTGTGGACTCACACCTTGTTTTCTCCCTTTGTTAAAGTCATGAAGGCCCAAGTCAGAAATCAAAATGTTTAATACCATGCCTTTTCCCTGAGTAATTCCAAACTCTACTAGTTACTGTCCTTTCAGTCCCTGTTACCATATTCCTGTAAGAGGTAAAGGGATTCTTTCTCTTGCTCATATGGGAATAGAGGTAACAGGGCTGAAAACTCAAAGACAGAACTTTGACCATATCATGGGACCATGTTAAGAGCTGGGAAGGACTGTAGAGATCATTTAATTTAATGGCTCTTAACCTGGGGTCCATGGCAAGTTTTCATGGAAGTGGGTATCTCCCTAGACAATTACAAAGCAATAAATACTAATTTTTAAAAATTTTTGAACAACTGTCTTTCAATAAAATTGTTTTTCTTCATAATCCTATGTGGGTTTTTTTGTGCATTTAAAAACACTATTTTGAGAAATCTTCACTGGATTGTCAGAGAGACCTTGACACCACAAAAGGGTCAAGAACCCTTGATCTAGTCCAATTTCTTCTTTTTACAGATGGGGAAACTGAGGCCCATGAAGGTGAAATGATTTGCCCAACGTGACTCAGCTGGTAAGTCACAGAGGCAAAGATTAGAACCTGGGTTCTAATAAAATAATGTCAATATTATTATTTAGAATTATTATTAGTCTCAATATATATGTAATACATATTATTGAGAATTATTATTATTACTCTCAAT
Source organism: Phascolarctos cinereus (assembly GCF_003287225.1). Taxonomy (NCBI): domain Eukaryota; kingdom Metazoa; phylum Chordata; class Mammalia; order Diprotodontia; family Phascolarctidae; genus Phascolarctos; species Phascolarctos cinereus. The sequence goes on from NW_027555625.1 coordinate 39,740,909, forward strand.
ATATATTAATATCTTCCCCTTCAGAGCCCAGGGTTCTGTTCTATTAGGTCATCCTGCTTCATTTTCAACAAGAGTATGGGGAGAAGGGGGTCTCGGTGAATTTCTGGCATTGCTGGAAAGCCTTCTCAGATGAGGGTCAGGTCTGCAGATGACCACATGCAAGCCGATACCAAGTGGAAATGCCGTATGTTATTGGAAAGAAATTCCTGTCAACTGAGGTAGATGAAAAAAAAGAGACAGACAGTCTCTCTGAGCAGGTAGAGGGGAGCCTAGAAGCTCAGGAAGCACTTACCCAGAAATCAACACAATGCCCTTTCTGACCAGTTTCCCCCCCTTTCCCCTCTCCACCCTCTAGTTCTTCAGCAATTAAGATATTTACCTCTCTATAGACTTAATCCTTTTAATGAGAATGAAAAATGCAAACAGATCCAAAGTCAGGGGAGAGAAATGGACACCTAGAGAGTCTACTACCCTGCTTGGGCTGAAGGGGAAGATTCATTCAGATATATTTATTATTATTATTATTATTTCGAGGGGAGAAAAAAAAAAGCCAGAAATATTTCCCAAATGTCAACAGTATTAAGGAAATCTGAACACCTTAATCCATTTAAATGTCAGCTTGAGCCAGGCACGGGTTTGCATGAAGGGGAGAATGGAGGAAGTAAGGAAGGGGGGTAGAGGGAATTAATACCAGATTCCACATAATCTATCAAAGTTTCTTTCTTTTCTTAATATATTAAATATTAAATGCTTCTTTGCATCTGAGTGAGAGAGGAGAGAGAGAGAGGGGGACCAGGGTGGAACTCATAAATGCCTAGATAATTGGTTTTGAGTTTTTTTTCCCTTCTTTCTTTCTTTCTTCTTGGCGGATTCTCAATTTCCCTATAAAAGAGAAAATTCATTTCCAGCCACTAATGTAATGTCAGCGTGCTGTTTACTAAGCATGGATGATGTATAGGGGGACACTACTTTCAGAGGACTACTTAATGATGCATAGAATTAAATCCTGAGCTCCTCAGCTGAGCCTCCTCCCTCCCTCCTGGTTCCCAGGCTCCCACTGCATCCTGGGAAGAACAGGGTTGGCATAACCTGTCTTGTCTTCTCCTTTGCTAGGCTTCTGGGGTCTCTGCAGAGGATGCTTAAAATCTGTGCTATAACCACAACAGTTACCCGTACCCCCTCCTCCCCTCCCGCTGCACATCCTGGGGGGTGAGTGGAGGTGGGGGTGAGAGGTGGGCTTTGTTCCTGGGAAGGGAAAGGCTGACGGATAGGGGAAAGGAGGAATTATTCACATTCCCTGAGGGCCAAGAGAAATAGGAAAGGGTGATTTCTTTAGGGCATCGAGGAGGTCCAGCTTTGGGTAGCCCTTTGCAAGGCTAAACAGGAAGAAGGAATGGATGGAGGTGGACCAATCAGTGCCCACCCATTGCCCTCGAGAAGCTGGAACATTGAAATGTCAAGTGAAAATAGATGACATCAGTTTAGCTGAGCTCCCTGAGGCCTGCCAGCAGTCCCAGCCAGAGCGGCACCTCTGCCTTCTCCTTGGGTTAGCAGTTCTTTGGGGTCAGCACAGGTCAAGATAGTACAGGCAGAAACCTTCATACCCTTTCTAGAAACAACCAACAACCAGGGAATGAGACCTTATCAGCATTGTCCCCTGGGAAAAAGAAGTGACCCAGTCAGGCAACTTTAAGAGACAACTAACTCTACTTGGCTAGCTCAGCAACTGGAAAATTGGTAGAGAAGGTAGGAAGGTAGAAAATTGGATCTGGTTGGACGAGGAAATTTTCAGAAGCCTGGGGAAATGGAGCTCAGTGGGGGTTGGGGAGGGAGGGCTTCCTAGCCACTCCTGCTCACTTTTTCCCCTTTGTCATCTGATTTTTGTCTCCCCTCCACCAATACTCTATTGATGCTGCCCCTCTTAAAGTTATCGTTAGCCTCCTTCTTGTTAAACACAATGAATGACCTTTTCTCAGGCTTCCTTTTTCTTGACCTCTCTGAGGCATTGTGTATTGTTGACTATCCCCTCCCTCTTAAAGCTCTCTTCTTCCTTGGCTTCCATGACACTTCCCTCTTTTAGTTCTCCTCCCAACCCTCTGACTATTCCTCTGGGTGCCTTTCTTCTTCCGATCTCCTAACTGTTGGCATTTCTCAAGCCTTAGCTATAAGTCCTGTGTTCCTTTTTCTGCTTCTGCTCCCTGAGTGAATTCATTCACTCCTATAGATTCAGCCATAACTTGAATGTCTCCTCCCATTAGAATGTATGCTTCTGGTGGGCAGAGACTGTTTTTGCTTTTCTTTGTGTAAGTGGCTTGTGGCATGCCTGGTGTAGATCCCACATTGTAATCTCTTTGAAGGGGATATGGGCCACTCACACATGCTCCCTCTCTGGGCTGGCTAGTTCCCATCAACTCAGTGCTTAGCACAGGGCCTGACAAATAGTAAGTGATTAATATTAATATCACTCATTGATTGAGTGATCCATAGCCCCATCCTCTCAACTATGCCCCTGTCCCTTATTTCTACTCTCCTCTAAGATATTCCCACTTGGGTATCTTCCTAGACAATGAGAACTCATTGTCTACTCCAACAAGTCGACAGCTTTTCCTTAACTTCTCCATTTCTATTAATGGGTTGGGCATTCTTCCTGTTTTTAGAAACTAAGAAAGAGAAAACTCTTCTCATTCATACCCTGTGTTGAATCTGCTCCCAAGTCACCAAGTTTTGCTTCAAAATGTAATTTGATGTTGTCCTTTTCTCTCCATTGTCAGGCCCATTTCTCTGACACAGATCCTCATCACTTTACATACAGATTACTATAGCAGCTTCCTAGAAAGACTTCCCATCTCCTGACTTTCTTCCTCTTCAAACTATCTGGAGCATCATTGCCAGACTACTCTTCCTTACCTACTCCTTTTTTCATGTCACCTCTGCACAAGAGATTTCAGTGACTCCCTGTTACCTACACCCATCAACTCTTCTGCTTCACTTCCAAGACCATCCATGATCTGTCTTTTACCTTCCTCCTTTCTCTTTCCTAACATTCACTGGCCTCAAGCAGCTAGATGGCACAGTGGATAGAGCTCTGGCCTTGGGGTCAGGAGGACCTGAGTTCAAATCTGACCTCAGACACTTGACACTGACACTTACTAGCTATGTGACCCTGGGCAAGTCACTTAACCCCAATTGCCTCACCAAAACAAAACAAAAACCCAAATCCAACATTCACTGGCCTCCCAGCTCTCCCCTTGCCCCAGTGTTTGCCATGCTCTTTCCTATCTCTATTCCTTTGCTCATGCTATTTCTCCCATTTGGAATAAGCTTCATCTTCTTTTTTGCCCATCAAAATGCCATCTTTCATTCCCACCACTCAAAGACAGCCTTCCCTTCCTACTTCAGCCCACATTGATCTCTCCTTTTTCTGAACTCTTATTCTACTTGGAGACAGCAACATACACTTTAGCATTTACCTGTCCTGTAACTGGTACATGTGTGACAGCTTTGTCTCTCCCGACTACTTGTAAGGTCCTTGAGGAGAGAAAACTATCTCTTAGATTTTACAAGTAGTCTCCTGCAGTCCCTCTTCTAAGTCCCCTTCCTATTTGTCTCCTTATCTCTATCCCACCATTGCCACTCCAGTATAAGATCTCACCACTACCCCCTGGACTCACGGCCTCCCAGCAGGTCTTGGGGAAACCTCTTCTTCAGAGACCAGTACTCCACACAGATTTCTTTTGGGGAGTCAAACTCGAAGACATATTCTTCACAGAAACCCCTTGGGCCTAAAACCCCTTTGCCCTAGCACCCCCTCAGAGATCTCCCCTTGACTGAGACTGGCCATTTCTTTCTCCAAATCATGCAGGGAATCTTCCTGGGAGCCCTGAGAGGATGATAATAGTAATGACTAGTAATAGCCAGTATTCATCTAGAGTGTTAGGATTTACAAAGTGATTTTACACGTTATCTTATTTGATCTTCCCAACAATCCTCAGAGGTAGGTGCTATTATTACCCCCTTTTTACAGATGAGGAAACTGAGGCTGAGAGGTTAAGAGACTTGCCCAGCATCATATAGCTAGTAAGTGTGTGAGGTAGGATTTGAACTCAGGTCTTCCTGATCTCCAGATTCAAAGCTCTATGTTTTACATCACCTAGAAGGCCTAGTTTTGATAACTGGCTCAACCACTTCTACCTGGGTGATCTTGAATAACTCATTTCATCTCTGCCTCAGTTTCCCCATATGTAAAATGAGGGGGATGGACTCCATGACTTCCAAGGTCTCTACCAATTTCATGTCTGTGATATTACCCAATGACTTTATTTTTCAGATAAAGAAAACTCCTACCTTGTAAGGTGCTCCAGGGGATAGCTGGCCAAATTCCTGGCTCTCCTTTCAGATTGTGTATCGGCAAGTCATGCCAACAAGTATTTATTAAAAGCTTACTGTGTGCCAGGAACTGTGGTAAGCACTAGAAATACAAATACAAGTAGAAAGACAGTTATTACCCTCAGAAAGCTTATATTCTAAAGGAATATTATCATTTCCCCCAATCTTAGTGATTCCACAGTCAATGTTTCTCTACCTTGTCAGATCCTTAAGCTCCTATAATTTCCCTTATTCTTCCACTAAAATGATTTATTCTTCAGAATATCCTTGTAGTCTGTACCCCTTAGTATTCTTCCCCCTCATCCCTGCCACTGAACCCAGAGACAGGGGATTAGAATTCAGATACCAGCTCTGAAGCTAAATGTGTGACATTGGACATCTGCTTAATCACTCCCAATCACTGTAACAGCTCTCTGGGCCCCTACTCCTGTATCTCTGAAAAGGTTACTGTATCCTAGGCACTCTGCTAGTCTCTGGGGGTATCTAAAGACAAAAATGAAACCAATTGCTGCCCTTAATAAGCTTACATTCTAGTCTATGATTTTGTGTCATTGATGTCGCATTCTACTTCATTTCACACCAAAGGTCAAGGAAAAGGAACCTAGCAGACAGTGTGGCCCCCACCCTGATGGACTTATACGAGGATGTAGGTGTGAGTCACACAGAATGAGACAAGAGGAGTGAGTTGAGATCTGTGTGCACTCCTTAGAGAAAGTGTCCATACTAATGAGCTCGTTGAGCCATCAAAGTATCAAGATACTATTTTGTAGTACAGTTAATGGTATCCAAGTCTTATGTCCCTGTAGTTGATTGTAAGTTCCATGAGGGCAGGACACATGCTTTATCTATTTTTGTAACTAGTTTAATAATTATTTGTGAAGGAAGAGAATAAGGGAAGGAGAAAGGAAGAGAGAAAAAAGAGGAAGGAAGAGTGGAAGGAGGAAGAAGGACAGGTAGGAGAGAAAGAAAGAAGCTAGGGAGGGAGAGAAGAAAGAAAGGAATAAAGGAGGAAAAAGAATAATCAAAAGAAAAAGAAGGGAAAGAAGAAAGAAGAAAAAAGAAGGAAAACATGGAGGAGAGGAAGGAAAGAAGGCATGCAGAGGGGAAGGAAGGAAGGGAAAGGGTGAGGGAGAGAGGAAAGGAGCAAGGAAGAAAGAAGGAAAATAGCAAAAAGAGGAAAAAAAGAAAGGGGATATACTACCTATGCAGGGTCAGAACCACAGTGGGACATTTGGGGGCTTTTCATCATTTGCTGATGCTCAAAACTTGGCTGGAAGATGCCCTAACCCCATCCTCCCAAATTATTTACATGTGTTTGTGTCCCACATCCAGTGCTCTTGGGGTGTTATGCTTACTCTACCTATCCTAGGGATCAAGCCTCTAGAGGTCCCTTCAGTAATGGAGCCATTATCAGCACTCACAGGGAGCGGAGGTCCTCTGGGAACAGCACCATCCTAGGTCCTGAGCCTCTGCCATCTTGCCTTCCCTTCCATTTCAGTATTTGTTCCTCATGCCAAGGATATTTGACACAAGGGATCAGCCACCTGCCACACAAGGAATTTTATTTAAAAAAAAAGTGATTTCTGACTGATCAGTGCCACAAAAAGGCAGCATTTTTTATTCATAAAAAAAACTCCCTTGTTCACACTTGCTTGCCTCTAAAATGATTCCATGGATTTTCTTCAAACTTTTAAAGCAAAAAAAACCACCCACCCTCTACCTTGGGGCTGTGACTGAGTATGGGAAGTTTCATCCCCCGGGATGACTTTGGAGACAGTTACAAATGACGAAAATTAGGAATTTGGGATGGAAACAGCTTTTCAACCTTAACCGGAGTGTTAGTATCATACCCGTGTGGTAAGCGAGAACATTGGTGGGGAAGCAAGGAGGCAAGGAGGGTCCAGGGAGAGAAGCAAGAAGCTGAATAAACCATGTCAGTCCTGGAAAAGATATCCAAATGGAAACATGATTCCAGATACTCCTTAGGTCATAAACACTCACTACAATAGCACTTCCCCCACACTGCTGTATGTAAACAACAGAAACAGAGACTCCAGTCTGTCACCACCTCCAGGCACAGAGACTGGCTGTGGGAGAGGGGGCCTGAACTTCTCTGGGCTCTAGAGTTCTTACCCTTGCTCTGCTGCTGAGACCCTATGTCACTCAGCTGAGTGCCTCAGTATCCCCATATCTAAAACAAAGTGTAGTAAACAATGATGGCTGGTGTTTCTCTAAGACCCTTCTCTCATGAGTTCAAGTACTTCACCATCCCTCATCATGTGAGACTTGCTTTTCCTAAAAGGCAGCTTAGGTTAAAGACTTCTTCATGCTTTTTTGGGTGGAAAAATGGAAGCCCAGGTTTGTACCATAGTCTTTAGCAAAAGTAGGAGAGAATTACGGTGATAGTTCCTCTTGCTGACCCTACTAGGGTAGGGGTTCTCAACCTGAGATCCGTGAATTTTTTAAAAATCCAACAATTATTTCAATATAATAGTCTTGTTTTGCAATCTGAAGTATTTTGTTTTATGCATTTTTAAAACTTTATTATGAGAAGAGATCCATAAGCTTTACCAGACCCATCAAAGGCTAGGAACCCCAAAGGGCCGCCCAAAAGGCTAGGAACCTTTGGTTTAGGGCTCGATCATTGACACACTCCATTCTTTCCACCCTCCTCCTCCAACTCCCTTTCCCAGCCTCCATCCTCCCACCACTTGAAGTTCCTCTTGGCTGCCCAAGGAGTTGAGACCTTGAAGGAGGTAGCAAGGTACCATAGAAAGGGCCTGGGATCTGGGGTGAGAGGACTAGGGTTCAAATCTGTCTCCCTCTTTATTTCTTGTGTGACCTTGGGTCAGCCTCTAACCTCTTGAGGCCTCTTCATTTGTAAAATAAAAGAGTCGGACTGGCCAGCGGATAGTATGGTGTTAGGGGGGCTGAGGATTTGGGTTTGAACCACACTTTTGCCACTTGCCCCCTTATAGCCTCAGTTTCTTCATTTGTAAAATGAGGGGATTGGATGACATGACCTCCAAGTTCCCTTGTAGCCTGGTATTTGTGATCCCATAATATCTAGGTTTCCTTCCAGTTTTAAAATTCCATGATATGTTGAGAAAATGGAAACTGTGAAATGCTAACTCCCTCATCAACCCTGTCCCTGGCTCAAATAGAGTGATAGAGCAATGCATATTGACAAAATCCATCCAAGTTCTAAAGGCAACCTGGGACAATTGGTTGTGGCCAGTGGCCTCCAAAATTTTTTCACGACACACCTCTAGCAGTAATTTTTTTCCTTGTGGGCATAGGATAGATGGGAGAGGAGATCTTCCCAATGGCCCCTTTGCACCTATGGCTATGGGTGCCCAGGTAGGGAGTAGGTGCCCTGATGTAGGGGTCAGAATAAGAAAGCCTGAGAGCTTTCCTAGTAGCAGGAGGGGGTGAAGTTGATAAATATTGAACTGTAAGAAGTGATTGGCATGTGATGCTGTGTTGGAGACAAGCTTCATAACTGGCTTTTCTGGTAAAGGTGAGCTGTTGCCCACCTTCTCACCCTCTAATTGATTAATGCCATTCTTCATGAGGTCATGCCATGGCTGGGGGTGGGGCACTTTGGAGGCCACTGATCTCGACCTTATGGCATCACTAAGGGTCTTATTTTTTTTCAAATCTATGAACTTCAAAATAGTGACTATTCCTGTTTTTCACTGACTTCCTCTTCTCATTGTCCTTCTTCTGCTAAGGTCCATCAGTCAGGGATAGTCTCTGCCCTGAAACTTTGGCAGTTTAAGACAGAGAATTTATTTAAGAACTGTAATGATCCCCAGCATAGTTAGGATTGCGAAATACTGGTCCTAACTCCAAGGCATGTATTAAAGGCCCAGGACAGAAGCTTCCTAAACCATAGAGAGAAACTCCAAACTAGGGACATAATTACTCATTCAAGTGCTAGGGCAAGTAGCAGGAAATGTGCCCCAAATTGACTTTTCTAGACAAGTCCAAATGAGGGGAAAGCTCAGGAGGGACCTCAGGAAGAAACTTTGGGCCTCAAGACCCAAGGTCTCATGGGAGGAGAGACCCAGGGACACTGCAAGGCTATGGTTGAGGAAGCCATCACTGGAGGAGGAAGCAGGGTGGCATGAGCAGTGCAGTAGTTCACCTGGATTGTGGTCACCAAGAGGGGGAAGAAATGAACCATTTGGCAGTTTCTTATTTTGCCTAATTACTTGTGCTAAGTGCTAAGCTCAGTGCTTTCTACTTTGTGTCAGTGCCCTACAAGTTTTGGTTGTTGTTTGACTCTCCGTGACCCCATCTGGGGTTTTCTTGGCAGGGATGCTGCAGTGGTTTGCCACTTCCTTCTCCAGCTCATTCTACAGATGAGGAGATTTAAGCAAACATAGCTAAGTGACTTGCCCAGGGTCACACAGTAAGTAACTGTCTGAGGTCAGATTTGAACTCAGGAAGGTGAATCTTCCTGGTTCCAAGAACAGTGCTCTATTCACTGCACCGTGGTGCTGCCCCTAAGTTTTGGTACTCTGGAGCAAAGTTCTGGCTGCCTTGCTGTAATTACAGCTCTGCATCAAGGTTCTTCTTTGTTCCTCATAACTTTAGCTATTCCCTAGTGAAAAATAATAAGTCATATTTATAAGAGATTTACAATTCACAGAGAATTTTTCTCACAATTCCCAATGAGAGAGCTAGTGTTATTATTTCCATTTTACAGATGAGAAATGAAGTTTTAGAGAAATTAGAAGAGTTCTTCAGAGTCATGTAGTTAGAAAAAGTTAGAACCGGGACAGGAACTCAGGTCTTCTAACTTGGTCAGCATTTTTACAATGCAGCATTTCTTTTCTTTTTCCTTTTTAAATCATTTTTCCATTTACATGGCTGTAGACGTTATGTGTAGGGAATATCTGGTTCTGCTTACTTCTCTTCGTATCAGTTTATATATATCCTCCTGTGCTTCTCTGAGTGCCTTTTATTCATCATTTCTAATTCTAATACTCTAATTTCTACTCTGCCACCCTTGAACTCATTTACAGGACAGAGTGAATTCCCTTATTCTCTTGTCCATTTTACTGTGAGATCCTTTTGCAAGAGCACAGAAACACTGACTGAGACCTTGAGAGTCCTTCGAGCACGTCTAGTCCAACTCTATAATTCTACGGATGAGGTAACTGAGTCCCAGAGAGCATAGGTGACTTCCCCAAGGTGAAACAGGTAGTAAATGGCAGAACTGGGAGTCAAACCCACATACTGAGATTAAGAATCCAGTGTTCTTCCCACTGTACCTGGGAACCATTGTTTTGTGCTATCTCATTGTCCCCATTTGTGATTTGTCTTCTGCTCACTTTCACTAACAGCTCTCCCATTCCCTCTCCCTTCCTTCTTCCCACCCACACCCTCACAGTTAAAAATGGAGCAGTTAGATTAAGTGACCTCTATGATGCTTCTTAATTTAAATATTCCATGATTCTAGTGGTCCTGTGGTTTTCCATCCCCCTCTTTCCTTCCCTCCTATCAAAACTTACTCACCCTATGCTCTATGTCCTTAGAGCCCTATTGACTAAAGCTCATTTGATGAGCAGAAGGTATCTTGGCTAGTGGTGGGGTCTGGACCTGTGATGTCATTGGCATAGGGAATTCCTGCCAGCTTAGGTCGGCAACTTACAGTCTTTGAGAGTGACCTAGAGTCCTGAGAGGTTCAATGATTTGCTCAGGGTTATACAGTAACCCAGTCAAAGGCAGGTCTCAAACCCAGGTCTATCTGACTTCAAGGCCAACTATTTACCCTTCCCAGGTCCAGTAAAAATTTGAAAACTATTTATTGAGTTCTTACTATAAGCAGGAATCTGTACCTGATGCTGGGAGATGCAGAGATTTATCCTCAAGGAACTTATAGATCAACCGAGAAGTTGAGAAAGAAATTCACAACAAATTAAATAATGACAAAGGATTGCAATACCAGTTTAAAGCAACACTAGAAGAGACATTAATGTGAAGAATTGCCAAATGAATGGTACAATAATAAGTACCATAGGGATTTAGAAAAGGGACAGATCACATAGCTCCTTGAGGCAGTGAGGTGGTAGGCACAGTGGATTAAGTGCTGGACCTGAAGTCAGGAAGACCTAAGTTCAAGTCTAACCTCAGATCTAGCTGTGGATGTTAGGCAAGTCATTCAACCTCTCCTGCCTCACTTTCTTCATCTGTAAAATAGGGATAAATTGGCATCTACTTCTCAGGGTTGTTGTAAGGGTCAAATGAAATAACATAAGTATAGTACTTTGTAAACCTTAAAGTGCTATATAATATTATAGTATAATAGTAATTATTGTTATTATTTATTATACTGAGATAGTCATGGAGGGCTTAGAAAAGGAGATAGGGTTTGAGCTCTGATGTAGGAGAAAGGAAAGAAAGGATGAATACAGGGATAGAGGTATTCTGACATGGAGAGCAGGGAAACACATGAGTGGTGGAGTTCATGCTTACTCCCTCAGCTTTCTCAAGGAAACAAGGTCATTTGGTGAGAATGAAGGACTGGATGGAACTGAGGACTTGGAGGAGAGTGGAGATTTGGCATAGCCATGGTAGAGGGTCTGCTAGGGCATCAATCATAGATTCCAGAAGGCATTGCTGAACCAAGTTTCAATAGCCTATATCTGTAGTATGCCATGTCACGTGGAGTATGGGAGGGCAAACAGGGGAGTTGGGGAGAAGGCTTGCATTGAGCCAGCAGAGAAGGGAGGTTAAAGGTTTGTGCCAGGAGCAGTGGGTACTTTTTCCAGTGATAGTCTGTGGGTCTGGAGTAGGAACGAAGAAAGCAGACAGTGTGGGTGATCCAGGACTAGGAGTTGGCACAGTAGACCTGATGGAAGATTAAGAGGGTGGGGAGGGATTAATTAGAAATAGGCTTGGTATCAGGAGGAACTTGCTAATGACTATTTTTTTGTTCAGTTGTTTTAAGTCATGTCTGACTCTTCATGACCCTATTTGGGGTTTTCTCGGCAGAGATACGGGAGCAATTTGCCATTTCCTTCTCCAGCTCATTTTACAGAGGAGGAAACTGAGGCGAACAAGGTTAAGTGGCTTGCTCAGGGTCGCATTGCTAGTAAGTATATGAGGCTGGATTTGAACTCAGGTCTTCCTCTCTCCAGGCCTGACACTCCACTGTTGCCACCTAGCTGCCCTCCTAATGACTAGTTATCCATAAATACAATGGACTACTCCAGAAGGTAGTGGGTTCCCCCTCAAAGGAGGTCTTTAAGCAGAGGCCAGATGATCCCTTTTCCAGTATGTTGTGGTGGGGATTCCTTTTCAGGTATAATATGTAGTAGATGTCTCTGAGGTCCCTTTCTACCTCTAAAATTCTGCAACTGTAACCCTAGGTTTTGATGAGTATTTCATTAAAGGGACTTATTGTGTGCAGTCTAGGATGAGTATGGAAGTAAAGCCAGTAGAGGGCTAATGGACTGGCAGGTTTGGGAGTTGATAAACAATGAGAGGTCTTGGTGAGGAGACATAAGCAGTTTGTTCAGTCTACAGATGTGAGAGTCTGTGATCCAACAGGGTGAATTCCACTTGGGAATGACATTAGGGGTTATGTAGAGTGGATGGTATGACTTGGAACCAGGGAGGAAGTGAGTCTACAGAACAGTAGATTTCAAAAAGTGAAGATGGATGGCCTTTATTTACTTTCAGGGCTGAAAGGCATTTTCAGGGAGTTTTAATGGTCCATAACTAGTATTGGATAGGTAGGACCAGGCGTCTTCCCATTGCTTCTACATCATTTCTTGGTGATTCAGCTGGGCAGTAGGAGAAAACAGCACCTCCATGGAAGAACATAGATAGAGAACTCATCCAGTCAAGTCTAATCCACTCATCCAAACCAATTTATTCCAAAAAAATTTTTTCTATTATGTGACTTACATTGTGTTAGGTTTTGGAGAAACAAAGAAAAAACATTACTTTATGTCTCTGCCTTTTTCTTGGAGTCAGCTAAACAAGTTTCTCGTCCTCACTCCACCTTGGATTCTTTGCACTTGGCCTTGTCCCACTTGAAATGCCCTATTCCTTCTCTTCTGCCAAATTCTGCCCTTCCTTCTCCAAAGCACGTCTCAGAAACCACTTCCTCCATGACTCCTGAGATTCATCCCACACAGGTCCTGTCCTGCCAATGACTCCCATAACATTTCAACCTGTATATCTGTAGAGCCACATTGAATTCTGCTGGGCCTACAGATTTCTGTTACAGATGTCCTTATGTAGATTGCCCTGGACTTTGTCCTATACACCTCTGGAGATGCTAATTTCCTTTGTCTTTCCTTACTGTGGGAATGATATGAGTACCTGGTGGGCTCAAACATTTTCTAGAAATGTGGGAAGGGACCTTAGAAGCTGGCTGATTCTAAAATAAAGAACCCCACTGTAACTTCCTTGACAAGTGATCATCTTGGCTTTGCTTGAAGACCTCCAATGAAGGGGATTTATCTGAGTGATAGATGAGAGGACCTTCTTTCTTTGTTGCAATGGAACAAAAGTCCTCTTATTTCTCAGATCTTTAAAAAAAAACACCTTGTTACATATTAGTTTTTCTTCCCTTTTTAAACACTGCTTAGAATCAAATGATGATGAATTTAGAGCTAGAAGACCCTTTGACCTCATTTCATATATGAAGAAACTGGAGGGCAAAGAGCTTTAATGACAGAGTCACATAGCTAGTAAGTGCCTGAGGTAGGGTTTGAACCCAGATCTTCCTGACATCATGCTACCTCCTGGCTTTCTCTTGACTCTTAAGCTCTAATGCCTAGGATAGGAAGATTGGCAAGCAGGATTTGTGGGAAGGAGTTGTGATGGCATTGGGATAATAGAAGATGGCAGACCCAACAACTACATTGAAAGTGGCCTCCACTTACCCAGCAGGCTCAATTTTTCCTTGATTCCAAGAAGCTTTCTCCCACTAGGATCATGTGGCCATGCTGGGGAATGAGTGAAAGAAACTTACCCAGGGTCACACAGCTAGTAAGTGTCTAAGGCCAGATTTGAATTCAAGTCCTCCTGACTCCAGGGCTGGTACTCTATCCACTGCCCCACCTAGCTGCCCCAATCTAATATTAAAAAAAATATATTGATATCTTTTATTTTTATGTCACCTTCATTTCCAAATACATCCTCCCCTTATCTGGCAAAGGCACCCCTTATAATGAAGTATAGAAGAAAAGCAAGCAGTTGGGCAAAAGTAAGCAACACAGCAGACAGACCTTATGCTATATGCAATGTTTCTCACCTGTAGAGGTTATATAGGAGATAGGACATGAGACTTGGAGTGAGGAAGACCTGAATTCAGATTCTACCTCAGATACTTACTGGTTGTATAACTGAGCAATTCATTTAAGGGCTAATAATAATAGCTAACATTTACATAGTGCCTATTAGGTGCATTTTCATAAATATTATTTCATTCAGTCTTCACAACAGTTCAGTCCTGAGAGGTAAATGTTATTATCCCCATTTTACAGATGAGGAAACTGATACGAAGAGAGGGCAAGTGACTTGCCCAGGGTCACACAGCTAGTACGTGTCTGAGGTTCTATTTGAACTCAGGTCTTCCTCATTGCAGGAACCCTAGCCACCTAGCTGTCCTACATCACTTAGTGCCTCAGTTTATCCTATGTGCTTCACTTTCCTTGTCTGCAAAATGAGGGGTTAGACTTGATAGTTTCTGAGGTTTTTTCTGGTTCTAAATCTCTGATCCTATGATCTTTGCTAAGAAATGAGAAAGGAATATTTTCTCATCTCTTCTACCACACTTGGTTATTATAACAACAGTGTTCAGTTCCCTTTGGGGAGTTCTTTTCATTTGTATTGTGGTAGTCACTATGTCTATTTCTTCCTAGGTTCTGTTTATTTTGCATTGCCTCCGTTTGTGTTTCTAATGCTTCTCTGAATTCTTTATACTCCACATTTCTTACAACATTGTAATACGTGCTCCACAATTACATTATACTCACTTGACAATTGCTTAACCAGTTCCCATTTGACTGATACATGCCCCTGTCATACTTACTAATTTGGCCATGTCAAGGTATTACCTTCCCGTAGGAAGACAGTTGCCAGTCTCAGGGTCCTTTCCAAGCTTCACCCCTTCTCCTTCCATTTATTTCTGTGAAAGTATTTTTTTAATACATCAAGCATTATTAAAGAACTGAGACTGGGTGAAAAAGAGTGCCATATTCAGGATTACAAGACCTGAGTTCAAAGCCTAGTTCTACTCCTTGACAAAATCTTGGAATCCCCAGGTTGAGAGCACCATCAGAGATCACCTAACACATTCCACACATGACTAGGAACCTAGATTCAGCCTCCATTAAGAGTCTTATACAGGGGCACCTAGGTGGCACAGTGGATAGAGCTCTGGCCTTGGTGTCAGGAGGACCTGAGTTTGAATCCAGTCTCAGACACTTGACTCTTACTAGCTGTGGGACCCTGGACAAGTCACTTAACCCCAACTGCCTCACCAAAAACTTAAAAATAAAAAAGAGTCTTATATAAAACTTCCCTGGCAAGGCTGCAATAAAAACTAACCCACCCCAGGCATGTGGAAGCTTCTCTCTTTGAGACACAGCTCTCTTCCACATCTCAGTTCCCAGGGCTTGTCTCTCACCTTCAAATGGATCCTAGTGGCTCCATATTTATATCTGCATGACCTTGGGCAAGCCATTGCCCTCCTCTGAGCCTCTCCTCTCTCGTGAAAAATGTGGAGCTTGGACTAGACACCATCTGAAGTCCTTTCTAGTTCTGAAGTCTATGACAAAGAAAAATGACTCCTCATGTTTCCAAAGACCTTAACAGATCTAAGAAAGGTTAAATGTTCGATGGTCTGAATACAGAGATGCTATTTAGATGGAATAGGAGAGAAAGAGATAAGAAAAGGGTCAGTGAGTCCCCAGTGCTTAATGATTATCAAGCAATACTCTGGGTCCCAGGGGGAGTTAAAGAGGAAGGAGAAGAAACAGTACCTGTTCTCAAGGAACTTACAGTCTAATGGGAAAGATGGCTAAGCACAAAAGGAGGCATTCAGAAACAATTAACAATGAGATAAAGCATGGCATGGTGCCTAGAGGCTTGGCCTTGAAGTCAAGAAGACCTTGGCTCTAATCCTCCCTCTGACACATATGAGCTATCTGACTATGGGCAAGGCCCAGGTGGCTAGTCAAGATTATAATAAATAACACAGGAATTATTAATCTGCATCTGTGGAGGGAATTTCCACACCAGGAGTTCCCCCCCAGTGATGAAATCCTGGCTTTATACAACCCTCTCTCCCACCCTCCATAACTTCCCAATTCCTTTTCTGATGCCTCTGTATGGAGCGGAGATGACTATGCTGGATTCTATACCCGTGGAGGATAAGCCCTGGCCAGTCCTACCACAGAGGCACTAGTACCAGCAATAAATAGACTCTCTGCTTTCTGAGAGCCAGTCTACTTGGTTCTTAGAGGCTCCTCCTCATCACACTGGCTGTAGGGCAGTGGATTTTCACACCTCAGTTATTCTCAATGACCAGCTGTCACCTACATCATGGAAGACTTTGAGGCAGCTAGGTAGCTCAGTGTATAGAGCAGCCAGGCTTGGAGTCGTTGGAAGACCTGAGTTCAAATCCTGTTTCAGCCACTTAATAGCCACATAGCCCTGGGCAAAGTCTCTTACATCTCTATTTCTTTGTAAAATGAGGGAGTTAGGTTCAATGGCCTGGGCTAGTGGAAGGAAAAGAAATCCTAGACTCTTGAAATAGCAAACAGACTGAGGTACAATGGTAAGATCTCTGAACTTGGAGTATGGAGGTCTGGGTTCTAGTGCTGGCTTTGCCCCTAACTACCCATGTGACTTGAGTACGGCACTTACCATTGGGGCCCCACATTTCTCTTCTGTTTAACAAAGAGAGGCATTAGACTATCTCTAAGATGCCTTCTTGTGCTAACATTCTGTGAGCCTAGTCAAATGCTATCTTTCGCACTTTTCAAAACAGTGGGACCTGTTGCAAATAGTGGGAAAGTGAACATGGGAAAATGAATAAGTAAATTGCTTATGCAGCTTTAGTATCACCACCACCAACAGCCAAAAATCCCTAACCATTTGCCAGCACTGGCTACCAAGGTCATTATAGATTATTCTCATCCCTGGATATTAGCAGAACCTACTCCAGGGGGCATTAATACATCTCCTTACTCTGTGCTAGATTGGCCATCAGCCCAGGAGGCATCTCTAATAAGGCTAACCACTTATTAGGGTGGTATTCTGCACAGTTGCAGGCACACCATGTCAGGCAGGCAAAGAGTAGTGGACAGAAGAGAGTTGGTTGAGTTGATAAAGTCTTGGGTGTTGAAATACTTATCTTGTTGACGGTTGGACAATCTATAACTGTGAGATCTTAGGAACAGACATTCAGAGCCAAAAGGGACTTTAAAAGTCAACTAGATCAAATCTCTGTTTTTACAGAAGCAAAGATGAGAACTGATTTGCCCAAAGTCACCCAGGCAGTAAAGATCAAAACCAGAATCCAGATCCAGAACCTCTAACTCCAAATTCAATGCTCCTTCTGTTTTACCACAGTCTCTCCAACTGAGAGAAAAGGGACTGGGAATGGGGACTTTGAGGTGGAGGTGATTATGAGAGGTATTGAGGAAGGGACCTTGGGCTATTGAGTATGGGTTGTTTGGATCTGGAATTTACGGGAAATTTATGGGAATTAATAGTATCCTGGTGATACTATGGATGGTCAGAGAATAGAACACCGCCAGCCTCTGAAAATCACTGAAAGCCATGATCTCAACCTTAAATGGCAGATGAACCAAAGGAGAAAGGAAAGACACAATGTCGAGTATGAACAACTTGGGGAAAAGAAGTGACTTAATAGATTTTATCAAGTATATGAAAAGGAGTCATGCCGAAATAAGAGTGAGAGCTAACAGATAGCCTCTACTTTGTACTCATAGCTATGAAATATTAAAGAATTTATAGAAAGGCCTTCAGCCCTTTGAAGAAATCCTTTGTGGTGAATTCATGGAAGGACATGACCAGGATGAGAAGGCATAGATTGGCAGTGATTTGCACCAGTGGACAGAGAGTTCTCACAGTGAGATAATGTCCATCAAAGTTACAAAAACATGGAGGAGAAATGGAGATAACATGAGCTTGAAAGGGAAAGAAAGAGAAGTTGACAAGCATGAACTGGGAAGTGAAAGGGAGAATTTTTTAATGAAAGGATTAATGAAAAAAGATGTCGTTAATGTGGAGATTATGAGATTAGAAAGAGATGCATTGGTGGGGGGTGAATGGGAGGAACAGCCTTGTGAGCCAGCAGTGACAGAAATGAGGAAACAGCATTAATAATAATGCCTACAACAAAACTCAGGTAAAAGACAAAGGACAATGTGAGTAGCATATTTTCAAAGTCAAAGCACACGCCCTTCCCTTCTGTTAACAAAAGGGAAACTACAAAAGTGGCAAGAATTATGGAGGAGTGGGCTCTTACGATTAGAACTGGCAGAGAGATCTTGGAGGCCATCAAGTCCAGACCCTCTCATTTTACAGATGAGGAAACTGAGGTTGAAAGAGATTAAATGACTAGTCATATAGCTAGTAAGTGTCTGTGACCCCAGGTCTTCCTTGCTCTAAGACCAGTTCCCTATCTATTGCTTATACAATCTTTCAAAAGTAGATAAAGAGCTGGCCTAGAAATCTGGAAGATTGTACAATTCATACCGACTGTGTGCATCTAATAAGGCTTTAGTTCTCCAGGCAATTCTCTTAGACAGGGGTGGTGGAATCTGCAACCTCAAGGCTATGTGTGGCTCACTAGGTCCTCAAATACTGCCCTTTGAGTGAATCCAGAATGACAGAATTTGTTATTCAGTCCAAGGGCCCCACCAGAGGGCCACATATAGCCTTGAGGCTGCAAGTTCCCCACCCCTGTCTTAGACTACGAATTGCAGAACTGTTAGAAAACTGCATTGGTAAAAGGATCTTCCTATAATTACAAGATCATAGGACTCCCAGGACCCTCTTTTCCCCCCCAAAAAAAATAAATAAAATAACATGTACTCTCAGTTATGTTTTTAGATTGCTTTGCTGAATTGTTTTTGGGAGCATTTACTTTTGGGGAGTATGAGCTTTTCTTATGTTAAAGCAAAATGTCAATAAAACAAATCTTAAATCTTATATTTGAATAGCACTTAAAATGTACCCCCATATGGTCTCATTTTTTCCTCACTACAACTTTATGAGGTAAGGGAAGGTAGCTATTATTGATCCCATTTTGCCGTTCAGAAAACTGAGGCTCAGAAGCTTGCCAAAGGTCACACATACTAACTAGCTCTTTTCCCTATACCACTAAGCCAGGTGAAGGAATTTGAGATAATTATTTTGAGGAGAAGCTATTAATGGAGCCCAAGCTCTGGCAGGTCCCACCATGGTCTCCTCCAATTGGTGAATTATTTCCTGGAACCTCCATTTGAAGAAACATCCATGGGAGCCACTTCAACTTCAAACCCAGTTTGAAGACCAAACTCTGTCTGTTTGTTTGCATTTTTATTTCTAGTACTTAGCACAATGCTTACACATAGCAAACCCTTAATAAATACTTTATCTTTGTCAAGTCAGAAAGCACAATGATGTTTGTCATCTGAAGACTAGCTTCTCTAAGTTCAAACTGGATTATCATTAGGTTAATCACAGGGTGGTACATTTTTTCAGCAATGAACTCCTCTCAGAGACCACCTACTAAGTTGCAGAGAGCCAGTAAAGGGTACATTTGGGACCACTCTGCTCTCCATTACACATCATTCATGTGTGTGTGTGTGTGTGGAGATAGAGACAGAGAGGCAGAAAGAGAGAGAGAACATTTATTTAGTATTTACTATATGCCGGACACTGTGCTAAGCACTGGTAATATAAATACAAGTAAGGAACACAGCCCCTCCCCTCAGGGAATTTATACTCTAAGGAGACAAACCACACATAAAGGGGAGCTGGAAAAATTTGGAAGAGGGGTAGGGGAATTGGTATGGAGATGGCTGAGAAGTGGTGTGGAGGCTTGCTTCTGGCCAAGATTAGATGAATGGCAACCCATCACACCAAAGAGTAATCCAGGTTCTGGTTGGGGGTGGGGGGAGATGAGATGATGGTTGGAGTGGAAATAGACTTTGAAACGTTGAAGGAGTTTTTATGCTAAAGAAGTAGGAGAATTTGAGGTGGGACACTGATGAAACAATTGACAAGTAGAGATTGTGTTGAAAAAGTGAAGGTAGACTTGTGTATATTAAAAACAGGAAAGATCTTAAGGAAGGGTTGGGGGGTAAAAGTTGAGACCTCTATCTCCATTGGAAGATGTAGGCAAGAGAATAGGAAGTGTGAGTATATTGAGGTCTGTCAATCTATTTTCTATGATTCTACTCCCCATCCCTGTAACTTCCCAAGCCAAGCCAAGTTAAGTTAATCAGCATTTATTAAGCAGGCACTCTATACCAAGCACTACGCTAAATGTTGGGAATACAAGCATGAGTAGAAAGAAAAACAATTCCTGCCTTCAAGGAGCTTCCTCTCTAATGGGGGAAGGCAACACACCAAAAGGAGAGGGAGAGGGGGGAGATGAAGGCACCCAGTGATGGCGCATTGTAGGGAAAGTCTGAGAAAGTCAGGAGTGCAGCCGGGAGGGGAATAAAGACATAGATGCCCTGGGCATCCTCCTTAAAATGGGGGCTCTGGGAGGAACCAGCCAATCATACCAGGGAGAAGACACAGGGGCTTCTCAATGTGAGAAGTCTAAGGGTGGAGGGAGCTTCCAGTGTGCGGTTGTTTCTGAGACATTGTAGAGAAAGTCTGGGAGAGTCAAGAGCACAGTCTGGAGAGGAATGAAGACAGCCTTTCCTTGGCCACCACTCCCTTATTTTGTTGTCTCTCTGAGTAAGAGTGTAAACTCATTGAGGGTAGGGACCAATTCTTTTGTGTATTCCTACACTTAGCACGGTGCTTGACACATAATAAGCCATTGATTTACACATTTTCATTCATTCACACATTCATTCATCCATCATTCACCTATTCATTCATTTATTCATCTTTGGGACTTGAAATGCAAAAGAAGATTAAACAAGGGTTGATTAGATGTGTCTGTGAGAGGCAATGACAGAGTCTAAGAAAGAACTGTCTCTAAGTGTCTCTGAGCAGTATAAAAAGAGGCTCTCTGAGCCAGAACTGAAAGGGACTTTGAGAGTGGTAAGGAGATATAGACGGGCTAGGAAGTTATGGGGAGTGAGATCACAAGTGAGGGGAAGCGGGCAGTGAGGTGGTGCAGTGGATAGAGCACCGGCCCTGGAGTCAGGAGGACCTGAGTTCAAATCTGGTCTCAGACCAAACACTTGACACTTACTAGCTGTGTGACCCTGGGCAAGTCATTTAACCCCAATTGCCTAGCAAAAAAAAAAAACTAATTTTTAAAAAAGTGAGAAGAAGCTAGCCACGTTCTGGACAGGCAAATGAGTTGTGGGTTGGCTTGCTTGTTTCCAGAAGACCTACCAGGCTGTATTAATACATTCTAAGGGTGAAACTGGGATGAGGTAACTAACAGAGATGAGGAGGAGGAAGAGGAGCTAGAAATCAAAGGGAGAGAGAAATTAGGAGGAATTTGATATAAGCAACTGAGAGGGAGGAGTTAGTGTGGGCAGTGATGGGCAACAGAAGAAGGTAGAAAGATCAGAACCTGAGATGAGGCTGTAACAGGATCTGGATCTGGAGAAGACGAATAAGTCAGGCAGGGTGACAAGACTGTGAGGCCATGGGGAGGGGCCACTGCCATGAATGACTGGTGAGTGCTTAGGTCTAGGGTTTCTCAGGGCACATTTGGATTTGGGGATAAGGGGACTAAGAGCTACTCAGGGGAAGAGCTTGATGGAAGACTGAGCAGGGGAATAATGCTGAGTTTGGGCACTGACAGGCAAAGAGAAGAGGGAGGAGGTGATGGAGCCCCATTCCCTGTGGAACCCTGGCTTTCAGCCTCCTCTGCAATGTGGCTTCTTGGGTTTCAATGCTGTGATGTTATAAGAATAACTATCATTTATAAGATGCTTTCAGGTGTGCCCAGCACTTAATATACTTAATTGGGTCTGACATTTACAACAACCCCAAGGGAGGGGTCCCTATCATATGAGATGTAGTATAATGTTGAACAGAGGTGGCAAACACACCCAGGCAGCCTACATCATTCCTGAGTCCACTGGAACTAGATTAAAATGTAATTGGGAAATGTTTAATAAAATAAAAATACAACAGGACATAGATAATGTTAATCCGTGGTTTTCTAAGTCAGTGTGCACCTTATGTAAGGTTTTGTGGCCCCTGTTTCTATAAGTTTGACACCACTGGCTAAAGGATCAGAAAATCACTGTCATAATCTCATAGATTCAGAGCTAGGAAGGGATCTTTGTCGTTGTTGTTCAGTTGTATTCCAATCTTCCTGACTCCATTGGGGGGTTTTCTTGGCAAAGATACTGGAGTGGTTTGCCATTTCCTTCCCTAGCTCATTTTGCAGATGAGGGAACTGAAGCCAACAGGGTTAAGTGACATGCCCAGGGTCACACAGCTAGTGTCTGAGGCCAGATTTGAACTCATGACGATGAGTTCGTGGCTCCCCCTAGCTACCCCTAGAAGGAGCCTTAGAGGCTGTCTAATTTACAACCCATCCACCTCATTTTATAGATGAAGAGCCTGTGATCCAGTGAAGGTTAAAAGAGTCACACAGGTAGTAAGTGTCAGAGCCAAGATTCAGTCCTGGCCCTTTTTTACAGCTTGCTGGTCCTGGCGTCAGGTCTCCCTACCTTTTCAGTCTTCTTATGCCTTACTCCCCACCATGCACTTTTGATCTAGCCACACTGGCTTCTTTGCTGTTCCTCAAACAGGACCCTCTATCTCCCTACTTTGGGCATTTTCTCTGGCTGGTCCCTATGTCTGGAATGTTCTCTCTCCTCATCTCTGCCTCCTGGCTCCCTTGGCATCTTCCAAATTCCAGCTAAAACCCTACATTCTACCAGGAGCCGATCTATCCCCACTCTTCTTAATCCTAGTGCCTTCTCTCTGTTGACTATTTCCAATGCATCTTGTATGTAGCTTGTTTGTACATAAATTATTTTCTTGTTGTCTCCCCCATTAGAACAGGGACTGTCTTTCCTCTCTTTGTATCCCCAGCTCTTAGCACAGTGCCTGGCATATAGTAGACACTTAATGAATGTTTATTGGCTGACTGATAGGAAGACCTGATTTCAATTCCCATACCATATACTTGTTATCTTTGTGACCCTGAGCAAGTCATCTACCCTCTCTGAGCCTCAGTTTCCTCATCTGTAAAATGTAAATAATAGCATCTACTTCACAAGCTTGTTGTGAGCTTCAAATGAGATCATGTAACTTTTGCAAACTTTAAACCTGCTATATGATTGTGAACTATTATTACCCCCATTTTACAAATAGGGAGGGTTTTTTTTTTTAAGGAATTTGCTCGTGATCACATAGCTGGGAAGTGGTGTTTAAGCCCAGGCTTCCTAGTCTGTCCACACTGCACTGACTTGCCTCTCAATAACCATCCTGTGGAGATGCTCAGAAGCCATCTGTGAACGCCAACAAATTCTGGGAAGATCGGGGCCAGACGATGACAGAAGTTGAGAGAGCAAATACTCTCAAAACCTTTTTTTTTCTCTTTAAATATTTGCAGAGACGGAGTGGGAAGTGGGCCCAGTGAATACAGTGCTTATTGCTCACACTACATTAAAATTCAGATCGGATTGTGCAATATCCCCTGCATAACGGCTCTGTGCTGATATTTTTATAACTCCTAATATCAAACAAATTGCCTCTTAGCAGAGACAGTTTAATGTGACGAGGGCCATCCCCGCTAGCTTCTGAGCACCGGCCCCATAAAGATCACCGTTCTGTTACTGGGAACAGTGGAGCCATGAATTTCCTATCAAAAATACGGCTGGATTATGCAGAGTAAATCTCCGGAGGTATTAAAGGGATCATGGAATTTTAATTTCTTTTCTTTTCCACCCCCACCTCCCCCTTCTACCTTTTCTCCTGCTAATAAAATGAGTGGGGAGGGGTTGTGGGGAGTGGGTCTGGGCTACAGTGAACTACACTCTTAACCCTGGTCAGCTCTCTTGCTGATACCATCCTCCTCCCCAACCCAACCCAATACTACTTCGATGGCTAGCCTGACAAGGGGTCTAAGTGGTCAAGAATGTTCTGGAAGGGTTTATACGAATCACAGATTTAGAGCTGGAAGCGTCCTTAGAAGTCAGGTGGTCCCCTTCATTTTACAGATGATGGAACTGAGGTTGGAAAAGGTGAAGTGTCTTGCTTCCAGGTTGCACATATAGACAGTGGTAAAGGCGTAATTTCAATCCAGATTCCATGTCTTTCTATCTAGTATCCAGGACATCAATCTCCATGCCAAAAACTCTCCGTTTTCTCTTAGCTTTTAGGGAGGATGGCGTTAGTGTGTGGGTTGTCACACTTAAATGGGTATGGATTAAATGGGATGTTAGCAGCAACCTCTGCCCTGGAAGAGACTGTTGAGTTGGGGTTCATAGATAAGATGATTCAATTAAATCCTTAAGTAACTAATGAGTTTATGTGCAATGGTCATTATACTTCAATATTTTAATGGAACCATGATTTAATCCATGTGGGTATAACTTATACTGGTGGTAGTTGGAACCATCCATTCCTTCTCATCCTGGGGGTGGGGGTTGTGTTCATGTTTTCCCACGTGTCCTTCAGAGAGGTCCTCACAGCCAGAGAGATGTGATGGAGGCCTGATCTTTTTACATTTCAAAGCTACCAGGGCAGTGCATGGGTTGTTCACCTGTTATTCCCCCACCTGTATTATACAACCAGGCTCACCTCCTCTTTCCTTCTCCCCTATTCCTCTCTGTGACAGCTGTACACTGGGAATATACTGCAGCCCATTGATGCCCACCATATGCCAGTCCCTTTGGATCATCCACTAATTTGATTCTTTGGAGACTGTGATGGCCCAAGATTGGGAGAACATTTTGTGTTATATGGATAGAGGAGCTAGGTGGCACCGTGAATAGAGCATTGGGCCCGGAATCAAAAAGACCTGAATTCAAATCTGATTGTACCCACTTACTAGCTGTGTGACTCTGGGCAAGCCATCTAACCTCTATTTGACTCAGTTTCCTTAACTGTGAAATGAGGATAACCATGGCACTTACATCCCAGGGTTGTTGTGAGGATTAAGTGAGATCATTTTGTAACAGTTCTTAGCGCAAAGTCCGGCACGTAGTAGGTGCTTTATAAATGCTTCTTCCCTTTATAGTGTTTGGATACTATAGCATTCTATCAACCAATGTGCAAGCATTTAAGTGCTTACTCTGTGCCAGGCACTGTACTGGGCCCTGGGATACGAACACATAAATGAAGCAGTCTGCCCTCAAGAGATTACATTCTAGCGGGAGAGACAAATGCATAATGAAGTGTATACAAAGTATATGCCAAGTCAATATAACGTGATAAGTGGGACAGCTAGCAGCCAGAAAGGATCTGTGCAGAAGGCTCCAGAGAAATGTGTTAGAGTTATTACCAATTTCTGTGCCCTCTGGAGAGATGCCCATGTGTGCATAATCCACATCTGCTTCTCTTCTCACTCATTTTAAAAAATAATTTATTTATTTTTAGTTTTCAACATTCACTTCCATAAGATTTTGAGTTTTAAATCTCTCCCCCCACCCCAAGACTGTGTGTAATCTGATATAGGCTCTACTTACACATTCATATTAAACATATTGTCTCCTCACACATTTTTTGAGTAAATGAGTAGTCAAGTAGCTTCCACCTCAAACATATCACGTCACCTTGCATTGGTTGGGAAATGACCTCTAATCTCTTTGCAGCCCTGAATCATTTGCCATTTTCCAATAAGATATTAAAGTCTACCAATGTTGCTAGACCAGCAACTGGGATTCTGTCATTTGGAATGGCTATTTCCTCCCTTCCACCCTCCCTTTGCATAGATTGTAATTAGTTTGATCCTTAAGAAACATCACTAACACCAACTCATTGTCTTACCACCCAGTATAAATGATCCCATTCCTGTCTCCATTTGCAGATGTCTTACCAACATTCTAACTTTGTAATCAGTTTGATGAAACGTTGTATACTCCATGGCTATTCTCATTTCATCTAACTAATCCGATGCAGACCATACTAATGTCAACCATTTCTCTTGTTAACTAAACTCCATAGGAAAGCCTCACATGATAGATCTAGATGCATGAATATTGGATGTCCTCCAAAGTTACAGGAGATCTGCTCACCAAATAGCAGAATTTTTGAGTTAGGAGGGACCTTAGCAATCTTCTGTTCCAAATCACACTTGAAAAGAAATCCCAGCTAATAGGAGTTAGCATTTATGTAGTGCATTAAAGTTTGTATAGCTATCTCTCCTTGTTCTCACAACAACCCTGCAAAGCGTGTTCTGTAATTGTCACCCATTTTGCAGATAAGGAAGCTGAGGCTGAGTGGTTTGTTCACAGTCACATAACTAGTAAGTGCCTGAGGAAAGATTTGAACTCAGGTCTTCCTGACTCTAAGACCAGCGCTGTTTCTGCATTGTGCCATCTAGTTGCCTCTATTTATATCAATGCAGCATATCCAAAAGGAGGCTGTCCAGCCTCTGCCTGAACATGTACAATGAGAGGGAAGCTGTTACCCTTTGAGCAGCCTATTCCATTTTGGGATGGCTCTAGTAATTAGCAGTTTATTTATTTATTTATTTTTCTAGAGATCAAGGTTAAACTTGCCTCTTTCATCCATTGCTTTGGGTT
Organism: Phascolarctos cinereus; assembly: GCF_003287225.1. NCBI lineage: Eukaryota > Metazoa > Chordata > Mammalia > Diprotodontia > Phascolarctidae > Phascolarctos > Phascolarctos cinereus. The sequence goes on from NW_027555625.1 coordinate 39,767,188, forward strand.
CCTTCCTTATGGGGGCAAGTGGAACAAATCTGGTTCCTCTTTTATGTGAAAGCTTTACCAATACTTGAACATAGATACCATACACCCTGAGTCTCCTCTTCTCCTTGCTAACCGTACCCAGTTCCTAATAGGGTATGGATGCTAAGCCTGTTTCAAGGTTCCTGGATCTCAGTCCAGGGGCTCCCTCTGGGAATGGATGGGGTTGCCACATCTTAGCTTAGAGAATATAGAGCTCACGCTGAGGGAGGAAATGGGGAGCAGGCACTGGCAATATTTAAAGGCAGATATGGAGCCATTGTGGATCCCGTGACATTTTCAATTATTACTCGACAAACTTGAGAAATATTGTCATTTTGGTTTATATTCATTAGTTGGAGGTGTCGTGGTGGGAATTCTTATAGCTGCGGGTTGGACTAGGTAGCTGTCTTGGGAGCTCTTTTCCAGAGGTTCTCTGATGCTCTGAAATGCAGTGCAATTCCATACAAATGGAAACTCTAGGCTGTTTGGTGCCTCACCAGCACTATTGTCACCCTTATTGTCATCAACAACAATATCTCTTGAGGCTGCAGTTTGAGTGATCCCACTCTAGGTGCTGGTCATTCTGCAAGAGTCTTGTACATACCCTTACCATATATCCCAATTGTTCCTATCTGCTTTGAGGATTCTTAAGCTCGGATCTCACCTCCTTCTTCATGACCAGTGAGGGTAGAGAATGTTCCACCACAGAATAATTCCAAGTGAGCAATGGTGGCCTGGGCCTTGTCTACATGTTGCAGAACCCCTGGGTCTTCTGTGGGATCAGGATGCAGAGTAGGGTAGCCCACCCTCATGATGTTGGACACACACCTGGCCACATCCGCCCACATGGGACATTGGGTGGCAGACCCTGTATGGCTTTCTGCCAGCTCCTCTTCTCCTTTCTCTTGTCCCTTCTTGTACAGGAACCCAGATACATCCTTCTCCCTGCCACCTCCTGGGAGACCTGCTGCTCCAACCCCAATCTGTTGCTCCTGCATTACTAAAGACCCTTTTGCCTTTCCCAATGCCTCCATCCCAGGAAAGAAGGAAGGAGCCCCTAGGGCTCGATCACATTCTACTGTTGGGAGTAGGGGAAGGCTAGCTGGGGGAGGGATTCCCTGGAGTCTGCAGCAGATGGGGGAGGCCCCAGTGGGGTGCACGTGAATGAGTTTCAGGGAGGAGGCTATGTACCAATCCGCTCTTGTTCACTGCCATCCACTGTTTTCTCCCCCCAGTGAGTCTCTTAATTTTGCTCATTTATCTTAAAGAGCTCCGTAAGCGCCGTAGGCTCGGGGGGGGTTGGTGCGCATGGGGGCTCCGACACCCGACCCCCACGCCTGCCTCCCAGAGGAGCTATCCAGCACGAACCAAATCTCATTTTCCTACAAATAGTTTGTCAGAAGCAGCAGGGCAAGTAATAAATCACAGTGAGCGGAGAGGGAGAGGGGGAGAGGCACTGAGAAGGGAAGGGAGGGAGAAAGGGAGGGACTGAGGGAGAAGAAGAGGGAGGGACAGATGGAGGGAGATGGCGAGAAGGGAAGGGAGGCTCTGAGGAGGGGGAGAGAGGGGCAAGCCGAGAGGAAGAAAAACAGATCGGGGGAGAGGAGAGAAGGGAAGGAAAAGACAAAGGGAGAGAGAGGAAGAGGGGGAGCTGGGAAACAGCGATAGGAAGTGTCAGAGGTGGAATGGAGAGATGGAGAAAAGAGGGAAAGCATGTGGGGAAAGAGCAGAAGAGCAGGAGGAAAACAAACCTGAAGAGTAAATGTTTGCAGAAAGTACGGACCTAAGAAGAGAGTGAAGAATAAGGGTAGATGTCAAGGGAAGAGGGGGAAGTGGGCCTTTAGGGATCGATGGAGAAGAAAGGAAGAGAGCCTTATGAGAAAAGACGGACAAGGAGGGAACTCAGGAGGAGGAATAAGGCATCAAACTGAGGCCCAGTGGTCTTGGAAAAATCACTGAACTAGGGCTGCAGGCACTGGCTCTGCCCCTAACTTGCTTTATGACCTTAGGCAAATCCCTTGATTTTCTGTGCCTCAGTTTCCTCATTTGTACAATGAGGGGCTTGGATTAGATGAGGGGTTCTTAACATTTTGGGGGGTCATGGACCCCTCTGATAGTATTTAGTATTTGAAATGCATAAAATAAATACATGGAATTACCCAAGAAATTAATCATATTAAAAATCAATATATAATTTTTTCCCATCTGAGTTCATGGATGGATGCCCTGAAATCTCTCCACAGACCCTTTGTGGGGTAATGGTCTTTAAGGTCCCTTCCAGTTCTGCCATTCTCTAGTTTTAGATTTCCTAAGTCAACAGGATTTCAGTCTCCTTTCCCATTATTCGCATCTGGGGATACATATTGCTGCCTCCTCTAGGCTAGAAGCTGCTACCTGTTCCCTCTATCCTAGGACTCAACTCAGAGTGGACTCAAGGCTTGGCAGAAGCCTAAGTGGTGTTGTCATAGGCAGGGCACTGCCTGTCTCCCACCCACTGACTGAGCCTCCCTCTGTGACTCAGATTCTCCAAAGGCAGAAGACACAGGGTCAGTGTAGGGGGAAGGACAAAGGTAGGGCCTGGTCCCTGTGTTTGAAGATAGGTGGGTGGAGACAGATAAATGGGTGCCTCACATGCATTCTTGGGTCTTTGGGTTAGTGTCCCAGGGCTGGGTGCTCGGGGGGTGACAACTGGGCCTGATAAATAGTGTCTTGGGCTTGGAGTCCAAGCTCTAGTCTTCTACTGAGAACCTCCCCACCCAGCACTCTCTGTGCTCTTAAACATGTCCCTCATCTGTCAGCAAGAGAGACACACACTTCATTGCTTCTCCCCTCCCTCTGCTTCCCCTCCCAAAGGGGTTTGGGGAAGGAATGAGGTCATGTTTGGAAAGTTAGAAAGGAGTCTGGTACAAGAGCCGTGGGGGGTACCCTGGCTGGCGGCCGGGCTTTAGTTTCCCTTCTCCCAGCCTCTCTGATCTCCAGCTCTCCTTTCAACTTTTGGGGTCAGTTTGGGAGAAGGTGAGGCAGGCCCTCAGATACAGACACCCAGTGACAGATATGTACAGAGGCAGGGACGCCCCTAGGGTCAGGGCTCTGGATTCCATGATTATTGGGTCTGGGTTGCTACTTTTTTTAATGACCGTCTTTGTTTTTTCTGGTTTTGAACTTGCCTGACCAAGAAGGGAATCTGAGAATCTGAGAGTCTGGGAGTTGTCCCTAGGCATGGAAGGTGTGTGTGTGTGTGTGTGTGTGTGTGTGTATCGGGTTGTGGGGGGTGGAGAATTAGGGTTAGAAACCAGTATGAGTTCTTTATTTTCCCCTTTAGTGAGAAGTGAAGACTCTTCTCTCTGTCTGTCTCTCTCTCTCTCTATAAAAATCTCTACCCCTCTTCCCAGAGCGGTTTCTCTTTAGTCTCAGAAACACTGAATATAATACAATGGAAAGAGTTTGGCCTGTGGAGTTAGAATACCTGAGTTCAAAGCCCACCTCTAACACTTGCTACCTGTGTGACCTTGGGAATTAATAATAATAATAGCTAACATTTATACAATGCTTTAAAGTTTGCAATGTGCTTTCCATCTCTCTCTCTCTCTCTCTCTCTCTCTCTCTCTCTCTCTCTCTCTCTCTCTCTCTCTCTCTCCCTCTCTCTCTCCATATATATATTATATATATATACTATCTATATAATATATATATGTATGCACACACACAGAGACACACACATATGTATATATTATACATACGCACATAAATAAATAAATAATTGAATAAAATCTCACCTGATCTTTATAATAACCCTGGGAAGTAGGTGCTATTATTATCCCCATTTTACAGATGAGGAAACTGAGGCAAACAGTGTTGAAGTGACTTTCCCAGGGTCACCTAGCTAATACATATTGTGAGGCAGGATTCAAACTCGGTCTTCCTGACTCCAAGTCCAATATTCTGTCCACCTGGACCTCAGTTTCCTCATCTGTAAAATGGGAGGTGGGCCAAATGGCCTAAGAGGTCCTTTGCAGCTGCAGACCTATAAGCCTGCGATGATCTCTGTTTCCAGGTCTCACGTGGGAGGCAGGAGTGGCAGGATGCCTTTGGCTCGTCCTAGGGGTGAGTTTGGGCCAGAGGAAGTTGCATTAAAGGAGGGTAAGGCAGAGGAAGAAGCTTTCTTGGAGTTTGGGAGAAGGGAAGGGACAGGAACGAGGGAGCTTGCAGACTTAGAAATAGATGCAGACAGAAGATTTCTCTGTTTTGAACTCCCAGGCACAGCAGAAGCACCTCCATAGGCCCCTCTGAGATGCCTGGGCACAAGGGAGAGATCATGGCCTCAGAATTTTGACCAGGCCAGCCCAGCTGGTGGAGCAGCCTTGTTACTTAGAGGGCTGGGGGAAGTTTCAAAGTACCCACTCTCCCCTTGATCTTACCCCCTTCATCTCTCCCCTGACAGGCTCCTTGGTCGAGGTCCCTGGGATCCCTCAGGCTAGTGTGTGGATGGAAAACTAGAGAAAGAACATCTCTGCTCTTCCCTTAAGCTAGGGCTTGTAGGTTCTACAAGAAGCATTTATTTATTCTACTATGTAAACTGTCTGACAGTCAGTTCATCCCTGGACTCCCCTGGGGGCTTTTAACATGGGGTCCATGAACTTCTTTTAAAAAATGTTTTGATAAGTGTATTTCACCGTAATTTTTTTCCTTTGTAATTCCATGTATTTTTTATGCATTTAAAATCATTATTCTGAAAAGGTGGCAAGAGCATTCACCCGACTGCCCAAGGGGTCCAGGACCCCCCCTCAAAGGCTAAGAACCTCTGTAAGTACCTCCTGGGCATTTTTACTTAACGGCACTAAAAACTTCCCTGTAGCCAGGGTCATAGAAACATAGCAGCTGGGTGGTGCAGTGGATAGAGAACCGTACCTGAAGTCAGGAAGACCTCAGTTCAAATCCTTCCTCAGACACTTACCAGTGTGTGACCCTGGACAGTTCACTTGTCCTCTCTTAATCTCAATTCCCTCATTTGTAAAATGGGAATCATAATACCACCTAGCTCCCAAGGTTGTTATGAGGATTAAATGAGACAGTATTTATAAAGTGCTTTTCAAACATTAAAGCACTATATAAATGCTAATATTATTGTTTTATTGTTGTTGTTATTGTTGTTATTGTTATTGTTATTATTGAATGACCTTTGTATTACTAGGAGATCTTTAAGGAAGCATCATTGCTCATTTTACAGGGGGTGGGAAGGTGGGGCAGAGGGGAAGTGAAGCCTGGGTGAGATCAAGTCCAAGACTTGTCCAAGGTCACCCATTTCCTGTCTTTACACAATCTACAGGACTCTTCTGTCATTTTGTCTTCAACTTCTATCTGTTTTTGACCCTGTGGGATACTCTGCTGCCTCTCTGTGACCTTGGCTTTCAGGACACAGGTTTCACCTGACTGATTTCCTACCTTTCTGGTCTTCCACAGTGTCTTTCCTGGGGAAATTCAATTCCATTCAATTTGATTCAAACTTAACTAAGAACTTATACGCTAGATGCTTTGCTAAGGGCTACAGATATAAAGACAGAAACAAGAGTCTTTGCCTTCAAGTTGCTTCCCTGGACTTTGGCAAGGATCATGGTGAATCTCTTACTCCTGGGATCATAGAGCTGGAAGGGTCCAGCCCCATCATTTTATAAATGAGGCAACTAGAGATTAGGGGGCTTGCATGAGGTCACTGAGCTAGTAAATGACAAAGATGGGATTTGAACCCCGGTCTTCTGTTTGCAGGTCCACCCCTTTTCATCTGAGATTATAGATTAAATGAAATGTCTAGCTCTCAGGGGAGTTTGCTCATTTTCTGTCCATCACCCTTCTGCCTACTCAGCTTCTCTCTGCCAGTGGTGTTTGGGTTTGACATCTTGAGCAAATTACCTCGGTTTAACCATCTTCTCTAAAATCAAAACAATTGCTAAATCCACCAGCTTCTTCCTATGCCTCTCTTACATTTGCACCTTCCCATCTGTTCCTGGTGTTAATGCCAAACTGGAAGCCCTCAGCTCATCATTGTATTTTTATCTCCATTGCAACTGGCTTGTACCTAGCCTTCAACAAAACCTTACTCAGGTCTGTATGTACCACCACTGTCAAAATCATCTTAGAACCATGGAATATTCAAGCTGGACAGGATTTTTGGTTCACCTGGTCCAACATCCTAATTTCATAATTGAGCTCATCCCAGAGAGGGCAAGTGAACTGCCCCAAGTCACACAGCTAGTTGGTGCCCAAAGTGGCACCACCAGACTTCGATGACTCTGGAGGAGAGTGAGGCTGACAACTTTGGGCAGTTCTGTCTCACTTAGACCCAATTCATGCCCAAGTCAAGACATCACCATTGTGCTGTCATTGGCCCTCTCTGAGAACAAACCCAAATCTCCTGATTCACAGTCAAATGGGCTTTCCGTTGCAGTGCCTCACCTCTCATTGCGCCTTCCCTTAAAACCCCACAACTACATCCCATTGCTCTTTGCTCCAAAGTCTTCCTTTGGAGTGCTTGGATGATCTTCCTTCCCTCTTCTCTTCCCCCATGCTGCCCACTCTCCTAGCTCTAGTACATTCCAGGAACATTATTCAAAGTTTCCTTTGTCTGTTTATCTTGTTTTTAATTTTTCCTGAATCACTATATGCCTGGAATTCCATCCTTTATACCGATCCATCCAACCATCCATCCAAACAAAGACAAACAAAAAACCAAAGAGAAACAAAAAAATTAGTTCAAACTCACTCTCTTTTCCCCTCAGCTCCTGAAATCTCACTTCTTCTTTTGTTTTTTGTTCTTTGTTTTTTTTAGTTAGGCAATGGGGTTAAGTGACTTGCCCAGGGTCACACAGCTAGTAAGTGTTATGTGTCTGAGGCTGGATTTGAACTCAGGTCTTCCTGAATCCACAGCCCGTGTGCTATCCAGTGCACCACCTAGCTGCCCCCTGAAATCCAACTTCTTACATGAAGTACAGTGCCTGCCAGAGAGTAAGAGCTTTATTGCCCACCTGCCTAAAGCCTTCTTGAATTGATGTGTTGGAGAGACTCCGGAGGAAAGGGATCGGAATGGCGAAGAACCATTATGATCATGTCAGGTGAACATTGGTTGAAAGAACTGGGTATGTTTAGCTTGGAGAAGATTTAGGGTTGTACACCATAGCTGTCTTTCAGGGATTTCCAGGGCTTTCTTGTAGCTGAGGGATGTGATTTGTTCTGATCGGATTAAGAAGCTGGAGGTTGTTAGACTGGTAGATTTAGGCTCAAGCTATAAGAAACCTAATGGTGAGAGCTATTCCATAGTGTAAGGAGTTGCTCCAGATGAGTGTGAATTATCTCCTCTCCCTTCTCTCCCATGGAAGTCATCAAGCAAAAGGGTCTGGCTGACTGATTGTCAGAGATGTTATAGAGAAGACTCTTATTTGGATACTGTTTGGATTAGGTAGTCTCCAACACCCCAAGCAATTCAGAGATTCCAGAATTCTTTGATGCTGACACTGTGGAGGCAATACATTGTGGCCAGCCTTCTCCAAGCACTCCAGGGTGGTCCTTCTTTTTAACCCAGGAAGAGGAGATTCTGAGAACATGGGGGCAGAGGCCCTTCTGCATCCAGCTGTGTGCTTAGCACAACACCCAACAGATTAGGGACACTTAATGAATATTTGTTGGGCAAGAGAAGTTAACGGCTGCAAGCTCATTCAGATGGCCAGTATTTCTCAGAGTAACATTCCTATTGGATTCTGTAAAAGATGAAGGGCTCCATCACAAAGCTCTAAGGAGATTTAAAAGGAAGCAAGATCCCCAGCCCTGATGCCACTGGAATTTCCAGGTGAGAGTTTAGCCACCAGATGGCAGACACATTGTTGTGTCGGGACATCCTACATAATTGAACTGCTGAGACGGCTGCCAACATGGAACCCACTGGGGTGGGCAGGTGGGGTGGAGAGGGAGAACCCAATAAAAATACATCTCTGGCATCTCTCTCTTTTTCCTCGGTGGGACTCAGAGTGAGCTTTGAGTCCTCCAACCTATGTGAAAGAGAAACTTGAAGCCCTCAACATGCAAGGGCCTTGGTCACAAAGGGAGGAAGGGTGATAAAATGGCTGAATAATCAATCATAACAATAACAGCAACAGCAAATGCTAATAAAGCTCTTTAAGGTTTGCCAAGTGACATTACATGTATTGTCTTCTTTGATCCTCACAACAGCCTGAGGTTGGTGTTTACTATGGTTATGATCGTTATTGTGATTAGGCAACGAGGCAATAAGTGTATTAAGCCCTTACTGTGTGCCAGGCATGTAGTATTATTATGGTATGTTATTATTATTATTATCATGTCATATATTATAGCATTATAATATTGAGAGTATTAATGATTAGTATTAGTGTTATATATAAATAACGTATTATAATATACTACTATTTAATATTAACTAATATTCATATTAGCTAATATTCATTATTAGTTCATATACTAATATGTTATTGGTATATTATTTATAAAGTATAATGTTATAGAATGTACTATAGTTTGTTATTGTTGTCATTATTGTCATTACTACTATTGCTACTACTACTACTACTACTACAACCACCTCAATACTACTACTACTACCACCACCAACTACCGCCACCACCCTTTACTATTACTATGACCACTGTTACTACTACCACCACCACCACTGCTACTACCACCACTACTACTACTACTATCACCACCACCATCACTGCTATTACCATCACCACCACCAACACCACCACTACCACCACCATCACTACTATTACCACCACCACCACCTCACTATTACTATTATCACCACCACCACTACTACTACTATTACCACAATCACTACTACCACCACCACCACCTGCTATTTTTTAACCTCCTTGGGTCTAAGTTTCCCCATCTGTTAACTGAGGAAGTTGCACTAGATGACTTTTGAGGTTTCTTCCTCTTCTAGTTCCTTTTCAAATCTGTGATAACTAATGGACAATGTGTGTGCTCCATTGCCAGAATTCAAGGAAGGCCCCGGGACCTGCTGAATAGACCTCCAGGGGATGGTGGACAAGTATGGACAAGTTGCTGTCTGCATCATTGGAAGGAATGTCTGCCATGGATGAGATCACAGACCTCTTAGCATAACAGAGTCCTTCTTTATCATTTACAAAACTCTCAAGTCACTCTCTGAGCCCTCTTACAGATCTGACCATAACATGTGGACTGAATCGATCATCGCTTCTGTCTGGCGAACTCATGGAGAGCTCATCCTTCTGGAAGTCTGAACCTAAAGTCCTTAAAGCTTTTGTTTGCCCTGAATCCTGAATCAGCAAATAGCCTTTGCTATTTCCTGTGCCTTAGGGTCTTTTGGTAGTATACAATAATACACCATTTATTTATAATATTGATACTAACAATAATAAATACTATTCATATTATAATGCTACAATATCCTACTTAACAATCATATACCATAACAATTCTTACTATGTGCCAAGTACACAGAAAGGGCTTAACAAATGCTCATTCCCTGTTTGCCTAATAATGATCATGAAGAATCCCTGGCTCATAGGTTGTTGGGAGGATACTGCACGCTGTCAAGAGGATGCCTCTTTAGGGCCGGCTGCCAACATCTTAGATCTAGAGCTGAAAAGGTCCTCAGAGGCCATCCAGACCAATCCCTTGATTTTACAGATGAGGAAACTGAGGCTCACACTAGTAAGGGTCAGGGGTAGGATATGAACCCAAGTCTTCCTGACTCCAAGTCTAGGACTCTAACCATGAAACCAATCTGCCTCTAAGTGCTTCATTTCATTGACGAGGAAACTGAGGTCCAAGCAGAGTCAGTTTCATTGCTTAAATGAGTACTTCAGGCGTATCTAGCATGTAAGCCAGAGGGGATAGGCCCTGGTGGCACCCTTTAATCTCTTTCAGGAAGGCTGTTGACCACAATCCATATAATTAATCACTGTGGTCATTGAATACGATCAATGGGCCAGTCAATAAATATTTTTTTAATTTAGTATTTTTTTAGTTAACAAAAAATGTTAATCCTCCTAAAAAAGAGAGAAAAAACCCCTTGTTACATATATGCATAGTCAAGTAAAACAGATTTCTGTACTGTGTTTGAAAAATGTGTTTCAGTCAGTGCCCTGAGTCTTAGTTAGGAGGTGGAGAGCACGCTTCATCACCAGTCCTTGGAACTGAGGAACAAGCATTTATTAAGCGCTTACGGTGTGTTTACGCTGTGCTGCGCACTGAGCCACCCGTCGGAATACGAAGAAAAGCAACTGGCCAATTAAATTAAACTAGGGTTTAAACACAACCAGGTATCTCAGTGGATAGAATGAGGGACTTGGGGTCAGGAAGACCTGAGTTCCCGTCCAGCCTCAGACATTTACTAGTCGTATGACCCTGGGCAAGTCACTTAACACTGTTTTCCTCAGTTTCCTTATCTGTAAAAATGAGCTGGAGAAGGAAATGGCAAACCATTGCAGTTTCTCTGCCAAGAAAACTCCAAATGGGGTCATGAAGAGTTAGATATGACTAAGAACAGCTGAACCCTACTATATCTGGAAGACCTGAATTCAAATCTGACCTCAGGTATTTATAAGAGGTGTGAAATTTAACCTCTGCTTCAATTTCCCCAACTGTTAAGTGGGGCTGATAATAGCTCCTACTCCCAGGATTGTCATGAGGATCAAATGAAATAATATTTGTATTTATTATTGTTAGTATGAAAATTATTGTTATTATTATCCCCATTTTACAGTTGAGGAAGCAGAGTCAAAGATTAAATGACCTGCCTAGGGTCACACAGCTCCTAAATTTTTGAGGTTAGATTTGAACTCAGGTCTTCCTGACTCAAGGCCCCCCGCACCACCCACTGCCTTTCTAGGCAGCCAGCACCCTATTTCTCAGAAACTTCTTTTACTTATGGTGCAACATGGCATTAGAACCACAGGGGACCATCCAAGAAGCTGGCTGCACAGCGGGCTAACTTACCCAGAGACAGCCATCTTCCAAATGGTGCCCAAGTGTCCTGACAGAGTTAATGCGGCTTCCTCCCAAGCCCAACTCTCACCCAGTAGGGGTGTGTATCCATACAGTGCATAGTCAGCTTTCCATTAGCCACATGTTGACTGTCTGCTTGGAGATTGTCCATGGACAAATGGAAATACCAAGCTGCTTGCCTCCCATCTCCTCCTGGAGTTCTCCTCACACGCAAATCAGCTCAGGGAATGCAATAACATTTTAATACTAAGCAAAGCAAGGGTAATTAGGTAGGAAAAATCTACAAGCCCCCCTTCCCCCTCTGAAAAATGTCCTAATGCCATCTAAAATCAAATAATGGAGGTTTATTCAGTTCAATTCTCTTTGACTTAGTTCAACAAGCATTTATTAAATAATTATGTGTCAGAGAGGCAGCTGTGTGTGGATAGAGTACTGGCCCTGAAGACAGGAAGGCCTGGGTTCAGATCCTGTCACAGACCCTTATCAGCCATGTGACTCCTGGCAAAACCTTTCAGACTTCTCCAGACCTCTGTCTTCATCCATAAAACGAGGGGGTTGGGCATGAGGACCTTTAGGGCCCCTTCTGACTCGAAGTATATGATCCACAATGTGGTGATGTTAGGCACAGAGGCTAGAGAGACAAAAGTGATACAATCTTGCCCCTGGAAGAGCTTACACAAAGAAGTAAATGTGAGACAGCTGTGAAGTGGGGATCTGGACAGGTAGAAGAGTGAGGAGAGAGGGCATGCCAGGCATTGACACAGCCTGGGCAAAGGTGGGGCATTCTCTTTGATCTGGTTGTTGGATATTTGGTCAGGACCGCGTATCAGCAATGCAGAGGGGAACATCTACAACTGTTAGTGCTTTGTTGAGCAGGGGCAGTGGGGCTGGAGGAGAGCCTTGGACTTGTAATCATAGGACCTGAGTTTGAATTCTGGCTTCCAGTTCCATTTCCTGGTGGGAGGAAAGAGCATGAATAATTGAAAACACTTGATAACCCAAAGCTCACTTATGAGGTTTGCTACAAGTTTATAAGGCATCCTTTCAGAAGCCAGCTTCTCTCGGCCTCAGTTTCTTCATCTATAAAATCAAGGCGCTGGACTAGATGACTTCTAAATTTCCATCCTACTCTAGACCTGTGAATATATGAATCTAAAAAAAGAAGCTTAGAGTATTTTGTGATGTCATCAAAAAAGCTGTCCCCACTGAAGTCCCACTTTGATGTCTCATTGTGGCCTGAAGTGACCCTGTATTCTTGAAGGTTCTACCAGAAAAACACAAGCCCTGGAAGGTTGTCAAGAACTGGAGAAGCTTTGGCAGCAGGCCTGGCAATGGAGTGTATGTCTATTATCTGAGTCTAGTCAAGCCCCCCAAAAATGCATGAAGTGCATACTATGTGCCAGATATGGTACTGAGAGTTAGGGATACAAAGAAAGCCAGCTGATCAAAGGACCAGCTTCGCCAAACTTTAAGAGTCTCAGTACCAGGTTGATGGCAACATTTGTTGCATAGTACAGTGAGTGGAAGGAGCAATGGATTTAGAATCAGAGGTCCTGGATTCAAATCCAGCTTCTGTCACTTACTACCTGTTCAGTCCTGGAGAAGCCACTTCAGTGCTCTCTGTGCCTCAGTTTCCTCAACTGTAATTTGAAGGAGTTGGACAAGATAGCTTTAAAGGTCCCTTCCAGCTCTAAATCTATGGTCTGATCATCCTGCTAAGTCATAGAGAAATTGCAGCCTGTTCTGATGAAGGGATCATCTGCACAGATGGAATCACAGAGCCTTGAAGGACTGGAGAAGGAGAAAGAGTTCTCAATTTGGAGATACAGGACCTGGGTTCCAATCTTGGATCTTCCATTTGCTACCTGGGACTAGGTCTTGCCTCTCCCTCATCTCCTTTTGGGAGGCAGAGTGGATAATGTCAGGAAATGAATGAAGAGTCAAGAAGACCCAAGTTCAAATTCAGCCTCAGACACTTTCTAGCTGTGTGACCCTGGGCAAATCACTTAACTCTGTTTGTCTGGTTTTTTTTTCCATCTATAAAATGTAGATCATAATAGCACCCACCTCACATGGCTGTTGTGAGGATCAAATGCAATCATAATTGTAAAATGCTTACTACGGTGTCTGGCATATAATAAATGTCCTTCCTTCCTTCCTTCCTTCCTTCCTTCCTTCCTTCCTTCCTTCCTTCCTTCCTTCCTTCCTTCCTTCCTTCCTTCCTTCCTTCCCTCCCTCCCTCCCCCTCCTCCCTCCCTCCTCCCTCCCCTCCTCCTTCCTTCCTTCCTTCCTTCCTTCCTTCCTTCCTTCCTTCCTTCCTCCTTCTCCTCCCTCCCTCCCTCCCTCCCTCTCCTTCCTTCCTTCCTTCCTTCCTTCCTTCCTTCCTTCCTTCCTTCCTTCCTTCCTTCCTTCTTCTCTGAGCCTCAGGTTTTCATGCATAAATGTAGGGATAAAATGCCTATTTTTTCTCTTCCATGCCATTATTATAAGGACATTATAAAGAATGTAAAAGAGTTTAATGTAAGGAAAAACTTCCTGACAATGTGAGTTATCTCCAAGTGGAATGGGCTGCCTTGGGGTGAGCAGGGTGTCACCTCTCACTGCAGGTCTTCCATCAGAAAGTGGATGATCATGTGGGAATTGTGGTGGTAGGGAATTCTTGGGCAGTTACAGGTTGGATTACACGACCCTCTGGGTCATCCAAAATTGAGATTCTATGATTCTGCTGTATGAACAGTGAAGCCTTGTATACTTTGAAGTACTGTATAAATTCATATGTTGTTTCGCTTTTGTGGTGGGGAAGGTTTCGGAGGGTGGCTGGCTGGCTTCTGTGATATTTGGCTGAAGGCACCAGAGGTGAATCATTTATTTTTTTCTGCCTGGAATATTATCTTGAAATCCCCACAATTGTGGACTGTTTTCACCTGGATCTGGGATTTCATCTTGATGTACTCCTGGTATGAGCAATTCCTTTATCAGTACAAATTGGCAACTCATCTTCAACTTGAGACAACTAAACAGAATACTGGATAGAGGGCTGGACCACTGAAAACACACATAAAATTTTTTGTAACCTTTAAAGAGCCATAGACTTGTCAGTCTTACAAACTCAATTCCCTGCCCAGTCAAGTGCTAATGTCTTTTTGAATTGTCATGCATCCCACTGAGGAGACATTGTAACGTTCTAGGGCTTGAATGTAGAAAAGTTTATTGCACAGAGCAGGTGCTCAGTGAACACTGGAGGAATGAATGTCTTCCCCTTCCCCTTTGTGCAGGCTCCCTGGCACCCTGCCCCTCATTGTGGGGTTCCCCAACATTTGGATGTACTTTGTCTCTTGACAACTTTCTACTCATAAGCATCAGCTCAAGTGGACAACAGATTTATTTCTGCAGCTGATGTGCCTTTTGAGTTTCCAAATTGAAGTATAGCAGACACTTCATTTAGGGATCATGCATGACAGAAGAGACATTTGAACTCAGAACATGCTACAAAGAGTCATTGTGGTTTTGTGAATAGAAACCTGGCCTTAAAGTCAGAAAGACCTGAGTTCCAGTGCTGCCTCTGGTAAGTGCTAGCTGTGTGACCATGGGCAAGTTACATGAACTCACTGAGCCCCACATGACTCCCAAAGAACTTATAAGTTACAGATAGCAATAATAGTAATAATAATTGGCACTTACATAGCACTTTAAGGTTTGCATAACACTTTAAAAACATTGTCTCATTTGATCCTCACAACAACTCTCCCCATTTTACAGATGAGCAAACTGAGGCAGAGTCATCTAGGTGGCGCCGTAGTTCACTAGAGTCAGGAACCTGAGTTCCAATCTGGCCTTGGACACTTACTAGCTGTGGGACCCTGGGCAAGTCACTGAATCCTGTTTGCCTCAGTTTCCTCATCTGCAAAATGAGCTGAACAAGGAAATGGCGAGCCATTTCAGTGTCTCTGTCAAGAAAACCTCAAATGGGCTCATGGAGAGTCAGACATGACTGAAAAACAATTGAGCAACAGCAAAAATATTGAATCAGAGAGAGATTAAGTGACTTGCCCAGGGTCACAGAGCTAGTAAGTCTCTGAGACAGAATTTAAACTGAATAAAAAGGTTGAGTGCTCTATCTGCTATATGGCTATATCTTGCCTCATATGCCAGCATAGTGGACCTGCGGAGTCAGAGGCCCAGGGTTCAGTCCCATCCCATCACTTCCCTGGGCATCAGTTTCCTCATTTGTTTCAAATGGGAGGGATGGACTAGATAGCATTGAAATCCCTTCCAGCTCTGGATTACCATTACTTACATGCATGTACATGTGTACACATATGTAATGTGTGTGTGTGTATGTGTGTGTATACAAGACAGGCAACGCAGATAAACAATGAGATAGACCCAGATTACACAGCACAAAGAGACCGGGCTAGATTGTATTTGGAAAATCGTGCAATTCTTTTTAACATGATCTTTAATTGCTTCCAGGGGCAAGGGCTCATCTTGTTTATGTAAATTCTCTTCATGAGATTCTGTAAGTTGGCCAATCCTAGAACCTCAGATTTTCTGAAAAAGAAAATCTGACTTGTGGATAGCTCAGAGGGGAATGGAGAAGGTCAGGGTATAGTGGAAAGAGCCCCAGAATGGGCACCAGGAGACCAAGAAGTCAAGTCCAAGATTTCATTCAACAGTCATTTATTGCAAGGCACCTAGATGCTGGATCCATATGACCTTGAGCAAGCTAATGTATTTCTCTTGGCCTCAGTGTCCTCATCTGTCAAGTGAGAGGTAGAACTAGGTAAGCTCTCATCTTCCTTCTAGCTTACAACCTCAGGCAGAGGGCAAGGAGTGCCAGCCTCCTCCCTTGTCCTGAGAAAAGCCAATGATTTTGTCAGACATTCTCTGTTCTCTTTTCCAAACATTTAGTACAATTTTCAGTTTCTTGAGAATTGCCCCCAGAGGCAGCAGAGCTTCTCAGCTGCCGAGTGTAGACCATCAATCAGCAAGTGCTCCAGTTTTCAGGAACATATAGCAGGTGGCACCTCTGAGGTCCTGTGGGGAGACTGTTGTGATGGAGCAGAAAGAACATCGGACTGCTTCAGGTCCGGACTTGGCCCCTCATTATCCTTGGTGACATCTGGTTTCTTCAGATCAGGGACTAGGTCACTTCTGTGTTGATGTACCCAATGTCTCACATATGTCATAGGACCTCATAGGCATCTTGGTGTCAAGAAGACTGAGTTCAAATCTCCTCCTTGGCACATTCTAGCCGTGTAACCATGGGTGCCAGGTGACCTTCTAAGGTACAGATGAGTTGCCAATCTGTGCAGGTAGGAGGAGTCCCACCATCCCCTCCCCCGGGCATGTAATAGCTGTGGGATGCTGTCAATTGACTTCTCCCAGCCTCAGTTTTTTCATCTGTAAAACGGAAATAGCAATAACACCCAATTCACAGGATTGTTTCCTGGATCCAATGAGATAACTGTAAGACATTTTGTATACTTTGAAGTACTGTATAAATTCATATGTTGTTTTGCTTTTGTGGTGGGGAAGGTCTCGGAGGGTGGCTGGCTGGCTTCTGTGATATTTGGCTGAAGGCACCAGAGGTGGATCATTTATTTATTTTCTGCCTGGAATATTATCCTGAAATCCCCACATTGGGCTCCTAGCCATGAGGTTCTGGCTGCCGTTCTGCTGTATCATTGGCAGCCCTGCCTGGGAAACAATGCCTGCCACGTCCAATTGACTGTGCCCAGCTTAGCTCTGCCTGCAGGGTATCTCTGGGAGCCCGCCTGGGGAATGGTTTGGGCAAAGGTTCATCAGCATGGAACCAGAATGAGGAAGGTGAGAAAGAGGCAAGAAGAGAGGGTCCAGGGGCAACCAGTGCCCCTGTGAGTAGTATAGCTTAATCACCAAGAGGCTGTCCCATTGATGAGCAGCCCAGGAACTGTGCCTGTCCCTTAATCCACTGAGTCACTCATAAGAGCATCCAGTACTTTCTTTGTGCCCTCTTTCTGACAAAGTTGCTTTGTGATTCGTCAAACTCCAGGGACTTCCTATTACCTCCAGGATCAAACAAACCGCTCTTTGGCTTTGAAAGACCTTCCTAGCCTGGCCTCTTCAGACGTTTCCAGTCTCCCTACACTTTATTCCCCACCACACACTATTTGTTCTTTGAACATGACATTCCACTTTTCAGTTCCCTATCTTTGCACCAGCCATCCCCCAGATCCAGAATAATCTCCTTTTTCACCTCCTCCTCTTGGCTTCTCTGATTTCCTTCAAAACTCAGCTCAAAACTCACCTTCTGCAAGAAGCTTTTCCCAGTCTCCCTTGACCCCAATGCTTTCTGTTTGAAATTACCTTCCTATGAAATTACCTTCAGGTTACCTATAGATGTATGTGTGCTGTCTCCTCCTTTAGAATGAGAACTCCTTGAGAGCAGGGATTGAATTTGCCTTTCTTTATATCCCTAGCACATACACAGTGCCTGGCATACAGTAAGTATTTAATAAGTGCTTTTTGACTTATTGACTCACTTCCTCGGGCCTTGAGATAGATTAGAGGCAAGTTCGCCTTTCAAGAAACCCACTTTTCTCTGGAGTTAATAATTGGACTTCATGGTTGTTCAGGAATATCCCTAAACATTTCCCTTGAGGTCTTTCTTGATTATACTCCCAGGCATTGCCCTGGATATGGACAGGTGAAAAAGACCTTCTCCCAGCTGCATATGCAACTCAAATAAAAGGGAGATAGCAAATGAGTGTGATTTGAGCTTTGCCAAAAGATGTTTCCCCCCCAAAAAAAAATATTTCCCTCATGAGAATTCTGCATTTCCTCCCACTGTCAAAATATGCCACCCAAGAGGAGTAACCCCTTTCCTATTGCTGCCTAAGTGGAGAGCCAGGAAGACCTGAGTGCAAATCCTGTTCCAGACACATACTGGTTGTGTGATCCTGGGTAAGTCATTTGACTTCTCCCTTCTCTAGTTACCTCTCTAAGAAGTTTCCTCACCTAGGAAGTCCCTTATACCAATGAAATCACAGGTCTGCTCCCTATACCTGTCTTTACATTAGCGCCACTGATGGCCCTTCCTCATCCCCCTTCCCCTCTTGTCCAATTGACAATTTTCAAAATTAGAATTATAGCATTTAGATGTGGAAGAGACTTTAGAAACTGTTGTTGTTTAGTCATTTTTTTGAGTTGTGACCTCTTTTGGGGTTTTCTGGGTAAAGATACTAGAGTGGTTTACTATTTCCTTCTCCAGCTCATTTTATAGTTGAGGAAACTGAGGCCGCCAGGATTAAGTGACTTGCCCAGGGTCACACAGCTAGTAAGTGTCTGAGGCTAGATTTGAACTCAGGAAGAGGAGTCTTCCTGATTCCAGACTCTGTACGCTATGCACTATGGTGCTACCTTGCTGCCCACTCTAATTATCTGGCTACCCTTCCCTAATCCCCATTTTAGAGATGGAGAAACTGAGACAAGGGAGGATAAATAATTTATACAAGAACTTATTGGGGAAGGGGAAAGACTTGAATGAAAGTTACTTGTCCCTCACCAAAGCTTTTCTTTTCTAGGTTAACTCTTTGTTTCTCCCATAGCATAGACCGCAGGTCCTTCTTCCTCCTGGGCACCTTCTTCCAGATAATCAGCAGCCTATGAGTTTTAGACCAGCCCTCTGATTCCACTGATAAAGGCGAATCTTGCAAAGGAACCCCATATATCCACTCAAGTTAGCTTCTGCTCTACACCTTAGAATCTTAGAGAGTTGCCTGGTCAGGGGATCAGAAGCCAAGTGATTTGCCCAGATCACACAACTGGACCATGTCAGAGGCAGGATTTGAACTCAGATCTTCCTGACTTTGAGGTCAGCTCTCTCTTCACTAAGGCAAGCTGCCTCAATTTGTCGAAGTCCTTTCTAAAATAGACCTGGGGGGCAGCTAGGTGGCACAGTGAATACAGCACCAGCCCTGGAGTCAGGAGGACCTGAGTCCAAATCTGGCCTCAGACACTCAACCCCATAGCCTAGCAAAATTAAAAAAAACAACAACAACAACAACAACAAAATAAAGTAGACCTAGGACTGCACACAACTTTACACATGGAGTCTGATCCCAGCAGATTGATTCTGTCGGGGAAGGTAGAATTCTGGTCCTTAAACACCCCATCTTCTCAGTGTCCATGCTCCATTAAGCTCTGGGATGTTGGATTGATTCTTTAGGGATAACAGGCTTCCCATTCTTCCAGGGAGAATAAGCATGACATCTCTAAATCGGTTAGATTTAGAGATGGCAGGCAAGAATGATAATATCTGACATTTACATGACATTTTAAGGTCTGCAAAGCTTTCTACACATATTATCCTTTGTTCCTCCCAACATCCCTGTGAGGAAGATGCTATTATTATCCTCATTTACAAATGGGGAAACTGAGGCACAGGGAGATTAAATGACTTGCCCTGGGTCACACTGCTAGTAAGCAGTATTAGAGGCAGTATTTTAACTCAGCTCTTCCTGACTCCAAGTCCAGATCTCCGTCCAGCGCTCACCACGGCATCTAACATAGAGCAGGCATTTAATACATACTGGTTGATGCTCTTTGACTTGTATCATCTAGCTTCTTCATTTCATCCTGGCAAGCTGTTTCAAGAATAAAACATCTGGAACCCACAGATAAACAGCCTTGTCCTGCAGGACCTGACATTTCCAGGGGTCTCCATGGGAGCTGCGCTGAGCTCCTACCAGGGCCTCCGTCCAAACATGCACCTAATAATATACAGGGTAGACTTTGCTGGGACTTTGCCTAGAATACCCTCCCCCCCTCTACTCATCCTTTCAGACCCAATTCAAATCCTTTGTCTTCCATGTAGGCTTTTGTCACTGCCCTGTTTTAGGGGGATTTCTCTCTTCCTCAGACTCTCATCCCCATTCCTGCTTAAACTGACCATTTGGCAATGAAGCACCTGATGGCTCTAGCATCCCTTTTCTTCTATTGAGTAATTATCTGCTATTGAATAATTTTTCTTGGATTTATATCTCATCTAGCCAACTAGGGGATGGAGTGAATAGAGCACTGGTCCTCTTGTCAGAAAGACCCGAGTTCAAATCCATTCTCAGACCTGAACCAACTTTATGACCCTGGATAAGTCACTTAACCTCTGTTTGCCTCATTTTCCTCACTTATAAATGAAGATAATAATAGCACCTGCCTCCTATGGTTGTTATGAAGATCAAATGAGATCATATTTGTAAAGTACTTATCACAATGCCTTATATATAGTAGGTACTTACTAAATGCTTATTTCCTCCCTTCTTTCATTTCTGCAAGAGACCTTTCCCAGTCTTCCCTACTCCCCCAACTACTAGTGCTTTCTTCTCTAAGGTTGCCTTTCATCTAATTTGTTGCATATCTTGTATATACTTACTTTTGTACATGGCTTCCCCATTAGATTGTAGGGTCCTTGAGGACAGGAACTGATTTTACTTTTGTTTTTGCATCCTGGTCTTTAGCGTGATGCCTGGCACACTGCGAGTGCTTAATAACTCCTTGTCGACTGATTAGTCTCCCCAGTAAGTCCTTAAAGGCAGGGCCTGTGTCTTAGACTTTCTTTGCATCCACCATAGTGGACTCGATTGGAATAAATTGGGTTAGATTTACACACCCTGGGATGTTTACTGTTTAATAACACATGAACCTGTGAGCTGAAGGACCTTTGCCGCATCATTAGATTCCAATGGCTATGTGCGAATGCTTCTGATAATATCCTGAGTCTCAGAAATGCCGTTTCTGCGCATGATTGGGAGGGCACAGTCCATTGGCACAGACATATCTTGAATAAGAATGTCTTAGAGAGGCACCTTCATCAGCATAATTTTGTATTAAACCCTCACTTTGTGTGTGTGTGTGTGTGTGTGTGTGTGTCTATGGGTACTCTGCATAATTGGGATCACCGGGCATGGAGAGGATGTCTAGTCCATTGGCATGTGGACATTGGTAGATCAATATTGGTTTTGGTGAAAGATTTAAAATTAAGCCAAAAGCAAAACACACCTTCATTGTCACCTCCCCATCACTCAATCAGCCAATCCATGAGCATTTAATAACCTCTTCCTACATGTCTGGACTGTGCCAAGTGATGGGAATATAAAACAAACAAATAAAAACAAAGCAAAGACTGTGCTTGCCTTCAAGGACCCCATATGCTAAAGGGAGAAGACCAAATGGAAAGGGAAAAAAGATGTGGACAAAACACACAGAGAGTGGTTAGGCAGTAAATAACCTTAGAGCAGAAACCACCAGTGTAATATCCTTTTAAAAATTATTGTATAGATGATGAGAAAAGATGTTTAGCTTGACTATGCATGTTTCTAACAGGGCTTTTGTTTTTCATTCATTCTCAGTTGAGGTAGAAAGCTGGTGTGGGAAGAAGAGGTGAATTTTTGCTGATTGGAAAAGAGAAAATATAATCGAAAAAAGAGAAAAGATCAAAACAAACCAAAAATAAATAAATTATTTTTTCTACTTTGAAAAGGATGGTAACATACAACTTCATTCAAAAAAGTTGTAATAGCCACAAGAATTTAAAAGAACTTTCAAGTAGTTATGGTAGTATTAAATTTGGAGCATGCCAGCATGTGAGAGAGCTGAAAAGGCTGCCTGTATGGACTATTACAGTCACTCCCTATTTAATGTTGCTGCCTCTGTTCTCTTCCCTCCTTTTCAAATCCACCCATCACACTGCCATGACACTCTTCAACGGTTTTCCCATTGCCTACAGGATCATAGGATCAGAGGTATTTAGTGGTGGAAGGGACTTTGGAAGCCATCTTGTCAAACTGCCTCACTTTACAGATGAAGAAACTGAAGCAGAGAGGTTAAGTGATTTGTCAAAGATTATACTGGTAGTAATTGACAGAGCTGGGCTTTGAGCTCAGAGCCTCTTGGTTCAAAACCCAATGGCCTCAAGAGAAAATCTAGACCTTGACTCCGCACAGCATTTGAATACCTCCATGATCCTTGCATGTCCAACCTTGGAAATTTTCCACTTTCTTCTGATCCCAACCCTGCTCTCCAACAAATACAGTCTCTTTATTCTACACTATCTCTATTCTTCCCTACATGGATTCACAGCTACCTCCAAGCCTTCCCTCAAGCTGGGCTTTGCTACCAGAATGCCTTCCCTCTTCCTTGTGGCCCAATCTTACTTACCCTACAGGACCCAGCTCAAGGCCTACTTGTCATGAGTCTTACACCAGTCACTTGACCCACAGTGTCTATAAGAGGTCTCTATAAGAAGCTGATTGTATTCATAAAATGTTATACACACAAAAATACTTAGAGACCATCTAGTCCAATTTATTTAACAGATGAAGAAACTGAGGCCCAGCTAGATGAAAAGGATTTCGCTCCCTAACTTTCTCTTCTAGTGTAAAGAATCTGTTATTTGTCTAGTACAAGGAATTTCTGCTTTGAGAACTCCTTCCACCATCTATCAGTATAGAAGCAGAACCATTAATGACCTTGGATTTTTAACCAAGAGGCCCTGAGATGGAATCGTGACTCTGCCACTAAGGCATAGTCATCTGTGTGACCTTAGGCAAGTCACTTAACCTCTGCCTCAGTTTCTTTATCTGTAAAATGAGTCAGTTAGATGAGATGCCTTCTGACATTCCATCCAGTTCTAAATCTAAAATGTTACTTTAAGTCCTAGGGTGGGGCACTGAGATGCTTAGTGACTTATCCAGAATCACACAGCTTGTAAGTGCTGGAGGCAGATTTGAACCCAGATCTTCCAAACCTTGCTCTCTATCTACTATACCATGCTGCCTCTAGGGTGGTGAGGGGGAGGGTAAGAAGGAGAAAAAGAGGCTGCAAAAATATAATACAGTCTTTGCCCTCTATTACTTCTAGTTCATAGGTCAATGTCTTTGAAAAGGAGTATAGAACTCCTTGGGGCTACAGACATCTTATACAGGGCACCCCAAAAGTCTTAGTCTAAGCTGTTAAAGCTTAAAAGAGCACTAAGACTTTTGGGACGCCCTGTATTTCTTGGGGCATGTCTCAATCCAATTCAACAAGCAGTTCTTAAGCCTCTACTATGGTAACAAAGACAAGAACAACATGAACCCTTAAGGAGTTGCATCCTCCTTGGAGGGTAGAGGTGGGAGGCGAGAAACATTAGGGATGCTGATAAATTATACACAGAAAGTAGAGACAGTAAATGTAATTTGGAGGAGAGTAGAGCATGGATAGCTGGGAGAGACCCAGGAAGGCTGCCTGGAGAAGGGGGAACCTAAGCTGTGTTTTGAGGGATGGGAGGGATTGAAGCAGGTGGAAGTGAGGACTGGCCGATTGGCTAGTTGGATTGGAACATAGAATGCAGGCGGGGAGTAATGTGTGAGCGGTCTGGAAGGACAGGTTGGAGTCAGACCGTGGAGGGCTTTAAATGCCACGCAGAGAAGTTTGAGCAAATGAGATGACAAATAAAGTGCTTAGCACAGTGCCTGGCATATAGCAGGCATGAAAAAAAAAATGCTTATTCCCTTCCCTATTGAAATGAACCGAATGAGTTTCAAGAATGAGCTTCAGGAATGTATGCCCCTTCTGCTTTTGCTACTGTTGTCAGGAGAAGAGACTGTAGGGCTGACCATTGAGATTAGTCCTGAGGTTATTGAGGTCCAGGATGTTCATGTAATCAGAGCTGGAAGGGACTTTCAGACTATCATAAACTCATAGGAGACACCTCAGAGTACAATGGACAGAATAGTGAAATTGAAGGCAGGAGACCTGGGGGAATTGTGAGACTCTTTCAGCCTCAGTTTCCTCTTTTGTAAAATGGAGTCATAATACTCGCACTCTCTATACTATAGGTTGTGGTGAGGAAGGAGCTCTGTAAATCTTAAAGCATTTGTATAAATGCAGGTTCTGATGATGATGATGGTGGTGGTGATGATGCCATAAGAGGCAACCTGGCGTAGCATATGCAGAACTGGCTTCTATGTTGGTAAGACCTGGGTTCAAATTCAATCTCTACATACACACAGGCTGTGTGAGCCTGGGAAAGCTCATTTAGCTTTTCAGTGTTCCAGGCAACTAACACTATAATTTGTAGGACAATTGATGACCTATGGTGGTAGGACTTTATTGGGAGGTCCCTAATATAGATGAAGGGCAGCTAGGTGGCTCCATAGTGCACAAAGTGCCAGGCCTGAAGTCAGGAAGACTCCTCTTCCTGAGTCAAATCTGGCCTTAGGCACTTACTAGCTATGTGACCCTGGGCTAGTCACTTAGCCCTATTTGCCTCAGTTTCCTCATCTGCAAAATGGGCTGGAGAAGGAAATGGCAAGCGCCACTCCAGTAAATTTGCCAAGAAAACCCCAGATGGGGTCATGAAGAGTCTGACACAACTAAAAAGACTGAATAACAACAAAATACAGATGAAATCACAGGTGCAGGGAAAAAAATGTTGATTGGTAAGACATCATAATTCAATAGAATGAGCAGTGAGCCCAGAGATGAGAGACTCGAATTCAGATCCTGGCTTGGACACTTACTAGCTATGTAATTTTGGATAAATCACTTAAACTCTCTGAAATCACTTAAACATCTAATTTTCAAGATTGTTGGAAAAAAGTGCTTTGATTACAAAAGAATCCACTGGTTTAGAGAAAGGGTTCTTTACTTTTTGGGGGTCCTGGTGAAACCTCAGGACCTTTTCTCAGAATAATGTTTTCAAATGTATGAAATAAAATATGAAGGATCCCAGAAGAAAACCAATGATATTGCAATACTTTTAATTAAATTTTTTTAAAGCAACGACAAATCCATGCATCTCAAGTTAAGAATCCCTGATTTAGAGCTAGGAGGAACGTGGAAGATCAACTCCCTTGTTTTACAGACGAGGAAACTGAGAGCATATTGGGAGGGAATTTAGGGGCAGAAAGAGTCCAGAAAACAGAGTCAACTGGGACCCATTGCATCAGGCAGGCATCCCCAGGGGCACAATGAGAGCTGAGATGGGGAGAGTGTCATTAAACAAATCACCGGCCCCACCATTTTGTCGGCCAACAATTTTCCCTTCTCGGCCTTCCTTGTGATCAAAAGGCTCTTTCCTCTGGGTAGCTCAGGTGACATCCTGCCCCCCACACAAGCCAGGATCTGGGGAGAGGCGGCCCTGGGAGTAAGGAGTAGCAGGAACTGGGCGCAGTTCAGAGGGCAGTGAGGCATGACCAGGCCCCACTTTGGACAGGCCCCAGGATCTGAATGGTAGGGCCTCCACTTATGAAAGAGAAACACCAAGGGAGAGATCACTGCAGGGACAGGACCTTGGGGTCAGGGAGGATTTGTTTGACCAAGGAATTAGAGAAATCATTCGGGGGAGACATAAGAGAAGGTGCATTTTCCACTTTTGCCCTGAGGAAATTGAGACAGAGTGAGTGGAGGGCCCTCCTGTGTAAATCAGCAGGAGAGCCACACAAACAGCCTGGCTGCCCAGCCCTGCCCTTTCCTGAGACCAAGTGGATGCTTATGTGGGGCCAGGTCTTAGGAGAAAATGTGGAGAGGTCTTAGAAGAGGCCACAAAAATGACAATGGGTAGAAAGACCCTTAAACCTGACGCTGGTGAAGGACAGACAAAGGACTGGGGTGGCTTTGCCTTAGAGAAAGGTCCGAGTCCCAGATGGGATGCTTGACTGGAATACCCTGGACACTTCACAGCCCCGTCTAGGCCTCAGTTCCATTTCCTTATCTGCAAAATGGGGTTGGGGCTGGATTATCTAAGGTCTCTTCCAGCTCCCACATATCTCTGCGAGCCTAAGAAAGGGGGGAGGGGTGACATATGGAGGCCAGCCACATTTGGGGCAGTTGTGATTTCATTATCATGCCGGAACTCCTGACAAAGCAACTCTCTGCTAATGCTGGCCAGCACCTGCTCTGTGGTCTACAGTCTTAGAGATTTGTCCAGGGCGTTGAGGAGTTAGGTGACTTGCCTAGGGTCAGTAAGGTGATATACTATGGATGCATCTGTCTGTCTATCTATCTATCTATAGTCATATTTTCCTGTGACTATAGACAGCTTTAATTTCTTCTTCTGAAAATTACTTGTTAATATTCTTTGACCATTCATCAATTGGGGAATGGTTCTCATTTTTATAAATTTGACTTAATCCTTTATATATTTGAGAAATGAGGGCTTTATTAGAGACACTTGCTGTAAAATTTTTTGATGTTACTTTATTGTCTATGGTACTTTTTAGCAAAATGTAGTTTCTCCAGTTATCCCTTTAAATTAGGTCTATTTCTGCTTTTTCTTTGTCTGAGAACATGATTGCTATCCTTGTCTTTTTTTATTTCAGCTGAAGCATATTAGATTCTGCTCCAGCCCTTTATTTTAACTCTGTGTGTCTCTTTCTGTTTCAAGGATGTCTATTACAACAACATATTGTTGGATTCTGATTTCTAATGCATTCTGCCATCCACTTCCATTTTATGGGTAAATTCATCTCATTTACATTCACAGTTATGATTACTAACTACATAGTTTCCTCCATCCTATTTTCTTGTGTTTATCTTTTTCTCTCTCTTTTTATCCTGTCCCTCCTCAAAAATCTATTTTTCTTTTGACTTTTTTTCCAGTAAATTTTTGTGTCTCTTTTACCGGTAGAACAATTCTTCTACTTTTTTGTGCCTCTTTTAACAGACTGTTAATTCTCATTTTCATAATTTTCTTGCATCATTCTCATTTTTCCCCCAATTTTTCCCCTACCACTTTTATCTCTTTCTTTAACTTTCAGGAATTTTTGTTGACCTTGGGTCTAATTGGCATTTTTCTTTGAAGCTTTAGTTGTAGCTCTTTTTACACTATTATCTTCTTCTGAGTTTGTACTCGGTCTTCCCTGCCACTTTACAGTCAAGTTCTTTTTTTAATTTTTAACTTTTGTGCCGCTTGATATTCCTGGAAGGGCCCCTGCTCCCCGCATCTACAAGATCTAGTGTTCCTCTTGGCCCTGGAACTGTGACCAGGGTCCCTGCTCCCTTATGACTGACCACAATTGCTGCTCTTCTTCCTGGAACTGCTTATGGGCAGTAGAGTTGCCAATCAGTGCCAGCTGCACCCAGTGTCAGCAAAGGGGCCCCTGTAATTTCTTTTGACCATTTGTCTGACTCCCTTACAGTCTCTGGGCTGTGAACTCTGGAAGCTGCTGTGACTGCCGCCTCCAATGTTTGTTGCTAGCGCTGTGCTGCATGTATTTGCTCCGGGCACAGCTCCACCCTGGTGTCACAGACCTCCCCTGCTGCTCTCCTAAATTGTCTTACCCAAAAATGTCTCATCTTGACCGTTTGTTGACTCTGCCACTCCAAAATTGATTTGAGATGTTATTTTAAGTTGTTTGGAAGAAAATGCTGCAAAAGTTCAGCTGGGTTGCTGCCTGTATACCACCGTCTTGGCTCTGCCCCTTCAAGGAAATATTTTAATTTCTATTGCTAAATCTAAGATGATGACATCTGATAAGGATAAACGTAAAATCTGACTCACACTTGGGTTAACAAATTGATCACAGGTTTAGAGCTAGAAGAAAACTTATAGGCTATCAAACCCAACTTATCATTTTACAGATGTGGAAACTAAGGCACAAAACAGTTAAGTGATTTGCTCAGGGTCATCCATAAGTGAATGGGATAGGATTTGATCATAGATCTTCTTGACTCCAAGTCCAGTGACCTACCCACCATACCATTCTGATCCTCTTCTATTTATAGGCACAGTTGGATAGCAATTTGTACAAAAAAAAAAAAAGATCTGGGGCTTTTAGTGGGCTGCAAGCTCAACACACATCAATAGCATGACATAGCAACAAAAAAAGCTAATGGAGTCTTGGCTGCATTGGGAGACATAGGTTCTGTGAATAAGGAGGCATAATCCATTCTGCCCTGGTCAGGTCTTTAATTCTGGGCTGAATATATGGGAAAAATGTTGAGAGGCAGGAGAACATTCAGCCAGCATGACTCTGGTTGATGAAGATAGGACTGGGGCAGTGGGTAGTAGTTGCAAAGAGGCCAATTTAGGCTTGATATCAGGAGCAACTTCCTGACAATTAGAGCTCTTCAAAAGCAGAATCAGGTGACTGGATTTCTTCCTCAATGGAGATCTCCAAGCAGAAACTGGAGGACTGCTAATCAGTTATGCTGTAATAGGGATTTCCCCCTCAAATATAGGTTAAACTAGGTGACTGCTGAGGCCCCTTTTCCACCCTTCGGTTCTGATTCTGTGAAGTCTAGTGTCCAAGTTACCGTCATCACCAATTCTTCCATCATCTGAATGACCAGCATCATCTCTGTCACGTCTGTCAAATGAGGGGGTGGAACCAGACTAGATGATCTTTCAGCCCCTTACACCTCCAACATTCTACTCCTCCCTGACTCATTCCCCTTGACACACAGAATCAGAAGATGGGCCCAATTGGCATGGGAAAAGTCAATCTTGGCATAAGGCTCACGAGCAGGGATGGCAGGCCTTGCTTGGCCAATCAGATGGTATGGGTCCCCAGATCATCCACAGAAAGAGAAACCACCATGAGTGATGGGAATAATTCAGCTCCAGGAGGTGAGGGTATGTCCCCCCATGCCCAGCCCTGTTTCCCCTCCTCCTTTGCCAGGGTAACGTAGGATGTCAGACAACACTGTGGCTGCCTCATTATTAAGCTTCTTGGCCATTGTCCCCTGGACAATAGTTTCCGGCCATGGCTTTGTGTGGGGCTGCCAGCTGAAGTTATTAACCAGGGGAGCAGCCTTTGAGGGACTTCCAAGGGAGGGGTGAAAGGTCACCGGGAACAGCGAGGGGAGCGGAAATGGGAGGGGGAGAGCAGACAAAGGAAAGGGATGAGAGCCTCTCCCCTCCCCCTCCTCCTGAGGGAACCCCAAACAGAAGTAAACCTGGAGGGGGTCAGTCTAGAGGGATTCAAGAGAAGAGAAGAGTAGGGAAGTTCTCTAGGTTGCTGCAGCTGCTATGGGTCATAAGGAGAGAAAGCTGGGGGGCTGACCATGGAGAGCTATGGCCAGGGGGCTGAGGTAGATTTCTTCACAGGCTCATAGAATGTCAGAGATCAAAAGCACCTTAGGGATCCTCCCCAAGGGCTCTTAACAGGTGGCTAGGGGCCTTGTTTTTAATTTTTTAATTTTGAAAATTGGTTTCCTTGTAAATGTATGCATTTTACTTTATCCATTTAAAGCATTATTCTGAGGAGGAGTCTCTAGGCTTCACCATATGGCCAAAGGGGTCCATTGACACAATAAAGGTTGAGAACTCCAGCTCCAGTCTACCGCTCCTCATTTGACACATGAGGAAATTCAGGTCCAGAGACAGGAAGTGACTTGTCCAAAGGAGTGAAGTAGAGAAGAATTCTGACTTTCCAGTTCTTAGAATGGTCCTCTTCTCCACCTTCTAGTATCCCTGTCTTCCTTCAAGTTCCAGCTGAAACCTTGTCTTCTCCAAGGAGCTTCTCCTGATCCCCCCTAATGCTAGTGTCTGCCCTCTGTTGATTATCTCCAATTTATTCTGTCTATAGCTTGTTTGTACGTAATTATTTGCATATTGTCACCCCCCTTAGTCTCTGAGCTTCTTGAGAACAGGGACTGTCTTTTGCCTTTCCTTCTATCCACGGAGCGTAACACAGTACCTGGCACATAGTAGGTGCTTAATAAATGCTTGTTGGTTGCCTGTGTGTTATGTATGTATGTTGGGGCTTGAGAGTGGGATGAACTCAGTGGGAGTAAGGAAGTAGGTGGCATTTCAGGCTGGAAAAGCAGCTGGGATCATTAAGGGGCAGGACCTGCAATGCCCTCTCTGCCCCTTCACCATTCCTTGTAGAATATACATTCCTCATCCCAAATATGCCAACTATAGGATGGTCCAAGCAGAAGAAATCTAACCCCTCTTGCTTATATATACAGAACTTCAGATACATTCTACCCACTTGCCTCAAGTCCTTTCTTCTCTCAGTTAAACATTCCCATTTCCTTCATCTGATACCAGTGCGATGTGGTTTCAAGTCTCCAACGTCCTTCCAAACACATAGAACCTGGGAATAAAAATCATATTTCTAGACACAGTATGTCCAAGGAGGAGTAGGAGTAACCATCAAGTACCCATTCTGGGCCTTATCCCTCTCAATGCAGGTCAACATCCCATTACATTGTTTGGCCCAGCCAGGCTATGCTGTCTATAGACAGTAAGTTTTTAGTGCACAAAAATCTCCCCATGTTTTTCAGATAGTCTACTATCTAGTCAAACGTCCTCCATCTTGCACATATTGGGGTTGGGTTTTTTTTGAGTCCAGATTTGGAACTTTACATTTATTGCTACTAAAAATCCATCTTTCTGAGCATCTCAGTGATCTCAATAGTCACAGAATGCAAACCACCTCCATTTCCTCTAAAGGAAGCTCTCCAATCTTAACAAGGCCAGTGGATTGTCTCTCTGTAAGCTTGTATCCCCGCTCTGGTCCTACTTGACAATGGGCTTCTCTTCAGTTACATATTCTCATTCTTATGCTACAGAAACCCCAGGTTAGATTCTTCAAGATACCACCCCAAGGTATCTCTCATGGGATGACCTGAACCAGTACTAGTGGCTAGAGTAGTCTCTGAGCTTGGACTCTGCCTTTGCAGATATCATAGGGTGAAGGAGGGATCATACATTTAAAGTTGGAATGCATCTTAAAGGTCATCTAGTTGTCATCTAGTCTTACCTTCCTAATTTTATAGATGAGGAAACAGGCCCAGAGATAACCTGTCCAGTGTCATCCAGGTAGTAAAACCCGGCTTTGAACCTGTCTTCTTCCCTACTGTACCACACTGTTCTCCCAACGAACTAGGAACACAAGTACTACCACTGCCACTGTCCAGGGAAGGAGGTGGACAGATGGGAAGACCATGGGCTGCCATGCCTCATCTCTGTTGTGTCATCCACCCTCCCCTCTCCCATTCCATTCACAGAATCAAGGAATCCCATAATTCCTAAAATCTCAGAAACAGAAAGAACCATAGAGGTAATCAGATCCAAATCCTACTTGTAGAAGTAATATTTTAGTGGAAAGAATACTGTATTGGAGCCAGAGAAGCTGCATTTAGATTTGGACTCTACTGCCTCATACTCATGTGATGTTGGGAAAGCTGCCTCTATCTCTCTGGCCTCAGTTTCTTCATCTGTAAAATGAAGGGGTCGTACCAGATGGCTTTAAATCTACTATCCTGTAACCTGTGTCTGGTTTGGAGTAGTGGAAGGAGCTGTGCATTAGAGCCAGAGGAAGTGAATGGATCCCAGCTCTGCCAGAATCTGCCTCCTTTTGACTGCTACCTATTTGTGCTAACTCTGCATTCCTGTACTTATGCAAACCAAGACAAGCCCCTCTTCCATGAGACAGGTTACAATGATCTGTGTGGTTTCAGCAATGTTTTTTTTAATAATAATAATAATAGCTTAAAGTTTGCAAAATGCCTTATATATGTTATCACATTAGATCTTCACAACAACCCCAGGAGGTAGGTGCTAGCATTATTATTTCAATTTTACACACAAGGAAACTGAGATGAACAGAGGTTAAATGATTGTCCAAGGTCATACAACTATAAATGTCTGGGACAGAATTTGAACTCAGGTCCTTCTGACTCCAGGTCTAACACTGTATCTGCTGGGCCACCTAGCTGACATTCTATTTTATTTATTATAACAGCTTCTACATACATTTGAAAAATGGTCATAAACATGTAATATATTATTTATTCAGCCTCCAGAAAATATGGTTGCTTATTTATTAGACAGAGACATTTAAAGAGATGGACTTTTTTTAGATGACTTTATGGTTCCCCCCTAGGGAGTCCGCAGCCCACAGGTTGGGAACCATTGGCATAAAATTTTATTCAATGAATACAACTAAAAATAGAAACGCTTTCGTTCCATATTCTGGCGAGGTAAGGGAGAGAGAATGAACTATAGGAAAGGAAAGAGAATAAGAGGGAGGGAAGGGAAAGAAAATGATAAAGGGAGAATCATAGAGATCTGGAGGAGGGAGACTCCTGGAAGGACAAAGAGACTGGGGAAAAGGTCAAAGACTAGCCTACCCATCTCTTGTTAAGGCTAGTAACACCCAAGGATCTCCCTGCCCCCCTCCATGACTGCCTTCGTTATTTGTCTTCCAAATGACCAATTGATTCTTCTAATCACTCTGTGTCTGCTCCAGCAAATCTGACCCCCTCACCCTCTCAGATCTCTGTATATTCCAGCCTGTGTTCCACGAAGACCGGTACTCCTAATTCCAACCTGTTTCCTCAAGGTCCCGACCTTTCTTCCCATCCTTCCCCCAACTCTCTAACTGGCCTGGATTTTACCATTCAGACCCAGAATAGGTCTTTTTTCTCCCTGAACCAGAACTGGTCTCTACCCTTATTGGACCACCCTTCCATTGAAACAAACCTGAATCCCAACTCTCAATTACTCCATTATCCTCCTCCAAGACAATTTTTGTCTATGTAAAACAGCTGCAGGGTGGATGACAAGATGTCCCAAAATGTCCAGGGCCGATGAATGTAAAGCATGTTTCGGGGCCAATCAGATATAGACTATTAGATGAGTTTGACCTCACCAATTGAGCTCAACACCAGCAAGGGAGGGAGGCACAGGTCTCTGGATCAGCAGCAGGAGGGCATAGGGGCAGGGCATACAGCAAGAGGTCCCAAGATGTTTGAGGTGGATAGATGGTCAAGCTCCCTCTCAGACAATCTGCTTCTCTCCTGACCACCCTGCCTTCACTTTTTCCTTACCCTGGAGGGTGTCACTCAGAGCTTCGATGAACAATTGTATTTGTTGACCCCACTTACTGGGGGTCGGGAAAGATGTATAAGTTTTGGGGAAAAAATTGCTAATGGCCCAATGAAATTATCCCAAGGGTTGGATTCAGACTGTTGTTTTGGATTTTCCAACCTCCGCCTGAGACCAGGCTACCTTCCAATATGGACAGTCACTACCTACAGCCTCCTCCTACAGGTTTTTCTGGTCTTCCCTCTTGCTTCAGCAGGAAGTCTTTCCTAGGGAAGAGTGCCCTCTGGGGCTTCTTCCACAAGTAGCCTCCCCATCCCCACCCCTGTCCTTGCCCCAATTTATCTGATGTTACACCTCTTCTCTGCCCCATATGCCTGGTCCCTAGAGTGCCCCAACCCAGCAAGCCTGCCTTCTGCTTCTTCCTTGTCCCACACGAGACCAAGGCATTTTTGGTGGAGGGAGAGGGGGATTACATTTGGTCCTAAAGGCAGATGCTGCACTGCTCACATGGACAATTAATTATGCAACTCCAACTCAACTTAGGAGGACAATGAAACTAGTACCATCCTCATTTTGGAATGGAGAGTCTTGGATTCAAGTATCTTAGCCCCGATAGCTGCAAGCTGTGCAACCAGGGACAAGTCACTTGGCTGAGCCTCAGTTTTCTCATCTATAAAATGGATCTAATCTCAGAGTGGGACCAAGCCTCAGAGAGGCTCTCAGATCCAAGACATGCCACAACAAGGATCTCTTCCATTATCTGGCCAAATAGAGATGATCCATCCTCTACTTGAAAACATTCCTGTGTTGTTCATGTGTGTTGTGTGTGTATTGTGTGGTATACGCGTGTATGTGTTGTGGCATGCATGAGTAGGTATATTTATATGTGTATTGTGTTGCATGTATGTATGTGTATACTTTGTGTGGCATGTATATTGAGGCATGTATATGTGTATTGTGCAGTATGTATACACGTATTGTGTGTATCTGTGTAGCGTAGATAGTATATGTTTATGTGTATATGGGGTGTATTGTGTATATGTATGTGTGTCATATATGCTGATGTGTGCTTGTTTGTGCACATACATGTGTATCTGTGTGTTGTGTATGCATATTTATGTGTGGTTTGTGTATGCATGTATATATGCATTGTGTATATCTGTGTTATGTGTATTGGATGGTGAATATTATGCATGTATATTGTCATGTATACATGAATGCATTGTGCATATCTATGTGTATGTATATGTGTATGATGTACTTGCACGCATGTGTTGTGTTTATCTACATGTGGTGTGTGTGTGTGTGTGTGTGTGTGTGTGTGCACACCTGTGTTATGGGGGGGGGGTTCCTGGGAGAGCGGATGGGAAATCCACTAAGTCCTGAGGCAGCTCATTCCATTTTTGGAAAGCGGAAATTGTTAGGAAGTCTCTGCTTACAATCTACCTATCTGCAACTCCCCCCCACCCCTTCCTCCTAATCCGGCCCTCAGGGCCTGAGCCAAGAAGAAAGAATGTAATCCCTCTTCCACTTGACAGCCAGGTCCCTTCTTCCTTCACATGCTGGAAAGCAGCTGCACCATCTCCCCTAAATCTTCTCTTCTCCAGCCTTAAACATCCCCATTTCCTTTCATCCGTCCCCCATCTCTGGTAGTAAAACTCATGAAAATTGTGAAGGAAGCAGTTTGTAAATGCAAAACTGCCGCAGCAGAGAGAGCAGGGATTAGTAATGACAGCAACACTTTCCTTGTGTGCTCATGGAAGGCAACAACAGTAGCTCTGGACGAGTTGTAGGGGTGTACGATCATACAGAGGACCCGTGGTGGAATCTTGCCAAAGGCGAATGTCTCTACTGCTCTGGCCTTCCAATACGGCGGGCCCAGAAGATCGTCATTTAATGAAAAGAGCAGATGACAAAGCATCAGGGGACCTTGGTTTCCATCTCAGCTCTGCCACTTCCTAAGTGACTGTGGGCAAGTCATTTCCTTTCTCAGAGCTTCAGTTCGCCCAGCTGAAAAGGCAGTTGGATTCCATGATGTCTAAGGTCTTGTTGAGGACAATGTTAGGTGTAAAATTCAGGGGCTGGACCAGGAGACCTCTCCCAAAGTCTCTTCCAGTTCTAAAGCTGGGATCCCAGGATCTCAGTGCTATGATTCCTTCTAAGTCTTTTCTTCTTTGTGCTAAACACCTCCTACTTTCTTCAGCTGGTTTTCCTAAGTGCTTATGACTTAGATCATTTGAAGCCCTAGACCCTAGATGTCTCAGTCCATCCAGGACCCTCAGTGGACATTCCTGGTCTAGTCCAAGTCGATGCTTGCTCCTACCATACAATTGTTCACAAAGAACAGCGGAATATATTAGAAAGAATGCTGGCTTGGGAGATCACATTCCTGGGCCTCAGTTTCTCATCTGCCAAATTAGAGCATGGAGTATTGATCTCTAAAATCCCTACCAGCCATCGATCTGATAATGACAGGATGACTGTCTGACGGAAGTCTATGGGAAATGCACTGTGGGATTCTGGCTCAGTTTTACGACCTGACCAATTAATCAAACAAACATTTATTGAGTGTGAAAGAAACTTCAGCACCAAAAAGTAAGTCAAATGACTTTCTTGTGGTCATGCAGCTAATTTGCGGCTGAAATTAGAAGCCAGACTCTCTTCATTCCCAAGGCATCAAAAATCTCCCCACTCCCCAAGGGAGTGCCAGCAACATGGAAACATCCTTGGAGAACTCTCCCAAGGCAGTGGCAGAGGCAGGAGAGGCTGGTGCTGCTTCTAATGGTCAGCTTGACTTGGGATCATCATAGGAACATGATTTAGAGCTGGAAAGGACCCTGGAAGTCATCTTGTTCAAGTGCTTCAATTTTTCAGATGGGAAAACTGAGGCTCAGGAAGGTTGAGAGACTTGCTCAAGCATTATAGGATCAGCGACTTAGGGCAAGAGGGACCTTAGACATCCTATCACTCAATTCCTCATTTGACAGATGGTGAAACTGAGGCCCAGTGAGTTTATGTGATTTATTTAAGGTCACCAATTGCTAATGAGAGTAGCTAATTGAACCCAGGTCCTTCGACACCAAATCCAGTATTTCTGAGGTCACATTGATAATAAAAGGTAGAATGGTGATTCTAATACAGATCCTCTGTCTCTTAATGTACTGCCCAAGTGGGAGAGAGTTAACATATTACCTGAAATGATCCTCTGTCTTTTTAAATAAATTGGCGTTTTTGTGATTGAATAGAATATATGCTGATGGGTCCCACAATGTCAACATTAGCAATGATCTTAAGTCATCTTCTACCGCCATCTTCTGATGGCTCATCCTGGTGTGGAAGTGACCACATGTTCTGAGCTACAGCAGCTTCTTCTTGGAGGAACAATCTAGGGCACAAGCTAATCCTTTGTTTGTTTGTTTGTTTTTTGGTGAGGCAATTGGGGTTAAGTGACTTGCCCAGGGTCACACAGCTAGTAAGTATCAAGTGTGTGTGTGGCTGGATTCAAACTCAGGCCCTCCTGACTCCAAGACTGGAGCTCTAACCACTGCGCCACCTAGCTGCCTCACAAGATAATCCTAATTGCAGCAGTGTCTTTCAGGTCTTTTTCATACTACCGTCACTCTTCCTCCTCTCTCCCTTCCTTCTCTTCTTCCCACAATCTTGAGACTCTGCAAAACACCAGCCAGACAAAACACCAGATGTGGGGCTTCCTCCCCAAAGCTTGGCGTTACTGGTTGTTCCCAAGCTTTTGACATAGGGTTGCTTCAGCCTCCCATGGTGTCCTCTGACTTTTCAGTTGGCAAGAATCTTAGAGATCATCTCCTCCAAGTTCCATATTTTATAGATGACGAAACTGAGGTCCAGAGAGGAGAAGGTCACAAAGGCAGTCAAGTGATAGAGCTAGAATTCAAACCCAAGTCCCATGAGTACAAATCTACTGCTCTTTCCACTCTGCTAGGATGCCTCTTGCTGCTGTTCCATCATTTTTCAGTTGTATTTGACTCTTTGTGACCTCATTTGGGGTTTTCTTGGCAGAAATACTAGAGTGATTTGACATTTCCTTCTACAGCTCATTTTACAGATGAAGAAACTGAGGCACACAAGGCTAAGTGACTTGCCCAAGATCACACAGTTTGTAAGTATCTGAAGCCAGATTTGAACTCAGTCCTGCTGACTCCAGTTCTAGTGCTCTATCTACTGTACCACCTCGCTGCCCCAGGATGCCTCTTGTCCACGGGCCCTACTTGGTTAATACCTTCTGAAAAAGAAAAAGGGAAGGATCAAGTTAAGTCAACCAAGTTTTTATTAAGCTGGGGCATCTAGGTGGCACAGTGCACATCAGGCTTGGAGTCAGGAAGAGCTAAGTTCAAATTCAGCTTCAGACTCTGGGTAGCTATGTGACCCTGGGCACTTAACCTCTGCTTCAGTTTTCTTATCTATAAAATAAGAGTAATAATAGCACCCACCTACCAGGGTTGTTGTGAGGATCAAGTTAGATTAAGAACTTAGTACAGTTATAAGTGCTCTGTGTGTGTGTGTGTATATATGTACATATATATATATACATATATATATAATGTTAGCTGTTATCATCATCATTATCATCATCATCATCATTATTATTATTAAGCACTTATGTGCCAGGTACTGTGCTAACCACTGGGAACACAAAGAAAAGTAAAAACAGTCCTTATTCTCAAGGAGCTCATAGTCTAATGGAGGAGATATCATGCAAACAACCACGTACATTCAGGG
This sequence comes from Phascolarctos cinereus, assembly GCF_003287225.1. Taxonomy (NCBI): domain Eukaryota; kingdom Metazoa; phylum Chordata; class Mammalia; order Diprotodontia; family Phascolarctidae; genus Phascolarctos; species Phascolarctos cinereus. The sequence continues at coordinate 39,804,785 of NW_027555625.1, forward strand.
AGCAGCACAGGGAATATAGAACATTGGGCCTGGAATCAGGAAGACCTGAGTTCAAATCCAGCCTCAGATACGCACAAGCTGTGTGATCCTGGACGAGTCACTTAACCCTGTTTGCCTCGGTTTCCTTATCTGTTAAATGAGCTAAAGAAGGAAATGGCAAACAAAGTTACGATAGTAACTTTGCCAAGGAAACCCCAAATGAGGTCTTGAAGAATTGGACATGACTGAAAATGACTAAACAATCATAAAGGTACGTTCAAGATAAATACAGGATGAATTGGAGATAATCTCAGACTATCAAGGGGGTCTGGGAAAGGCTTCTTGCAGAAAGTGGGTTCACCTGGGAGTGGAAAGAACCAGGGAGGCTGGGAGGTGGGGATAAGGAGGGAGAATATTCCAGGCATGGGGGATGGCCAGAAAATGCACTGACATGGAATGTCTTGTCAATGGAACAATCAGGAGTTGAATGCCACTGGATCTCGGGGTAGGTGGAGGGGAATGAGGTGCAAGAAGACTGGAAAGGTAAGAAGGGTCCAAGTTGTGAAGGGCTCTAAGAGCCAGAGGATTTTATATTTAATACTGGAGGTGATGGGGAGCCCCTGGAGTTTACTGAAGGTACAGAGTCACTTTGCATAGAGAGAGAAGGATGGAGTTATCTCTGCTTGTGGAGATCTCCTGATTCCCCTCTTCCTGCAGATAGGCCCTATACTATCCAGTCGAAGGCATCATAGTTCACCTTTTAGGAAGGTTATAACACCCCAGAAACAAACGCTTTTGCCAGCTGTTAGAGGATGAGTCTCAGGAGGTTCTCAGAGATATGATAGTCGGCCGTCCATGTTCAAGTTCAAATTGAAGTAGATGACCTCTGTGCTCCCTACCAATGGAAACTCTTTGGTTCTGTGATCCCTGTGGACAAGGTAGAGTAATGTAGGCTAGGTGATGGATAGTACAGTTAGGTGATTCCTAGCTGATTTCATGACTATCCTAAAACAGTGTTATTGAATTGATGTCCACCTGGAAAGAGGTCTCCAGAGCTTAGCCCTCACCCTTGTCCCATATAAAGTAACAGTAACAACAATCCAGAGACTTGAATGAAGACACCAAGAGCCTGTTTGTCACATTTTCAGATGACAGTTGCAACCACACCAGACTACTAGTTCTTGGCCAATCTCCTATTGAAAAAATGTTTTATTTTAAAGTTATAAATAAAAATAATTTTGTTTATAAAACTTTCCATTTTTGTATCATAGTCATTTCCCCTTAATCCTGCCACTTCCCTATCACTTCATTGAACCCTTCCTTGTAACAATTTAAAAAAACCCTCTGTAATTCTGTTGTAGTGGAAAGAGTACTGGATTTGAAGTCAGGTCCTTGGTTCAAATCTTACCTCTACCTAATCTGTATGACCTTGGGCAAGTCACTTAACAAACTTCCTTTACCTCAGTTTCCTCATCTATCAAATGAGAGAGACTGGAGAAAATGGTTTCTTTCAATTCCAGCTCTTAAAACTCCAGATCCTATTCCTCTCCCCTCCCACATGAATAAGCAAAGCCAATGGACAGACACAGTGGCCCATCTGACCATTTATACTGCAGTTGCCACATCTGTAGACCACACCTATTAACTGGGAGGAAGGAGCTAAGTTTCCATATCACTTCTCCAGGACTGAGATTGTTCATTACCCTTCATCATTGTTCAACTGCTTTTTGTATTGTCTTTGTTATTATGTAAATTGTTCGGTTTTCTTCACTCTCAATCACCTCATGCAGACCTTCCAATTTTTCTCACTTTGTGAGTTTCTTGCATTCATCATTGCCGATTATAGAATTCCATTGCCAGAGTCAGAGTCAATAAATAGTTATTAAGCACCCACTATGGGCTAGGCACTATGGTAAGTGATGTGAATACAAAGACAAGGCATAAGCCAGTCCTTGCCCTTAAGAAGCTCATAATCTAATGGGGGAAGAAAACATATAAAAGGAACCTGAAAATTTGGGAGAAGGGAGGACACCAGACACAGGGGCATGATGAAATCCTGTGACTTTGGTGAGAAATAATGAGGTGAATGCCCTGGGTACCCTCCTCATACCTCTCTCCAACCAGAAGAAGAGAAAGAGACCTCAGAGGTCTCTCCAACCTACCACTACTCTCCAACCAAGGGGAGGGAGAGAGACTGAGGTGCTGAGTAAGTGTGAGTTTCAGAGTTGTAGCACGTAGCATTCCATCTAGTAGCATGATGAGTTTCTAGAGATCTAGAAGTCCAGGAAAGCAGCTGTGGTACATTCATAGGCTACGATTTTCTCAGCCAGTCTTTAGTCAATGGGCATTAACTTTGTTTACAATTGTTTTTTCTACCATCATGCTGCAAATATTTGGGGGCATGTGTGTATGTATGCCCAGTGATGGGATTGGTGGGTCAGAGAGTGTGAATACTTTGCTGACTTTTTAAAGTTATTCTCAATTGTTATCCCAAATGGTCATACAAATTCACTGCTCTATCGAAAGTCTATTAGCATACTAGCTGTTACCTCATTTTGTCTTGTTTAGTCTGCGACCCAAAAGGGAAGCTTCCAGTCATTTAATCCAACCCTCTCATTTCACAGAAAAAGAAACTGAGGCTAGGAGAGGTTAAGTGACTTTGGTAAGGCGAAATATAACAGGGGCATAAATGCACATATGTGCGACGTAGAGGGGTAGTCATGGAATCTGACTGTTCAAAATCCCTCTGATGGTATCTCACCCAGGATTGCCTTTCCTGGAAATACATAATACTCTCAAATTTTTCTCTCTTTTACTCTTCCCAATCCATCTCTCCTTCCCCCCTACCCCAGTCCCATTCAAAACTGTCATTCTCTCAGCATAGTTGATAGAAGAAAATCGTATGTTTCTTAATCTATGCTTGGGGACATTTTACAGAATGTGAGGGGCAAATTGGGTCTTGCAGAGAATAGAGAAAGCTAGGCTAACCAGATCCCCTCATTAAAAAGATGGAAGTTTCTTCAGAGAAACCAAAACAGTGCTCCCTGATCTGACCCGCCCAGGCCTCTCTCCCCTACTCATAGATATCTTCAGAAATGGTTTCCAGAGTCAGGCTACTGTAACCAGCACCCTACTCCTCCTTCCTTTCCTCCCTCTCTCTCTTTGTTCTCCTAGGGTTGGAGCCATGACTAACGGTTGTCCTTGGCCCCAGCTCTCTCCTTCCCCAGGCTACTGCTCAGGGACTCCATCTCTGGCCTCATCCCCTCCCTGGCAGGGCCCCGCCTATCTTGGGAGTTGGAATCAGATCAGAGGAACCAGACTGGGTTGTCAGCACAGGAGAAGCTATGTTGACAAGCCATTAACCAAACTCTGAGTCTGCTCCTGGCTCATAGCTTACTGCCCCAGTGACAGGTCTGTCTGCTCTTGGAGCAGAAGTCCTCTGCTTACAAATAGAGGGTGTTTATGAAATGTCAGAGTTAGAACAGACTCTATGAAATCAACTCATCCACCCAACTCAGATTGCAAATGAGGAAACTGAGACTAGAGAGGGTGAGAAAGGGTGGGACTTATTTTATAGCCATACAAGGAGTAAGGAACAGAGTTGTGACTCATCTTTGTATCCCAACCACCCAGCTCAGTGCCTGGAACATAGGAAGGAAGAAAAGAAATAAACATTTATTAAGCACCTGCTATATGTCAGGCACTGTGTTTTATAAATATTATCGCATCATTTGATGTTCACAACAACCCTGAAGTTACATGCTATTATTATAGCCACTTTGAGTAAACTGAAGCAGACAGGTTAAATGACTTGCCCAGAATCACAAAGCTAGTAAGTGTCTGAGTTGGATTTGAACTCAGATCTTCCTGACCCCATAGGGCAGCTAGGTGGCTCAGTGGACAGAGCACTGGTTGTGGAGTCAAGAGGATCTGAGTTCAAATTCTGATTATGTGCAAGTGACTTAATCTTTTCCAGCTTCAGTTTCCTCATCTGTAAAATGGGGAAAATAATAGCATCTACCTCCCAAGGTTGTTGTGATGACCAAATGTGACTATATATATATATATATATATATATATATATATATATATATATATATATATATATATATATATATATATATATATATATATATAATGTATGTAAAACACTTCACCAACCTTAAAATGCCAACTTCTAGCTATCAGCATCAGCAGCAGAAGCAGCAGTCACCAAACTGTTAAGTAAGTGGTGTTTGTCTTTGGGCTTATTCCAACCTGGAACTGCCCTATTGCCTCCAATTTGGAAATGACTGCTTCCTTAAGAAACTGGGGCCAAAGGAGCAAGGGGGCCTTCAAGCCCCCACAGCTCCAGCCACCATACTACATAATCTCGGGGTGTCACTTTCAAATGGGGGAAAAGAACAAGTTTTCCTCCCATTTCCAGGAGGCTCTCCTCTGCTGAGGAACAGGGGCCCAACATACCTCATGGCCTTGAGATGTTCTCTCCCCATGCTCTATCTTTAGGTAATTCCTTTGTCAGTGTAGACAAGAACTGAGCATTGTCAGGAGTGGTGAGTAAAAGGTCTAAAATAGCACATGCAGAAATGCCAATGGGTCTGCGATCTCCTCAACTTGGATGTTGATTCAGGCCACTTGGGCTTGACCATCCTGTGAGACTACAGTCCAAGGCCTATTATAAAGACTGGGGAGGGAGGAGGAGGTACACCTAATATTGGAGGGCCTTCCTCAATTTGTCCTGGCATCCTCAGAATGCCAATCAGCCATTATTCCTCATTTCTGTCACCCAATCAATCCATCTTCTTTTCACTCACATATTACCTGATGACACCCTTACTTTTAAAAAAAATGACAGATATCTATTGTTTCTGCATCTTCATTTCTGAATGTATTCCTTCCTCTTTCCTACCCATAAAGTCATTACTTGTAACAAAGAATAAAAGAGGAGGGGGAGGGGAGGTATTCAGCAAAACTAACCTACCCACCAAATAATTCTGGTAATATAACGTGACATAACATAACATAACATAACATAACATAACATAACATAACATAACATAACATAACACAGCATAGCATAACAGAACAGAACAGAACATACATTCCCATTGTTTCCTATGAAGAAGGGAAGGAGGCACATTTCCTCACCTCTTCTCTGGGGCCATGATTGGGATGACTATTCTATAGCTCATTCACTCACTTGACATGGTGGATGGAGAGCTGCCTTCAAAGCCACGAAGACCTCCATCTGACACACACTGACTTCTATGAGCCCAGACAAGTCATTTAGCTTCTTAATGCTCTAGGCAATGCCCTAAGACTTACAGCTTCAGAGATGCCCACCTGCATTGGAAGATGGAGTTTCTTTATCTGAGAATCCGTGTGCCAGTGAAATCCTAGGTGAAGCCCTCCTACTCTATCATTTACTTCTTAACTCACTCATGTTTGTTTGTTCATTGAATGCATGGGTCTATTTGTGTACTATATTTAGACACCAGGATTCAAGATTAAATCAGATTTCATCCCTGCCCTCAAAGCACATGCAGCCTAGTAGGGACAATAAGCCATATATTCAAAGCCCTTGACAACCTGACCCCCTCCTACCTTTCTAGTCATTTTACACCTTACTTTTACAGTTTACTTTTATGGTCCAGGACACTGGTCACCTTGCTGTTCCTCACTCAAAACAAAAAATCTGTGATGTATAGAATACACACCTATCTTTACTCCCATTTTACAGATGAGAACATTGAGGTTCAGAGAGATAGTAAGTGACGGAGCTAATAACTGAACCCATATCATTTCCCACTAAGTCCAGTGCTTTTTTCATCATCCCTTAGAACTATTCTACTGTTCACTACCTTGCCCAGGAAGGACCCCTTCAGGTAGAACAAGAGCTAAAGGGGCTGTAGGAAATGGAGGCCCCTGGAGAATGAAGATTCTAAAGGAGCTGTAGGATACAATGGGGAGAGTGTTCAAAATCTGCCCCAAGACACTTTTCAGCTGTGTGACCCTGGGCAAATCATTTCACTTTTGTTTACCTCAGTTCCCTCCTTTGTAAAATGGGGGATAATGATAGCCCCTACCTACCAGAGTTATTAGGCTATGTAAACCTCAAAGTGCTGTATAAATGCTAGTTGTTACATGATGGGAATGAAGATGCTTGGGGTTTGAGATCTGGGGATAAAATAAGGCTCATGAGCAGACTGAAATCCCAAGTGACTGGAGAATTAAGAGAGGAAGAGCATGGGCAGGTAGGGTTAAATATTGAGGGGTAGAGATTTAAATGGCTAGAGATTAAACAGAACGGAGGCTTCAGGTATAGAATTCTTGGGTGGAATTAGGCAATAGGAGGTGAAGACTGTAGAGAGTCAGAAGGGTTGTGATCTTGGGTGGTGGAAAATCAGGGAGAATGTCTTGAGAAAGAGAAAGTTGCTGGCAAATTCCTGCTGGAGACTGCACCAGGAAAAGGAGATAAGATTTAGGGAGATGCAGTTTGGCATAGTTGTTACAGCGCTGGCTTTGGGGCCAGGAAGTGGGTTTGAATTCTGCCTCATGCACTTTCTAGTTGTGGGGCCTTGGGTAAATCATTTAACTTCTCTGGGCCTCAGTTTTCTTATCATTAAAATAAAGGGGTCCAAGGGGTGGGGAACTTTCGGCCTGGAGGCCACATGTGGTCTTCTAGGTCCTTGAATATGACCTTTCAACTGAGTCCAGGTTTTACCAAACAAATCCTTTTATGAAGGGGATTTGCCCTGTGAAGTTTGGATTCAGGGAAAGGGCTGCACTTGAGGACCTAGAAGACCACATGTGGCCTTGAGGCCCTAGGTTCCCCACCCCTGGTCTGACTGAATGGCCTTCTGAGGTCTCCTCAAACACAGCTCTTAGTCTATCATCCTGTGTCAAAAAATTGGACTCATTTCTCTCCCCCCTAAAACCACATCTCCTCCATCCTTTCTTTTTTCTGGCATTGTGTTGGGTATAGTGGATAAAGAGATGTCTTTGAAGCATCTGCCTCTACCACATACTAGCTGTGTGACTCTGGGTAAAGCATAACCTCCCTGGGCTCTAAGCAGATCTCCAAGGCTATTCATTGCAAAGAAGATACCAACATACATTGGAAGAGGGAGTCAATTCACCTAAGAATTCTCTATACTAATGAAATCACAGGTCCTGTCCCTGGCCCTTATCCCTAGATTCAGTGATCCTTACAGTCCCTTCCAGCTCCAAATCTCTGATCCTAGTCTAAGAAAAAATAAAAGAAAATGTCTTTAAAATGAAATGCTTATTATATGTGATGATGGAGGTGATGGGGAGTGATGGTATTTCTGATTGCTGGGGTTGTATCAAAAGGAACATGTGGAGGTAAGAGATTTGTGTCTTGGCTCTATCCCTAGCTGAACAACTTTGCCCCAAACAAGTGGATTCTTTGAGCTAATTTCCTCATTTAGAACCAAAATATCATATAACTTCTGAGTGGGTATGAGACCTTAGAGATCATATAATCCACCCCCTTCCTAAGACACAAGTCCCATCATGCTTTGGGCCATATGTAAAATGAGGGTAATAATACCTGGTCTACTGACCTCACAAAGAATACTGTGAGCATAGTAGGAGATAATAGTTAATTTTTTTTTCAAGTCTTGAAAACTGCAGAGTTGGATATAGCACAGGCAATTACTATTTTTATGATTCTTATTCAAAACTTCTTTCTTCATGCTGGAGCAGTAACCTTTCCAAACTTGCCAGCAGGGATTTCAAGGAATTTTGGGTTTTGAGTTCTGCTTGATCCTACCCTTTAAGCTCCCCAGGCCCAAAATGCTTTGAAATCGATGAATGAGATGTGTGGTGATGAGAGTCATTCTTAGCTTGACTGCAGCTGGGTTTTTTTTTTTCATCTCCATAGTCCCAGGCTGACTTGGGGTGGTATCTCCCTCTCCACTACATCCCTTCCCCCAACTCATCATAGTTACTGGGAATAATACAGAAGAGGGTGAATTGGGATGATGAGAGATCTGGAAACTGTCCTCTCTAAAAGGGAAGCAGTTTGGTGCTCTCGGAAGAGTGCCATTTTTGAAGTCAGAAATCTGACGCTCTCTCTCTCTGTGTCTCTGTCTCTGTCTCTCTGTGTCTCTGCCTCTCTCTGTCTCTCTCTTTCTTTCTCTCTCTCTCTGTAGTTGCGGGGTATGGAGAAGCTGGACTAGATGATTTCTAAAGTCCCTTCTACCTTTAAATCTTTAAGGATCTATGGAAGGACTTGGGGCTATTTAGCCTGGAGATGAGAGGACTAAGGGAGACACAATTAAAATCTTCAGATATTTGAAGGACTGTCATGTGGAAGGAGGATTATATTTGTTGCAAGTAGCTCCGATGAGAAAGCAAAGGGTAGATGTTATCAGGAGATATATTTTGACTCCTACAAGGGAGGGCTTCTCAACCCTTATTTTTCCAACAATGAAATGGGTGGTAAATTGCTGGTTACTGCTGGTCTTCCAATGGACTCTGGATGATGGGGGTGATAAGGAGGAGACTAAGGGCTGGAAGGGACCTTCAGAGTCGAGACTAAGCCCTTTTTTGTTACAGATGAGAATACACTGCGAGGCTCAATGGCATTCTTTGGGTTGGGCTTGAACCAGCTGCCCCTTGAACTACCTTCTGACTCCAATGTGGTTCTAGGCTCCAAGGAAAGCTAAACTTCTCCGAGTTTTGCAACAGATTAGCATACAAACAAACAACAACGGGGAGGGAGGGGATGGGGTTTGGTGGGGGGCATGGGGGGGGAAGCAAATGAAATGTTAAAAAAAATTAAGCAATACTTGCATTCTCATTAGTAGGAACATGTGAGATGAAGCGCATTATGTTATTAGGCATTCTCTCGATTCAGTAAACACAAGCTGAATAAATTTATAAACATCAGCATTAAGTGAGATTTAACGGGAAGCTGTTTATCTTCTAGCTGTCAGGCAGGAGGAGAGTGTCTCCATGTATCACCCACCAGCCATGCAATCCTCCTGTGTACCCTCTCCTAGGTAGACATCGGCAGGGCACTGGTCTCGTCAGGCCCCAGAACAGACCCAGCTTGGGCATTTTTAAAAAATGAGTAGTCTCACCTGCATGATTACATGTGTTTGATCAGGAAACATTCCACTGGTTAGTTAACGTATTATGTCTAGAGAGGCAGCCCTACAGAGGGAATAAGAGACTTGAATATGGATGGAGTCAGGAAAACCCTAGGTTTGAATACCAGTTCTGCTACTCATTACCTCGGTGATCCTTGGTAAATCCCATTCTGTCTCAGTTTCCTCATCTGCAAAATGTGGGGGTTGATGACCCCTGAGGTCCCTTCCAAGCCTGTGATGGATCCTATGACATCTCTGGGCTGTGATTTCCTTACCTTTAAAATGTAGAGAATTAACTAGAAAATCATCAAGGTCCCTTCCTGCTTTAAATTACACAAGCCCAAAATGTAATGACATTCGCGACTGCTATGTCAGTAACTCTTTCTGTAGATTTGGTCAAGTCACTGCCCGTTTCTGGGCCTCAGTTTCCTCATCTGTAAGCAGATATTCTCTAAGGTTCCTTCCAGAGCTAAAGTTCTGAGCCTAAGGTACCAAGTCTTAAGTGCTTTCTGGAGAGATAGAGACATAGGACTGGACAGAACATCTAATCCAGCTTCCTCAGCTTTCAATAAACCAACCAAGAAGCATTTATTAAGCATCTACTATGTGCCGGCCATAGTGTGCTGTCGGCTGGGGATACAAGTACAAAGAATGAAACAATTCTTGTCTGCAAGAGCTTACATTCTAATGACAAAGATAACAAACACATCTTTGAGTATATACAGCATAAAGAATGCATTTAAAGTGAGTAAGTACAAAGCTAGTAAGTACAAAGCAGGCCTCATTCACAGCTGGGAGACAGGAAAGGCTTTGTGTAAAAGGAGGCATTTGAGCTGAGTCCTGAAGGATGACAGGAGAAGTGCCTTGCCCAGTTTGTCTCATCATGGAAGGTCTGGCAATCTCGGGTCCTATAACACTAAATGTGGGGTCTTTTCCTCTGGGAACAGATCCCGTTCCTTGCCTTCAAAGACACTATAATCCAGTTAGGGGGCAAAATAGAAACACGGGGAAAAAAAAAAAGACTAAATAACTCAAAGGCTTTTATTGTCCAAAGGCAGTAGAGATCAATGCCCAAAGGGAAGCTGACTTCCTCATTCCAAGTCCAGTATTTTAACCATTTCCCCATGTTGCTCTTTGGGGTTACTGGAGTGGAATAGTACATGGTATGCAGCTGGTGATTAGGGTTCTGAGCTCAGAGGGTGAAGAAAGGAATCATAGGGGCACAGCAGATACAGCACCAGCCCTGAAGTCAGGAGGACCTGAGTTCAAATCCAGCCTCAGACCAAACAGTTCACACTTACTAGCTGTGTGACCCTGGGCAAGTCACTTAACCCCAATTGCCTTTAAAAAAAAAAAAGGAAAAAGAAAGGTATCATAGACACAGATTATCCCACCAGAAAAATAATAACAGTGGATATAATTTATTTAGACCTTAATATCTGAAAAGCCCATCAGAGCCGTGATCTCATTGGAGCCTCCCTAGGAGGTAGGTTCTATAAGCTCCATGTTATGGATGAGGACACTGAGGGTCAGAGAAGTTAAGTGATTTGACCATGGTTCCACAGCCAGAATTCAAACCCAGGACTTCCTCACTCCAAGGCCAATATTTTGACCATTTCTCCATGTTGCTTCTTGGGGATACTAGATTAACATAGTATGTGGTATGCAGTTGGTGATTAATAAATGCTTGTGGATTGATTGGGAACAGATGGCACCTTCCCTGATACCCCTACATGAAAGTGATCTCTACCACCTCCAATTTCCAAACTTCTCTGTTAGCACTTATTTTGCTCTCCTTTCTCATAGGTGGGTATACACTTGCCCGTCCTGTGTTGGATTGCAAGCATTTGAGAGAAGGATCTGTGCCTGGGCTAGTTTATATTCTTAGCACCTGGCACATTGTGGGTATTTTAAAATGTTTATTGAATTGAGTTGGGCACGAGGATAATGATCACTATCTCTCAATAGTCATGTCAATCTGCTATTATACTTCTTGGGGGAAAAGAAGCAGACTAGCATGGGTATGCCTCCAGGAAATTGTCATGAGAATTATCACACATCCCTCCCCATACCTGGCTGGGCTCTATTCTGTGTTATCTTCTCCTCACTTCCTATACTCTTTCTTGGAGATTTCGTCTACTCCTCTAAGTTCAAGAATTATTTTAAAATCGATGACACCAAGGCCAACTGACTACCCTCTGACCCTATCCATATTCATCTCAAATTCAACATGTTCCAAATATAGCTTATCAAGTATCCTCTAAATCTACCTTCTACCCAAAGTCCCTAATTTCTGTGAAGGGTACTACCACCCTTCTAACCATCTAGATGGGAAAACTCAGAGATGACTAGGTGGCTCAGTGGATAGAGCACTGGACCTCAAGTCAGAAAACCTCAGTTCAAATCCAGCCTCAGACACTTGCGAGCTGTATGACCTTGGGTAAGTCATTTAACATCTTTGTGTCTCAGTTTCCTCATCTGTAAAAATGACAGGGTTGGATCCAATGACCTCTAAGGTCCCTTCATATTCTGAATCTAGGATCCTTGAGTCCCCTTTCCTTCATTCCTCCATAATCAATCAGTTGCCAATTCTTGATGACGATACCTCTGCGCTGTCTTTTACATCTGTCCCCTTTCCTCCAGTTGCACAGTCACTACAGCAGTTCATAGTCTCATGGAGTCTCACCTGGACTATTCTTTATCCAGTCTCACTTCCTCTTTAGTTCATCTCCACAGAACTATTAAAATACTTTCCCAAAAGCCCAGGTCTGATCAGGTCATTCCCCTTTTTAAGAAACTTCAGTGGCTCCTGGTTACCTCTAGAATACAGCACAAACTTCTCAGCCAAGCATTTAAAGGTTTGCATAGTCTACTTCCAGCCTATTTTCCAAATACTTCATCTTCTTCTCTTTCCAACATTCTACTAGCCAAGAAGATTGTTCGTTTGCTTTTCTTTTCTCTTTTTGTTTTTTTAAATCTGGTGTTCTCTCCCTTGCCTGTTTCCCAAGCTTGAAATCATTCCCTTCTAACCCCAGACTCTTAGAATCTCTAATTTGCTTCATAGCTCCACTGTAGGAAGCCTTTCCCAATCCCACAAGTTTTTAATGTGCTCTCACTCCTCCAATGATCTTGTATTTACTTGTCTATGTACAGGAAGTATCCCACCAATGGAATGGAAGTGCCTTGAGATTTAGTGTTAGCACAGTGCCTGGTACATGGTAGATGCTTCATAAATGTTTGTTAAGTTGAAATGAATACATAGATTACCAGAATATAATAAGACCCACTTAACTAAAATATATATATGTGTGTGTATGCATATATGTATATACATGTATTTATGTGTAAATATAAATATACATATATGTATGTGTGTGTGTGTATATATATATATATATTCAATGTCATCTAATTTTCCATGCCCCAGAAAGCATTCTGGGATCTTTTAATCCCTCAGGGTCCATCATTAAGAATATCTAGTATGAATATGCAGAAATATTGGTTAATAGAGGAGAAGATTAGGACTGGGACAGGAATTGGACCTGTGCTTTTATTGGCATAGTGAACTTCCATATTCTGCTAACATATGTCTATACTTCCCTTGCAATTTAGAGCCCTAGAGAGTTGCCTAGAGCATTGAGATTTGAATTCAGGTCTTCCTGGCTTCAAAGCCAGTTGATAGAGAGTTCTGGTTAATAGGCTGCTGGATAATAATTAGTCAATAAGCATTTATTAAGCACCTACTATGTGCAGGGCACTGTGCTAAGCTTGTGGAGATGCAAAAGCAAAAGATGATCCCTGCTCTCTGGGAGCTCAAAGTTGGGGAGACCACATGAAAACAACAATGGATAGACAAGCTATAGGTGGGATAGATTGGAGATAATCAACAGATGGTGGGATTTGAGCTGGAACTTGAAGGAAGCCAGGGAAGCCAGGAGGCAGAGAAGAGGAGAGAGAGCATTCCAGACATAAAGGACAGCCAGGGCAATTCCCAGAGCTGAGAGATGGAGCGTCCTGATCCAGGATGTATCAGGAGGCCTGCATCACTGAATCGTGGAGTTCATTGAGGGAAGCAAGGTGTAAGAAGATTAGAAAGGCAGGAGGGAGTCAGGTGGTGAAGGGCTTTGAATGCCAAACAGAGGATTTAAAAAATTTATATTTGGTCCTAGAGGTGATTAAATGGGGTGGGGCAGGGACTGATAGGGTCAGACTTGTGCTTTAGGAAGCTCAATTTTAGAGCTGAGTGGAGGATGGACTGGAGTTTAGATAGTTTAGATAGGACACAGTCCCTGCCCTCATTGGCTTACAGTCTAGAAGTGAGCTAAGACACAAACTCAAATAACCATATTATGCACAATAATAAAAAAAAAGGGAATTAGACACATATAAGACACAGTCAGGGGGGCACATGATATTTGGGAAGGCTTCAGAAAGGAAGCAAATTTACATGAGGCTTTGCAGAATAGGAATTTGACAGTCAAAGAAGAGAGAAGACATTCCTGGCATTGGGAGCTCTGTGAGTGAAAACACAGACATAAACATCGAATATCTTCAGGGGTTGAAGTTACTCATTTCGGTGCAGGCAGAAAGGGAAGTCTCTCCGCTGTCTACTCTAGGGGTGGGGAATCTGTGGCCTCAAGGCCACATGTAGCCCTCTAGGTCCTCAAGTGTGGTCCTTTGACTGAATCCAAACTTCATAGAACAAATCCTTTCATTAAGAGTCACTCTAATCCATCATCCAAGCAGCTGCCAAAGTGATATTACTGAAACAGATGTCTGACCATGTCACTCCACCACTCAAGAAATCTCAGTGGCTCCCAGTCCCCTCTAGAAGCAAAATAAATCTCTTCTGTTGGGGATTTAAGACTTGTCACAAACTGGCTTAGTGGTTTACTGCACATTATTCTCATTCACACACTTGTCATTGCTGCTGGTCTGGTAGATTTGATAGTCCCAGTATAAAGCATCTGCTGCCTTTAAACAGGTTGTCCCCTCTGCCTGAAATGTGCTTCCTTCTCACTTCTGCCTCAATGGAATCCCGAGCTTCTTTCAAGGCTCAGCTTAAGTTCCATTTCCTAAATGAGGCTAATACTGGTCCTTCTAGTTTCTAGTGCTCTCCTCTCCCCACCTCTTCAATTACTATTTTATTTTCTCCCAATACAATGAAAGCCCTTTGAGGTGTCATTTTTATCTTTGTACTCCCCAGGGACTAGTATAGCTCTTGGCACATAGTAGGCGCTCAATAAATGTTTATTGAATGAATTTCTGGAAACACAAAGTGGTCCCAGATGGCAGAGATCTTTATCTGGGGGGGGGATTAAGGGGATTCATGTTTCAAGTAGCCTCAGTGGCTTCTAAGGGACTTGCTAATGCTGATAGTCCATGATTCTATAAATTCCTTTCCCTTTTTTTTTTTGAAAGTAGGAAGGAGTTTATTGCTTTCTCATGAGAAAGGGTACCCTCTTAGTCACCATTGCGGGCCAGGAGAGTAAGTGTTCGGTACAGAAATCAAGGCTTATTTCTATCCTAACTCTAGTTCCTCCTCCCTAACCCCCTTCCCCTTATCCCATTGGCTGGGCTTTCAGGGGGTACAATCTATTCACCAAGACACAGTTTGCCCAGAGACAAGAAAAGGTAGGAAGCTTTTCAAGGGCAAGCAGCTCAGATTGGGGGCAGGGCTATTCTTTCTGCTAAGCATTTAAAAACAGGGTCTGTGGGAAAGAATTTTTACAACCAGTCTCTCTGATAATGGCCTCATTTCTAAAATATATAGAGAATTAAGACAAATTTATAAGAACACAAGCCATTCCCCAATTGATAAATGGTCAAAGGATATGAACAGACAGTTCTCAGATGAAGAAATTAAAGCCATCTATAGTCATATGAAGAAATGCTCTAAATCGTTATTGATTAGAGAAATGCAAATCAAAACAACTCTAAGGTACCACATCACACCTATCAGATTGGCCAACATGACAAAACAGGAAAATGATAAATGTTGGAGAAGGTGTGGGAAAATTGGAACACTAATACATTGTTGGTGGAGTTGTGAAATGATCCAACCATTTTGGAGAACACTTTGGAACTATTCCCAAAGCGCTACAAAAATGTGCACACCCTTTGATCCAGCAATAGCACTTCTAGGGCTATATCCCAAAGAGATCAAACAAATGGGAAAAGGACCCCCAGGTACAAAAATATTCATAGCAGCTCTTTTTGTGGTGGCAAAGAATTGGAAATTGAGAGGATGCCCATCCATTGGGGAATGGCTGAGCAAGTTGTGGTATAGGAATGTAATGGAATACTATTGTGCTATAAGAAATGATGAACAGGCTGACTTCAGAAAAACCTGGAAAGACTTATATGGTCTGATGCTGAGTGAAGTGAGCAGATCCAAGAGGACTTTGTACACAATAACAGCCACATTATGCAACGACTAAGATTGTTAAACTGAACCCTTCTCAGCATTATGAGGATCTAAGACATCTCCAGAGGCCTCAGGATGGATAATGCTGTTCATATCCAAAGAAAGAACTATGGAAGTCGAATCGCTATCACTTACTTTTACCTTCTGTTGAGTTTTGTTTCCTCTTTCTGATGGTTCCTCGTATTGGTTTTAATTTTTACTTACAACTTCCCTAATGTGAAAATATGTTTAATGGGTATGTAAATGTAAAGCCTATATCAGATTGTGCGACATCTTGGGGAGGGTGGGGGGGAGGAAAAGGGAGAAAACTTTTCAACTCAAAAGCATGTGGAAAAAATAAAAATAATAAAATAAAATAAAATAAAAACAGGTGGGGAGGGAGGGTTTTGAAAGCAACAAGCAAGAACTACTAACAATAACCATTGACCCCCTGAGGAGACTTCACTTCTGAGAGATTATCTCTCACAAGCCCAAAGACCAAATTCCTCTTTTAGGTCCAATAAGTTGCTCTTGGATTGTTTTCTAACATAATAACAGCTTCAATCAATCAATCAATCAAAGCACATTTATAAGTGTCTACTAGATGCCAGGCATTGCTCTAGGCACAAAGGATATAAAGAAAAAGAATAAAATAATACCTTGTCCTCAAGGAACTTACATTCTGTCAAGATGACATGTACACATACAGATTTCTACAAATTTACAAAATTTTTACAAAATTTGTACAAGGCAGTTTGGAGTACTTGAAGCTGTGAGATCAGGAAAGGCTTATGTAGAAAGTGAAGCTGAACTAAGCCTTTTTTTTTCTTAGCAAAAAAACCCACTTATCCAAGTTGATGGCAAAATATATATACCAGACATTATATACCAAACAATACAGAGTAAAGGAGTTCTTTCATTAGAGATGAGTTAACAGCTCAACTGAAAACCCCAGACCTCACTCACCCAAAGGGAAATTCCACAAAGTCTCTAGTGTAGCAAGCTAGGAATAAGGATATGATAGATATTTCCAGCTCTTCTCATATGATTTCTTTCCAGAGTCTTTTTTTCTCCTTTCATCTGCCTAAAGAGAAGTTGGCATTGTGTATCTTCTCTTTTGAAGCTGGAAGCCAAAAGGCATGAGAAGACTGAAAAATCAGAAGAGATTAAAGAGACCAATCTCTCCTCTCTCCTGCCTTACCAATTCTACTCTGGTCTCTTGCACAGGCAAGAGGGATTGACCTCCACCAACGAGGAGAGAGTCCTATGCCAATGAACTTTGGGGTTTGGTTTATAGGAATAAAAAAATATTCCTCATTCAAGGCCAAGGAGACAAGATGAAGAGATCGAGTACTTTTACAACTGTGAAAGATGTCCTTTTAGACCACACTGCAGGGTCTCAACTAAGGGCAGCAAGTAACTGTCATAACAATCATTCCTTTCACTTTGAAAGACTGTTGGAAGATATGAGGAAAATCTTCCTGAAAATTAGACCTCTCCAAAAGGGAATCGGGCTGAGGCTGAGTACTGACTTCTCTGCCACTTGGTCTTTAAATAAATGCCAGGTGACCATTTGTTGGAGAGAAGATTCTCATTTGAGAATGGGTATGAGTAGATGGCTTCTCATGCTTCTTCCAAGTGTGACATTCTGTGATACATTCCACCAAGGGGACCTTTTCTGTGACCCCCTAAAAGCATATCTACCTTATCACTTTTGGGGAAGGTAGATGATGGCTACAGAGGACTTTGCATTGTTAGTTTATCATAAGGAGAATTAGGCAAGTGAGACAAAAGTAGGTGCATGTGTTATCTTCTATAGTGTGCTAATACTCTCCTCAGGAAGCTCTGCCAGTGTTGGGACTTCAGAACTCAATTAAATTAGGTAGCAGCAGCTCTGCCTGAGTATGTAGGGGAGTCAGTTAATGGGGAGAAGTGTAGGGTAGTGTTTCTCAAACATTTTGGTCTCATGGCTCTTTTACACTCTTAAAAATTATTGAGGACCCCAAAGAGCTTTTGTTTCTGTGGGTTATATTGATAATCACCACATTAAAATTAAAACTAATATTTTTTAAAATATTAATTTTAACACTAATAATCATTGCAGATCAATATAGGATATTTTAATGAAAAATAACATTTTCCAAAACAAAAAGAAAAAGATTTTAGGGAGAAGAGTGGCATTGTTTTCCTTTTTTTTTTTTTGCAAATCTCTTTAATGTCTGGCTTAATAGAAGACAGCTGGATTCTCATATCTGTTTCTGCATTCAATCTGTTGCAATCTGTTGTTTTGGTTGCATTACAGTTTTAAAAAATCCAGCTTCACACAGATATGTAGTTGGAAAAGGGAAGAGTATTTTAGTAGGCAAATAACATCTTAGCATATTGTGAAAATAGTTTGGCCTCAAGGACCCCTTAAAAGGATCTCAGGGGTCCTTGGATCACATTTTGAGAACTACTGCTCTGGTGTACCTTGGATTAAACTAGCCTATGGTGAATGAAGTGAGCATGTGCTGAGAAGCAATGAAGTGAATGCAAAGGAAGGACCAATTGAGGCGGACAGGAATGTCTCCCCATTGTGGTGGTCCTGAGTCTTTCTGCATTTTTATCATCCATGAAGCATGGAATGCTATAATGCCTAAAAATTCAGAATTATGGGCTACCCAAAGCACAATGAAGAAATGCAAGGTAGGTGAACAGGCAGTAGCATATTACCAATAATGTATTGCATGCATTAAATAGGGTAAATGACATCATCAGAGAACTGCTTAACTGGAAAGGGACATGGGCAGATAGTGTAGGGAGAGTGGGGGATAATATATGGACAGGCAGAGTCCTGTTTAAGAAGGTGCCTTGAACCTAAAAGATGTTAAAGGAGGTGCTCTGCATATTGGGTAAACACCCCCCCCAAGATTTAGGGGACAAAAGTTGCACAAGTTAAGAAGATAATGTATGCACTACCTACCATTGAAGGGAAGGAATAATAAGGATTTATTAAGCACCTACTTGTTGTTGGCAGCTATGCTAAGCACTTTACAAAATATCATCTCATTTAATCCTCACAGCAACCATTTGAGATAGGTGCTATTATTAATCCCATTTTACAGTTGAAAAAACGGAGGCAAGTAGAGGTTGAGTGACTTGCTCAGAGTCACATAGCTAGTATCTGAGGCCAAAATTGAATTTAGTATTTCCTGCCTCCAGGCCCAGCACTCTATCTACTCTGCCCCCTTGCTTCATCATCCATTGGAGGAAGTACTCACATCCATGAGATGACCAATATATTAAATATTATATTAAAATATTAAAGGGTTGAAAAAAAAACCCAGAAGACTTAGCTAAAACTTTAATGTAGGTAGATACTAAGAAAAATGCAAAATTACTCTAGATGTAAGATACAGTGAGATGTAGAACTGATGATTTTAAATTTCAGAATTCCTTTTCAATGGTTTTAGGGACTTTAAAAGGTGGCACACATCCATACCCTGGATGGTTTACTTCAAGAAAGTGTTTTATACCCATGAATCATATAAAGAAGCCAACTTCTTGAGTCCCATAGAGAGAAATTCTTTAAAAAGAGGGAAGGGTGTTGGGAATCTGAAAGTTCTAAGTCTGTCTCCATTGCTTACTAGTGTGTGGCCTTGGATGAGTCATTTCAAAACAATTAAAGTTAGAAGGAAAGCACAGAAATTAGATCTAGGTGATTGTAGTCCTTAAATCTTGTTCCAAATTGTGGATCATATAGAATGCTAGAGCTGGAAATGACCTTAGATACTATCCAGTCCACAGACAAAGTAGGGGAGGGTCAGACAGAGGAAATTGCTTCCCCATAGTGATATACTTATTAGTGGCAGAGCAGATTTTTAAAAATCTTGTAATTAGAGACTAGTTAATTGTCAGGTTTACTGTTTTAATAAGGAGTTCCATTTTTAATAGAAAAAACTATGATTGACTGTGTCATGTGCTGTAATCTCTGGCTCTAAGGCTTGCTTGCATGAGAAGCCTTTCCATTTTGCTGGGTGATCTTATGTCACTAGATCTGATCGCTTCTTATTTTTCTCATCTGTAAAATGGGGACAATGCCACCTACTCCCCACCTACCTCACAGGATTGTTGTGAGGATCAGATAAGATGATCTACCTAGAAGAGCCTTTGTAAACTTGAAAGCACTGTATAGCTATAAGGTATCAATGTCAGTAACATTTATGCTGTTATCATTACTCCATCTGGCTCTGCCCCTCCTACATGATGATGTGCCTGTACCAATCACCCAAATCCCTAGTCTCAGTTTTCCAAGGTGATCTAACTAACTCATTTATGCCAAGGTGTGCCTGCATCTGCTCTGTGGCTACTTTTTGGTGTAGCCAAACAACGAAACTAATTGGCTGTGTGATTGCGGGTAATTTGTCCATTCTAGACCCCAGTTTTCTTACCACTAAAATGAATGGATTTAGACATAGTGATTTCTGATGTTCTTTCTAACCCCCAGATTCTAAAATTCTCCCTCCCAAGTAATCTGTTTTAAGAGGAGCCTTCTGGAGAGTCAAATGCTCAGCCCAAAAGAACCCAACCTCTAATGGTGGGGATTTCAGGTTCCTTGGCAAAGATGATGGGGGACATTTTTAGGGCAGTCACCCCTCAACTCACACTACTTTGTGAACCACCTATCCTGGAAATATTCTGGGCCAATTCTACCCTTGCAAATGTTGCCTGAACACTCTTTTAGGCAAATCATCTTCAAAACCTGGCATTCCTATGATACATATGATCTCATTTGATCCTCATAACAATACCGTGAAGTAAGTACTGAAGTTATCATCATTTCCAACGTTTTTGGAAGGGTGATCTGGACCTGTGTCTGGAACTTCTAGTATGGAAATTCCCCTCCACTAATGCAGACCAGTGACTCACTTGTAACTTTGCATGATAGAATCATGGAGCTAGAGCTAGAAAGGAGCTCAGTAGGCATTTAATCCAATCCCCACAATTTACAAATGAGGAAACTGAGGCACAAAGAAGCTAACAGACTTTTCCATATGCTATACCAGTGCTGATTGCAGCACCTACATGTCTTGTTATCCTATGTGATTTTCATCCATGTTCCCCAATCATCTCCATAGAGGATCTGCCCAACGTGCTGAAGGCCTTTGTTTAATTCTTTTCATATTCTGTGGATTCCAAGGCAGCAATTTGACTTGTCCATCTGTTACCCTTTGCTCTTTAAAATCTAAAAAAAAAAAAAAAGCCCAGAAGACAAACAATCTTTTCAGTTTCCAAATAATATGAACATTTTCATACACAAGGTAGAGAAAAAGGATTGTACATGAAATAGCAAATCTCTCTTAAATACAGCTTATTTTTCCTTTTAAGTATATAATAACTGCAACATGTAACTTTAAAATTATCCCACTTAACTACGTTTCCTTCTGGCTTTCTTCTGTTGTCTTTTGTGCAGTTAAAAAATTTATATAATGATTTTCCTTCCTTTCTTCCCTTCCCTTCTTTCTTTTTCTTTCTTTCTTTCCTCCTTTCTTCCTTCCTTCCTCTATCACAGGCCCCTGCTTTTCCTTCCACTCACCCACAATTAAAAAAAGGGAAATCAAAACCCTGGAAACAAATGTGCCTAGTCAAGAAAACAAATCTCCACATCAGCCGTATCCAAAAACATATGCCTCCTTTTATACCTCGACCCGATCACCTCTGTGAGGAAGTTTCATCATCAGTTTTCTTGGAGAGTGGTTGGTAATTGCTCATTGAAAAGAAGTCTTGCCTTTCAAGGTTGTTTTTCTTTACGATGCAGTTTATTGTCTAAATTGTTATCTTGGTTCCTGCAATCTGCACTTTACTTCAGTTCATAGATGTTTTTCCAGATTTTTTCTGAAAGAACCCCCTTGGCCAGGGGTGGGGAACCTGTGGCCTTGAGGTCCTGACTTTGGCTGTTCTTGATGGCATAATAATATTCCATTACATTAATATAACATGACTTGTTCTGCTATTTTCCAATTGATGGGCACCATCTCAATTTCCAGGGTTTTTTTTCCACTACAAAAAAAAAAGCGATGCTAAAATAGTTTTGTACTATGGGTCCTTTTCCTCCTTGTTTGAATTCTTTGGAGGTATGGGTCTAGTAGTGGCGTCTCTGGATCAAAGAGTATGCACAATGAGGGATCTTTCAGACATAGTGGCAAATTGCTTTCCAGAATAGTATCTCTCATTTCTGATCCATTCCTGGCCCACCTTCCTGATCCTCCATCATCACAGATGCTCTTATGATATTTTTTAGGCCACTTGTGCACATTGGTAGTACGCTATAGTCAGGTGCGTATTGGAATCATTCCTAACTAATTATTAAATTTTCATTGTGAGCATTTATGCCCTGGAAATCAGTAAACCTTACAAATCAAGGCTTGAGTCAATGTTTTGTTGATCATCCAGATTTAAGAAATTGATGGAGAAAATGTTTATAATTCAGATTAAACTTGAAAGTGAGTAATGAGTTTTCGGAGAGCTGGTCATTAAATATTTATCAACAGACCACTGTCTACACTAACATGTCTACCTTTTTTTTCTCCACCGTCTTTTGTTTCATCTACAAGTTTGAGTCTGGAGACTGTGAAATGCCATGATACACAGCTACATTTCACCAACAATCAACAAATCAATAAATACTTAATAAGTGGTTACTGTGTGCCAGCACTGTGTGAAGCAGTAGAGATACGAAAAGAGGCAAAAGGCAGTCCTACTCTCAGGTTTAAAATCTAATGACTATTAATGTTGAAAAGGTGTAATTTTCCAGTAAGAAGCAACTTGAGATTTTTTTAAAATGCCATATAGTTTCTCATACATGATAAGTATATTCTAAGTGGTATGAGCAGTCCACTGAGCTCATGCATCCAGATAAAATGCATTCATTGTTCACTTGATTTTTCCCATTCAAATTATTTAGTTGATCTCTTTGCTTGGTTATTCCATGGATCTCTCTGAAATGGTCCTGGAGCATTCTGGGGTTTGATGAAATCAGTACAATAACATCCCCAAATAGGAGCATGTGGAGAACCTTACTATTGATGAGCAATCTTAGATATTTGGCCTTTGGGTAGAATGATAGGGGCGACATCTTCATTGAGTTTTCAACACTTCCGATGGTTCTGTGCTCCTGTTGATTCAGATGCTCCCCCTACCAATGCGAATCACAACCCATCCATCGCCCAACTCATCCTGTACAATTCTCATCCATGTCTTCCCACGAGTTCACCACTGGGGGGTCCATCAATGTGCTAGTGGCCTGCCTCAATTTCGCCTAAGATTCTGAAGGTATCATTGGATCTCTGCATGTCCACGTGTCCCCCACATAACCAACCTGTCTTTTCTTCTCATCATACATTTATCTGCTGACATCCTTTACTCCTTTTATACTTTGAAGTTCCTCATTGGTTTCATATTGTAGCCTGCTGACCCCCACCAAATGCTGCTTCCTTGTCCTCAGACTGATACTCATTTGCAGTTCTTTGGAGACAATTGTGTCCCTATCTCCATGCTATACATCATTTGATGAACTTACATCCTCTTGTTTTGTACCTTGACAGATCTTGACAATAATAATAAAGTGTTTTACATGCATTATCTCACTTGATCTTCACCACAACCCTGGAAGGTTGGTGTAATTATAATTCCCATTTAATAGATAATAAAAAATGAGGTTCAGAGAGGGTTTAGAGTCTTGGGGATTTGTTAAACAAAGTTTTCATTGAGGTTGAAGCTGTCATGGGATTTCATATAATACTAATATATGTGTCGGAGTAATACTGCATTTTGGTCTACTGTTTAGAAATATGTAAACAGCAAAAATAATTCCATCAATAATATAACCATTAAGTGCTATGTTGTAATAAATAGAGAGCCTGCCTTGGGTCCAGGAAGACATGGACGCAAGTCTTACTTCTGACCTATACTGGCTTTCTGACCCTGGACAAATTTTTAACTCCCTAGTTCTCTAGGCAATCCTCTTAAGATGGTAAATTGCTAAAAAAAAAAAAAAGTGACAACCTGCATTGGAAGAGGGAGTTTCCTCACCAGGGAGTTCCTTCAGGTCTAAGCCTTACCCTTATCTTCATATGCTACATAATACATTGCTCTGGGCACTAGGAGGACATCCAAAAATAGATGACTCAGTCACAGACCTGGAGGATCTGCTGATAAGACTATGGGGAGATAAGAAATATACACAAAGAAAGAAAATAAAATTAATGCATCAGAGGAATTCAGTGATTTCACTGAGAGACAAAATGTTGTAATTAGACAAAAAACATTTATTAAGGGCCTATTTATACACCAGGCACTGTGTTAAGAGCTGAAGATACAAAGAGGCAAAAGGCAGTCTTTATTCTGAAGGGGCTCACAGTCTAATGGGGAGAAAACATATAAACAAGTATGTACAAGCAAGCTATATACAGGAAAAGATGGGAAATAATCAACAAAGAAAAGGCACTAGAATTAAGAGAGATTGGGAAAGACTTCCTGTAGAAGGTGGGCTTTTAGCTAAGACTTATAGGAAGCCAGGAGATGAGGACAGAGAGTGATCTAGGCATGAAGGACAGTCAGAGAAAATGGTCAGAGCTAGGAGATGGCATGTCTGGTTCAGGGAACGGAAGGAAGGCAAGCGTCACTAGATCTCAGAGTACGTGCAGGGTCAGGTGGGGGGCAGTGCAAAATATAAGCAGACTGGAGAGTGAAGGGTTTAAAGGTTATGAAGGGCCTTGAATGCTGGAGGATTTTGTACTTGATACTGGAGGTAATAGGGAGCCACTGGGGTTTATTAAACAGGGGAGTGATGTGGTCAGACTTGTACTTTAGGAACATCGCTTTGACAGTAGAGCAAGATGATGGATCAGAGTGGGGAGAGCCTTGTGGAAGGGAGACCAACCAGTGTGCTTGACATGAAGTCAGAAAGATCTTGGTTCAAATCTCAACTGAGCCATTTAATGCGTGACCTCAAGCAAGTCCCTTAACCTCTCAGCCTCAGTTTCTTTAACCATAAAATGAGAATGAAGATGTTAATATCTTAGTATTGTGAGAATCAAATGAGATAATATATGTTAAAGGCTTTGTAAGCCTTAAAGTACTATATGAATGTCTCTTGATAACAATTATGAGAAGGTTGAGGGTGAAGAATCACTTCCAGCTTTGAGGCCAAAGAGGCATGGGAAGCGGGTGGGGTAAGGGGTGGTCAAAGAGGTTATGAATCAGTGGAGAACACTGAATTCTGCCTCCCAGTTAGGACCATAAGTAGAGTTCAAAGGGATTGAACTTTGTTTTACAGATCAGAAAACTGTGTCCAAGTGAGGGAAAGTGACTTGTTTAAGGTCACATTAGCAGAATGGGTGTCTAGATCCAGATTTCTCTGGATCCCCTGATTCCACACCCATCACTTTTCACACCATATTGCCTTCTCAAAAAGCTGTGAAGGACCTTTTTAAGCCTCAGTTTTCTCATCTGTAAAACAGACGTGAGGATAATACCTGTAGGTCCTACCAACCAGCATGATTGTGAGGTTTGACTTAACCAATAATGTGTATAAGTAAGAGTATCATAGTATCATTTAGAAGGACTTTAGGGACCGTGAAGTCCAATTCCCTCATTTATGGATGGGGAAACTGAGACAAAAAGAAGTCAAGTGACTTGTCCAGGATCACTCAACTAGTAAATGTCTGAGAAGAGATTTGAACCTAGGTCTTTCTGACTTCAGTTTCACCTGCACTGTCCAGCACTACATAAATTTAGTGATGATGATTCATCATGGACGCATGGTGGTTCCCCAGGCTTATTGACTATGACTAGACCTCAAGCACTTTGTCTCTTCCAACTCCCTTCTCTGGGCCTCAGTTTCCCCAACTGTAAACTAGGCCAGTTCCCCCTTTCCATTTCTTTGCGCAGTTGCCAAAGGGCCCCCAGTTAGCACAGGGCTTCCTCCCCACCCCCTCCTCAATCCGTCCCGGTTTCCGCCTGCGGAGGGGGCTGCCGAGGCTGGCTTCTCGCCCGGCGCGCTCCGTTTGCTGCTGCTTGCGCTCCCTGTCCCGTGGGGAGGCACCGTGACGCTGGAGCTGGCCAGGCTGCCGCGCCTCGCGGAGCCCGGGGGAGAGAGTGCACGCAGCACGCAGCCCCCATGGCCCGGGACTC
The DNA here is from genome assembly GCF_003287225.1 of Phascolarctos cinereus. Taxonomy (NCBI): domain Eukaryota; kingdom Metazoa; phylum Chordata; class Mammalia; order Diprotodontia; family Phascolarctidae; genus Phascolarctos; species Phascolarctos cinereus. Next base: position 39,830,462 of record NW_027555625.1, read on the forward strand.
GGCGCGAGGATGCTCTGTTAACCTCCTGGATTGTTCTGATAATGAGGCTGCATAAAGGGAAGGATTCCATGCAAATGAGGGCCAATGTAGCGGAAGGCTAAATACTTTTAATTAAAAGAAGACACCTGGAGGCCCAGGCAGCAGGAGGGGGGAACTGGAGCAAGGCAGCCGCAGTTCCTGGGAGGGGGGATGGGGAGGAGGGGGAAACAGGAAGTCCGGGAGCCCTGGGATAAGGCAGGCTCTCTACACGCACCCCTCCCCAATCTTTGCCTTGAAAAAGTGGAGAAATAGGAGCCCTTCCTGCTAGTAATGGCTCCCTCAGTGGTCCTCTAGGTCTGGTAGGGGTTCTTAAACTGTTTTGGTCTCACTGACCCTTTGGACAGTCAGTCCAGTGAAGCCTATGGGCCCTTCCTCAGAATAATATATATATTTTTGAAATTTTAATGGAAGGAAATGATAAATTTCAGTTAGAAGTTAGTGAAAATAAAAATGTCGTTTTTTTCCTCATCCAAATTCATGAAACCTCCTGAAATGTGTCGCAGGTCCCCAGGTAAACCCTTGAGCTCTGGCATCATAGATCCAAAGCTATAAGGGACATTAGAAATCACCTAGGCCAGCCCTGTCATTTGACAGATGAAGAAACTGAGGCCAGAGAGGGTAGGGACTTGACCAAAGTCATGCACAGAGGAAGAGTAGAGATAGGAAAAAACAAAAAACAAAAAACCAGGTCCTCTGACTTTTTGTGCTGAACTTCAAGGCCAGCTCATTTTACAGATGAGGGCCCTGAGACTTCTGAAGGGTGAATCCTTGCTCAAGGTCACCAGCTTGTCTTCCAGTATCTGCTCCCTGTACTAAAAACAGCTGGGACTAGCACAGCTAGTAAATAGTACAGCTGAGACTTTTGTTGTTATTATTGTTGCTGAATCATTTCAGTTGTATCAACTCTTCATAGCCCCATTTGGGGTTTTCTTGGCAGAGTTATTAGAGTGCTTTGACATTTCCTTCTCCAGCTCATTTTACAGGTGAGGAAATGGAGGCAAACAGGGTTAAGTGACTTGCCCAGGGTCACACAGCTAGTAAGTGTCTGAAGCGAGATTTGAACTCAGAAGATGCGTTTTCCTGAGTGCAGGCCTGGCACTCTGCCCACAGCGCCCACAGGTGACACTGATGTTTAGGTTTTCAGATTCCAAGTCCGGGGCTCTCTATGCAGAGGAGATGCCCTGGAGGAAGGAAATGACAGGATTGTGGGAGACAGAGGAGAAGGTGGTGGCTAGGCTGAAGTGAGGTTGGGTGGCAAGTCAGTCAGTCAACTAGCATTTATTAAGCACCTACTATGCCTTGGGCACTGCACTGAGTTCTGGGGTTGGTACCACACTTGTGCTTTCACTAGTATAGGGAATTTCCTGGGGAGAAAAACTCCCTCTGAAATTTGAAATCTGAGAGGGTTAATTTTCACCTACGTGATCATCCCAACACTACCACGTTTCACAATGGTGTAAGAGGGAGGAAACAGGGTATAATGAATAAGCCATGTAACTGTTCTGTGCCTCTTTCTGTGTCTGTCAAATGAGCAGAATAATTTGTGGAATTTGTGGAACAGTTTCAAGGAAAGTAACTTATAAAGCACTGTATAAAATGGAAGCTGTTTTATTATTCCTCTCTGACAGATAAGTAGACTGAGGCCAAAAGAAGCTCTTCGAGGTCACATGGTTGTGTGTCCATTTTCGGATTTTTGGGGGGTTGGGTTTTGGTTTTTTTGGCTAGGCAATGGGGTTAAGTGACTTACCCGTGGTCACTCAGCTAGTAAGTCTTTTGCGTCTGAGGCCAGATTTCTACTCCAGGGCCAGTTCTCTTTCCACTGCGCCACCTAGCTGCCCCATTGTGTGCCCATTTTCAAAGAGTACTAAGGATATCACGGATGATGTCTTAATGAGGATGCATTTGACAAGTGAGTTGTGCAAAGTCATCAGCCTTATTCTCTCTTCCAGAGTGTCAGAGTCCAGTGGCAAGACCATAGTCAAGGTGGCTGGCAATGGCCTGGATGCAGTGGGTGACCGTGGTGTCTTCGATGTCTGATCAGGCTCTAAGTGCTCCACGGGGCCTGCTTCAGCCGCCTTTATGGCTGTTGGAACTAGTTGTTCTCATCTACCCATTCTGCCTGGGGAAGGTTTGGGGTAGAAGCCCCTCATTGGGGAGTAATGGGTTTGAGGCCTGCTGGTTACCCTCAACTGGTTTAGCCCATCTGCTGAGATGTTTACTGGGGTGCAGCTGCTGTAATGCTACAGCTTCTTGGAGCCATAGGTGGGAGTTACCTGCCAGGTATATATGGGCGAAGCTCTGAAAATGGCTGGGCAAGCCTTCCCACCAGAGATGCTAGTCCTCCTGAGCACCTCATATGCCCCTGAGGTCACATAGGGAATCTGGGTCAAGTCTCCAGGTTTTGGACAAGGACTCTTCCCATTACACCCATGCTCTCCATGTGAAGATAGAGAGATACAGTCGAAGAAAAACGGGTGACTTGAAATCAGGAGACCAGGATTTTAAGAAGAAAAAAAGCAATTCATAGGGCACTAGACTTGAAGTCAGGAGGATATAGATTCAAATCCTGCTTCAGACACTTGACTAGCTGTGAAACCCTGAGCAAATAGCTAGACCTATCTGTGCCTCAGTGTCCTCACCTGTAAAATGAGGGGGCGGGACTTCATGTCCTGTAAGGAAGAGAGCGAAGGAGGGAGGGACAAAGGAGGGAAGAATGAAAGACAAAGAGAGGAAGGAAGGAAAAGAAGAAAGAAGGAAGGAGACAGAAATAATAGCTAGCATTTATACAATGTTTTAGGATTTTAAAGAGCACTTTACATATGTTGTTCTATTTAATCCTCATAACAGTAGGTATTATTAATATCCTTATTTTACTGAGGCTGAGAGAGTTTAAGTGGCTTGCCAGGATCACATTTAGTAAGTGTCTGAGGAGGTAGGATTTGATCCCAGGTCTTCCTGACTTCAAGTCCAGTGGAAAGAAAAGAAAGAAAGAAAGAAAGAAAGAAAGAAAGAAAGAAAGAAAGAAAGAAAGAAAGAAAGAAAGAAAGAAAGAAAGAAAGAAAGGGAAGAAAAAGAAAGAAAAGGAAGGATGGGAAGAAAGAAAAGGAAGGAAAGGAGGAAAGGAGGAAAGAAGGAAGGAAAAGAAAGGAAAAAGAAAAAAGGAGAGGGAGAAAGAAGGAAAGAAAAGGAAAGAAGGAAAGAAAGAAAAAAGAGAAGGAAAGGAGAGAGGGAGTAAAGAAAGAAAAAGAAAAAGAAAAAGGAAGGACAGGAGGAAAAACACTTCAATATCTTCCCAAGGTATAAGCAGGAACCAGCCTTCTCAGAAGGCAACCAGGCATTCACAAAGTGGTGTGTGGATTGTGACTCAATCAGTCAGCTAGGCAATAAGCATTTAAGCTTCTATTGAGTATAAGCTGTCTTAGGCCTAATGGGATAAGGGAGATGCAAAGAGGATATGATCCCTGCCTTCAAGTAGTTTACTACCTAATTGGGAGGAAAAAATGACAATAGCCAGACTCCATGCTCTGACTTAGGCTTGTTACTATTAGAGGGATGTGGCCTGCCCTATGGCAAGGAGCCCACTCAGTGGTGGAGCATGGATTAGTGGGAAGCCTTGAACTTGAGAAGGATCTGAGGAGAACCTTTGTACTTTTGAGAAATCCAAGTTAGGAACCAGCTGTTTTTCCTACATGATGGGAATGTCGGAGGACAGTGGCTAATGGAGAAACGTCACCCAAAGTTAAACTGTAAGGGGAATAATGGTATGTGTTTGCGTGGGTGCTCTGGTACGTGGGGCAGGCTCACTCCTCTGCCCTTTGCAGGGCAGAACCCAGACTCAGGCTAGGCTGGAGAGTGCATGTGTCAGGGCAGGAAGCATAGGTAGGAGCTTCAAATGTGATTCATAAGAGAACTCTGGGCCACTCCTATCCTCTCCAGGGGCCATCTGTACCAATTCTCCCCAGCTCTGGGATTTTGAAGAGTGGGCCCTTTAAAAGGTCTGGCATCACCTGGAATGGGGTGTGGCTTGGCAAGCAACCGCCATGTTTAGCACAATGACCTGATTGTGCTGGTTGTTCCAACCCAGTGACTCCAGTGGTCACATGTCCCTTGGAGGAGGTGAGGGGGGAGGTACCATGACCTTTGTCCAGAGATATGGAGCCCACAGGGAAAGCTGAATGCCAAGGGGCTGTTGGTATTTAAGAGTGAAGAGCACCCCCAGTCAGAGGCAGAAGTAATTTAGTTTCCTTCCATTGCTCTCGAGAATGGGGCAGCTCCCTCTCTTCTACTGACCAAGCCCAGGTCCCAGATGTCGATGTAAGGTACTGGCTAGAGAGTCACGTCATACAGATGTGAGCCTTGGGACTCAGATTTTCCTGAGAAATCATGAAAAATTTGGTCTTGGGAAGCAGCAGAGGAAGGCATCATGGTAGAGTCAGATGATCTGGTCATATCCTTGAGCTAACCTTTTTGAACCTCTGCTTCCTCATTTGCACATTAAGATAGTTGAGAGAAGGTAGCATAGCATTGTAGATAGAGTGCTGGTATTGGTCACTAGTTGTAAGATCTTGGGGCAAGTCACTTAACCTCTCCCAGCCTGAGTTTCCTTATCTGTAAAATGGGGATATTAATAGTGCCTACCTCCCAGTGCTATTGTGAGCATCAAATGAAGTAACAGGAAGTGCTTTGCAAACCTTGAAATGCTACATGATTATTGGTTAATATTATTGCTATTATTGTTATTGACGATCTCTAAGATTTCTTTGAGTCTATGAATGCATGAGTCAATGCCCATCAATGATGACCAAGGAAATTGACCTACCATGATCCTAGAGCAGTGGTGTCAAACTCCTATAGAAATGGGAGCCACTAATCTGAATATAAGGATGCCTATGGGCTGCATACTGACTTAGTTTTAATAATATTCTCTGTGTTTTATTGAATTATTATTCATTTTGTTAAATATTTCCCAATTACATTTGAATCTGGTACCCCACACTGGGGAGGAGCCACCTGCTGGACCCTTCTGTTCTGGAGGAGGGAGACAGGTTAGAGGCATCCTCTAAGGCCGGAGTCAGAGTCAGGTGAGGGCGAGGCCCAGTACAAAAAGCTGGGAAGAACCCCCAGTGACTAGTCAACTAGGTCATGACTCTTCTGTCTGGTGACTCTGCCACTGGAGCCAATGAGGACCATGCAGCAGTCACACAGGAGTCCTTAGGTCACAAACCCTACCTTAACTTGGGCTATGGGAAGCATGTTCTGCAGAGACTTATGGATAAAGCCATCAAAACTTTGGAGTTGGGAGTGGAGAACCCAGTAATGTGGTTGATTTGCATATTTTACTTAAAAATCTTCTATCAGGTATACTCCTTATACAAAACTCAGGACTGAACCTGCAGTTGCCTTGGAAGATGGCTCTACTGTTGAGGAACTGGCTATCAGAAATAAGTCAATTTTAGGTCCAGAAGAGACCCTTAGAGGTTATCATAATAATAGCTAAAATTTGTAATGCATTGTTGTTTTTAAAGTGTTTTCATTTTCAGAATGTCATGAGATCCTGAAAAATAACCCCAAGATGCAAGCAGAGCAGATATTTAACCCTACTCTTCCATTTTACAGATTAAGAAACTGAGGCTCAGGAGGTTATAAATTTCCCACAGTTACAAAGATAGGAAGCAGCAGGGCCCAAAGCAGAATCCAGGCCTCTGGTCCTACCAGCCCAGTGCCTTTTTCACTCTGCCGTGTTTTAAAGGAAAAAACAAAGGCCGAAGAGGTTAACTGATTTGGCCAAGGCCACGCAGCTACCTAGTGAACCTTGACAGGCTAAATAAATGTGAGTTACTATTATTATGTGTTTTGTTCATGGTAGAACTCCAGGTCTCCTGATTTTCAGTCCAGTATGCCTCCCCCATATTATCGTGCAGTGAACAAGCATCTCTACAAGCCCAGCTGAGGGCCAGCTCACACCAAATGGCACCAGTGCCTAGGAGGAGGTCTCTCTGAGACACACATCGAATTCTCAGGTAGTGAAGGAGCAAGTAGAGCAAAAAGGAGACATCCGTGAATTCTCCTGACACAGCTTTCAAAGACGGTTGTCGACGGCCACCTGCCTAACTGGCTTGTTGGCCACTGGCTTGGGAGATATTTAACCCTACTCTGATCCTTACTACTGTGTGCCCTTCAGTCAACTTAATTTCTCTGGGCCTCAGTTTCCCCAACTATAAAATGAAGAAAACCTGATCTCAAGGGTCCCTTTTATTTCTAAGTCTTATGAACCTGGAGCCTGGGTCCTGAACCAGTGACCCCTTTTCTTGCCTCCTGCCTGGTGGAAATCTCTGCAGATGCACACTTGCCCACCATTCTAGTAGACACCTGGCCTCACGCTATGGCAAATGAAGCACTTTCATTTAGACTGGGGGTGGGGAGCTGTTCTTGGTGTGATCTCACATGGCCATCACCCTAATTCAGACTCTGATCATGCCTGGGGGGGGGGACAATTGCAATAGCCTTGTAATTGATCTCTCTGCCAATCAATCCATGTAACACATAGTCACCAAAATTATTTTCTTAAGGTGCAGGTCACTTCCCTGCTTAATAAACTCCAGTGGCTCCCCAGTACCTTTATAATAAAATTTAAACTGTTGGTCACCGAAAGCACCTCACAACTTGGCTGTGTCTAGCCAAGTATATTATTCCCTGCCTTGAACTCTATCATGCAGCCACACTGGCCTCATTGTTCTGTACCGGTGACTCCCCACCTCCCCTCTCTGTGTCTTTGTTCCAAAGAGTTTTTCTTTACTTTTTGTCTCTTGGATTCCATGGTTTCAAGACTCAGTTCAAGGGCCCCCTTTTACAGGAAGCCTTTCCTGATTTTCCCCGGCTCTCTAGTGCCTTCTTTTTCCTCATTGTTACTTTGTATTTGCTTTGTATGTGATAGAATGTAAGCTCCTTGAGGGCAAGGATTGTTTCATTTTTGCCTTTGTATTCTCAGGACTTGGCACACAGTAAGTGCTTAATAAATGCTTGTTGAGTAAGTTAGCTGGCTCACAGACTGGAGTAGCTACAAAGGCAGGAGCTGATGCAGTTGCCAGGGTAATGGGGGGAAGGGAGGAAAGGGAAAGGGATAAGCATTTATATAGTGCCTACTATGTACCAGGCACTGTTAAGTGCTTTACAAATATTGTCTCATTGGATTCCTGGGAAGTGGATGCTATTATTATCCCCATTTTACAGTTGAAGAAACTGAGGCAGAGCTTAAGTGACTTACCTAGGGTCACGTGGCTAGTAAGCACCTGAAGCCAGATTTGAACCCAGGTCCTTCTGATTCCAGGCCCAAGGTTCTATCCACTATGCCACCAGCTGCCTGATAGAAGAGTCCCAGACCAACCTTCTACCTCTCCCTCCACACCTACAACCCACTTACACATACAGTGGCAACTTGTTCTCACCTTGACTCCATCAGATCCATGGCCAGAGCTGGTAACAGAAAATTCATTAAAGAAAGGGATGTTTCATCAACAATACGATGTTCTTGTAGACTCATGGACCAGTATAAACTCAAAAGGATCATTAAATCTTACCCTTTTCCATGGCACATACAATTTTAGTCAAGGGAACTGAAGCCCAGAGAAATGAAGTGATTAGCCAGAGATCACACAACTAGCTAGGCAAAACCAGGGCTAGAATGAGGTCTTCTGACTCCTCCTTCAGTACACCTTCCACTTTTCCTCCCCAGTCACTCTAGTGAGAGCAGCTGAGGCCTACCAAAAGGAGAGAGAAGACCCCTGGCCTGGAGGAGACTAACCTATGACCGTGTGACTCAGCATCACTCTGACTGTGAAAGCGTGGGGAAGGGACCCTTCTAGCAAAGTCTTAAGAGGTGAAATCAGGATCTTGGAATCGGGACCTTTCTTAGTTTAGACACTTGTGCTGAGACGGAGGCTGCTCAGGGTTGGGAAAGTCCCTTTCCTATATCTGCCCCTTCCTTTCTCTGTCCCCTCTTCCTCTTCTTTGATCTTTAAATGAATCTCTCCCCAACAGATTAATAGGCAAAGCACGCTAAGTAGTTTTCAGAAAAAGGCGAATGGTAAGTAATCATGAAAGAAAGTGCTCCACATCCCTGAAAGTAAGAGGAACGGAAAGTAAACCAACTCTGAGGTTTCACCTCATTCCCATCAAATGGCAAAAGATGATGAACAGCAAAAATAGCTAATGCTGGAAGGGCTGTGGAAAGACAGGCTCATGAACACTGTTGGTGTTGATATGAATTGGTTCAGCCCTTCTGCATTCAAGGCACAGCTGTCTCCTTCTCCAGGGTTTTTGGACCACCACCCACAATGGTCTCCATTGCTATTATACTCCCATTTCTCCACAACCCACTAATGACCCCATTTTGACTCATCGAAGACTTTCTTCACCACTGCATGCCTCATCTCCTCCTCGAGGCTGGGGAAGCAAAAATACAGGATAATTGGATGTACAATGAGGTCAAGGGACAGACTCCCTGGAGGGTTTCCTCTGCCTTTATCTTATCAAGAGCTGGCCCAAACTGAAAAATATAAAGAGCTTAAAAAAAAAGATTGAGATAAATTTAGGGAAGACTGGTGCATAACGAGTTATTGAGGCAAATCAGGGATGGTTGAGGACATCTCTAACTTTGCAGAAGGAAGTCAGTAATGGAGAGAGTGACTGAGTTTGGGTTCAGGGGACCTAGGTTGGATTCCAACCTCAGAGACTGATTAGCCGTGTGACCCTGGGCAAATCACTCAACCTCTCTGTGCCTCCATTATTTCAGATGTAAAATGGGGATCTTCATAGCACTTATCTCCCAGGGTTTTGGGGAGAATTAAAGGACATGTTTGTAAAGCACTTAGCACAATGCCAGGCACGTAGTAGGTACTCCTTCCATCTTCCAACAGCCTCTATGCCACTTCCTACACATCTCCACACCACACAGTCCCCAGCTCTCATTTCCCTTTATGTGTCGATTTCTCCCATTAGAACGAAAGCTTCATGACGGGAGGGACTGTCTTGCTTGCTTGTATCTATATCAACAGCACCTAGCCTAGTGTCTGACATGGAGTAATTATTAGCATTATCTCTCCCTTGGATGGGGAAACAACACATTTTTATTTTTACTAACCTTTAATTGAAATTTAGCATTTCCTCTAATTATTTAAAAAACATTATTCTGAGAAGGGGCCCATAGGTTTTGCCTCCCTTCCCCCATTGAATGTAGCCTCCCTGAGAGCAGAGGCTAAGTTTTGTTTTGGTTTTATTTTCATCTGTATCCTCTCTCCAAAGCCTAGCATAGTGCCTGGCACATAGTAGGGGCCCAATAAATGCTTGTTGAATTGAATTGAGGATTTCATACCCCCAAGAGGCTTCTGCCTAGCACTACTGGGTCCTGTCCCGATACTGAAAGCCCAAGCAAGCTGGTCTTCCCTGCAGTGTAAAAGGTTGAGTTTCATCTCCTAATCATAGATGGCTTGGTAGCTCACTGATTCACACCCACCCTGTACAAGGTCTGTAGTCCTTTCCCAAAGAGTCTGAGGAAGTAAGGGGTTACACCCAGCTGTTCTGTGAAGCACAGAACAGCAGGAACATCTGGAACTTGGAGGCCATGGAGGACAAAATGAATCTTGCCTCTGATGAAGGCTCTGAGCTTGGGTTTTTTCCTTTGGCACCTGCCCAAGAGTGGCTGTCTGTCAGGAGCGCTAGCACACTCCAATGCCCTCGGTGTTGGCTAGGGAGGGAGGATTCCTGGGTTCTGAGTCCTGTTATTCTGGGGTTGGACCGGCAGGTGTTCTGTCAAGAGGGAAAGGAGGGGGAGTCAGTAGAACATTCTTGGCAGGGGATGGGGGGTGAAGGGGGGGGAGGCAGCTGCTCTTTCATGGGACGGGAATAAAGTTCTCCAGGTGCTGGAGTCCGACATCTCCCTGGACACTACCTATGTCCCAAGAGGGTTCTACTCACGATGGGAGAAGGGTGCGATATAGAAAGTGGCAGGGAAGATGAGGTACAACCCAAGCATGAGAGACAGACGGGACCTTCAGGGATCTAGTCTGAACCCAAACGTTTAATAGATAAGGAAACAAAGGATCAGAGATGTCTAGTGACCTGCCCAAAGCCACACAGGTAATAGAGTAAATAGTACAGTGGGCCTTCAAGCAGAGGGTCCTCTGACTCCAAAGTCCCAGTGAATTTCCCACCACACCACAGTCTTTCATGTTTATGTTCTAATACTTCACTTACTTTTTTTAAAAGGCTTTTGCTTTCCTCTCTTTAAAATGTTGCTTTCTTTTCCTCTTTCCTCTTTTTGTTCCCCTCCCTCCTCTTTTGTCCATTCCTGCTTCCACTTTATTCATCTCCTGCTCCCCACTCCTCCCCCATTCCCCTTCCACTTCAGTGTCTATTTCCTATTCAGGATGCCTCTCCAGTACTTTGAACTCCTTTGGACCAAACAGGATCTCAAAAGTATCCAAAATCCCTCTATACTTGTGTGTCAGGGCAGGGAGAGAAGCGAAAGGAGAGGAAAGGAAAGGAAAGGCTTAGTTACAAAGTCTGAGGTACAGATTGCTCTCAGATCAACAATGGACTAAAAAATATGCCCATGGATGGCATTTTCCAATGGGCTCCCTGGGGATCAGTGCACCTTTCCTCTCACCTGCCAGGACCTGCCTCTCTGTTTCTGCCAGCTGCAACCCTGGGGGAGAAATTAATGATTGATCCCTACTGCCCTGGCAGCCTGGAGGTTCTGGGGAGGGCTGGCAGACATTGCCGAGGCTTTGGGCACACTGCAGGAATCCAGGGCATCCCTGCTGTGATGGTGAAAATCTGTCAGAAAAGACCCCAGTGGGAAATGCTGCTGGGGTCTGAGTGAGTGAGTGAATGTGTGTGTGTGTGTGTGTGTGTGTGTGTGTGTGTGTGTGTATACTTATGCATGCACGTGCAGTCCCTGGGCAAAATGGGGAAAGTAGTATTTGTTCTCCAGCACCTATCCCCATCCCCTTTGGGCACTGAACATTGGCTCCTCATTATCTGGGGTCGACTCTTCCTGCTGAAGCCCAAAAGGTTGTCAGATTCTGTCTAGGTTTAGAACTCAAAGGGATTACAGAGATCATTAAATCCAACCCTCTCATTTTACCGATAATGAAACTGAGGCCCAGAGAGGTAAAGTTACTAGCTTCCCAAACCTGTAAAAGCCATGTCCAGGATTAGAACCCAAACAAGTCCTTTGAGGCTGAATTCAGGGATTTTTCTATTCCACGTCATCAATGATTCTTAACCGGGGGTCCTCGTAGCCTATCTATGGATGGATTTCAAGGAGTCTATAAACTTGGATGGGGGGAAAGTACATCTTTATTTTTACTAACCTCTAACTGCAATTTAGCATTTCTTCTAATTATTTAAAAACATTATTCTGCGAAGGGGCCCGTTGGTTTCAGCAGAATGGTAAAGGGATTCAAGACACAGAAAAGGTTAGACACATAAGCAAATCCTCATATTTGTTCCATATCTCATTCCCTTAGGTTATCTTGGGCTTCCTTAATCTTCAAGAGAATAACTACTTTCCCTGATAAACTAATCCCTGCTAATTAGCTGCTGAGAAAGGGCTAGTGCTGGGATTCTTCTCACTCCCCTTCCCTCACTCGTAGTTATTTCAATAGAAACACTGACTGTTGGAGCCGGAGGAAAGAGGAAGGGAGGGAAAGCATTTGTTAAGTGCCTACTACTGTGCAAGGTACTGCTTTACAAATATCTTCTTTGATCCTCATAAACCCTGCAAGGTAAATACTATTATTATTGCCGTTTTATGAATGAAGAAACAGAGGCAGGCAGAAGGTAAGTGACTTGCCCAGGGCCACATAGCCAGTAAGTGAGGTTAGATGTGAACTCAAGTATTCTTCACTCCATACCCAGCACTCTATCCACTATGTCACCTAGCTGCTTGTTTAAGGAAGAAATTCGAAGATCATCTGGTCCTAATTTTCCTTTTTCTCTTTTTTTATGTTAGACACTGAGACCCAGAGAGTTAAGTGTCTTGCCCATTGTCACAAAGCTAGTGTCAGAACCTAAATGAGAACTTGGGTCTCTTGATACAACCCTCTCCCCCCAGTCTGGTGGTCTTCTGGAAGTCTTGATCTGCCTTTATTATCTAACCCAAAGGAGAGAGGTTAATGGCAGGAATGTATTCCAGGTAGGAAGGGGGAGAGATGCTATGGCAAGTCAAAGAGAGATTTGGGGTGCAGACTGGGTCCAATGGTACGCTTCAGGTCACCACAATAGGCAATAGACCAGTGAGATCTGCTAGCCTTGGTTTTCTAGAGAACTGGAAATTGAATTAGGTAAGAGGTGTGAATGGTGCTTGAGTTGCCACAGGCTAATGGCCCCCAAAGGCTGTATGGTTGTACAGAGATAGGCTTGGAGAGTAGGGAAAAGCATCTGAATGACTGAACAACCCTTACATGAACCTTCATTAAATGAGTTTAAACTCTCCAAGAAACATCTAGCAAAGCACCTTTGTCCTCATGAAGTTTCTTTTGTTCTGAAGCCTGGAGAGCTCTCTCCACCCCCAACTCCCCCAATTACTTAGAAGCCTAGTGTTGGAGGTTTCAGAGCTCCCACATTTTATGGGTGAGGAAACTGAGGCCCAAAGAAGGGAGAGAACTTGCTCAAGGTTGCAGAGCAAGTTAGTGGCAGTCAGAACTAGATTTCAGGTCTTCTGACTCCTTGTTTATGTATTGCAGAGTGGAAGGGTCCTTAATTCCTGGAGTAGTCACAGCGTATTGTTGTTACTCAGCCTTGTGTTTTCATCAGAGTAGGGAACTCCCTTTACAGATAAAGATCGGCAGATTTTTTTTCCTCTTTCCTCATGGAGAGTTTTCCTAGGGCATTGAGAGGGCACAATGACTTGTCCAGGGTCACACAGCCAGTGAAAGTCAGAGACAGAACTTGAACCCAGGCAAACTTCTAACCACCAAGCTATGGAATAGGTATCAGAAACAGGGAAGAAGTAGCTCTCTGACCTGGAAAACCGGCCAAACTAGTGTTCTTTTTGTTCCTCATAAGTGATAGTCTATATCCCACCTCCATACTTTTGTACTAGTTGTCCCCCATGCCTGGTGTGCACTCCCTACTCTTGATCACCCCTTGGAATTCCTTCAAAACTCAGTTAAAACACAACCTTCTACAGGAAGATTTTCTGATGCCTCCCAACCCCCATTCCAGCTGCTGCTGTTTTCTTCCAAGTTATTATATATTTATTTTGTATAAGTATCAGTTATTTAGCACCTATTATGTGCCAGGCATTGTGCTAAGCACTGGGGATGAAAAAGGAGAGGGGAGGAGGCAGTCTCTCCCCTCAAGGAGCTCACAATCTAACAATCTCATAAAGGAGCTTTAAATCTAAATATGTACACTTTGTATAAATGTATACATACTGATATACATGCTACATGTGTATACATGTGGTACACCTGACAGAATGTGAGCTCCTTTAAGATGCTGGGACTGCTACATAGGAAGGTGCTTAATAAATGCTTGTTGACTTGATTTTCACTTTTATCTTTGAATCCCCAGCACAGTGTCTGGTATACAATAGGCACTTAATAAATATTTCTTAATTGACCAATTGGAATTTTTGTTCACCTAGGATGTAACTCCAAATCTAGGTGCAATAAAATGAGTTGTAAAAAGCAAAAATGTTAAGGATACGAATAAAGATATGGAAAGAGTGTTGGTTTTAGTACCTATGTGACCTTGGTCAATCATTTAATCCCTCTGGCCTCACTTCCCTCATCTGCAAAATAAAAGAGGGTTGCACTCCATGACCTCTGAGTTTCCATATAACTCTAAATATGAGAAACTGTAATTTGGAGTCAAGAGAGCTGAGTCTGAATCCTGAGAGGACCACTTACAAGCTGTGGGACCATGGGCAAATTACTTTGCCTCTGAACTTCCTTCTTACAGCAAGGTGGTACAATGAAGAGAGGACTATACTTGGAGTCAGGAAGACCTGTGTTCAAATCCCACCTCAGGTACTTACTAGCTATGTGACCCTTGGTACATCATCTAGCCTTTGTTTGCTTAAGGATAAAATTTGTTTATATTTGTTAAGTGCTTTGCAAACATTAAGAAGTGGTATGGAAATGCTACCTATAATTGCTATTCTCATCATTTGTAAAGTGGACATCATGATAACTTGCATTATTCACCTCAAGAAGAAAGCTATTTGTAAACTTTAAGGCAAAAAGAAATGTAAGTTGTCATTATAAATGTAATGTGCTAAAGTTTTGCAGATAGAGGAATGTCTGGACTAGGTCCTGATATGCCTGCCCAAAGGGAGAAAGTGGAGAACTGAGACACCAAGGACACCTTCCCATGAGCTCAAGAATGTCTGTTGAGGCACAGAAAATCTACATCTGAATTTTCTCTTGCTGGTTCTTGGACTTAGGGATTTTGGGACTTGGGGACTCAGCCAGTGAATTGCCTGACTTGTGCATAAAAAATTTCTTCATCAAGTATATACTGGAGTCTAAACTAGAGATGTGAATTTTCTAGATATATTAAATCTATGGGGGGAAAAATGGACTTAACACCGAAAATACTGAAGTAGGAGCCATAAAGGAAAAAAAATACTTTAAATGGAAATCTAGAGGAAGTAGGTACATACAAATCATTCTTTAAAAAAAATCTAATGTCTCCTTGTTGATTTAGTAATTCAAAATGCCAACTTGTCTTGATCATAAAATTATTATCACATGTGGTATATTTAGAGAGGTGAGTTAAGGTTCAAGGGAAATATTTTTGTTTTTTAATTTTTAATGATGAACCAAAGAAGTCCTTTGGGGGGGGGAACCTCTTTTCCTACAAAATTTTTCCATTTTTTTCCTTAGGTCTTCACTTATCCTCTCTTTCTCTGTCTCTCCTTTCCTACTCCCTGTTTTTTTCTCTCTCTCTTCCCTCTCTCTGTTTCTTTTCTTTCTGTGTCTATCTTTCTGCTTCTGCATTTGTCTCTCTTTCTCTGTCTCTCCCTCCTCTCCAATTTCTAGCCTCCTGCATTGCAGAGACAGGAACCAGTTGGAGCTAGCTGAGCTAGTCTGGGACTTGCTGTGTCATTCCTGCAGGTCTCTGGGCTCCTGGTGAAGCCTGGTGTTTCCTCTTTTGCCAGGTAAGAGAGAGTTTGTGCCCTGTCTGAGCTTTTGGGGCACTTCTGTCACCCTGTTCTTGTTGCAGGCAATACATGTGCTAAGACATGAGAGACAACCTCTCTCCTAGGGATGAATCCCAACTCTTCTTCCATTCTCACTCTGAGATGTCACTTTCTCATTCTCTCTGGAT
Source organism: Phascolarctos cinereus (assembly GCF_003287225.1). Lineage (NCBI taxonomy): Eukaryota > Metazoa > Chordata > Mammalia > Diprotodontia > Phascolarctidae > Phascolarctos > Phascolarctos cinereus. Next base: position 39,845,840 of record NW_027555625.1, read on the forward strand.
GTGGAACCTCCTTACCACCTCTATACACACACACACAGACACACACACACACACACACATACAGACACACACAGACACACACACACACACACAGACCCCCTTAGCCTCCTGCATTACCTCCATGCATAGTGCACACTCAACATGATGTGTTTGGGGAAATGCTGGGGTGGGGTGGGGGAGGTAGCAGAGTTGGAGAAGGGAGGCAGCATTTATCACCATTTTGTCCTTTGTCCCTTTCTCTCATCTACATATAGATTTCTGGAATCTCAGACATGGAAAAGTCCTTAGAAATTCTCAAGTCCAGGGGTTCTCAAGCTGGGGTCCTCTGATGATTTCAAGGGATCTATAAACTTGGATTGGAGGGAAAAGTGCATTTTATTTCACTATAACTGGTTTCCTTTGTAACTTACGTGTCTTATTTTATGAGAAGACTCCACTAGAGTGCCAGAGGAGTCCATGGCACAGAAAATGTTAAGAACACTCATTGTAGTCCAACCCGCTGGTTTGACAGAGAAAGAAACTAAGGCACTGAGAGGTGAAATGGCTTCCTCAGTGCTTTACAGCTAGTTCAGTTGTCCTGGAGAATGCAGACTGGAACTCTGGCTTCTAGTTCAAGACTCCATTACATCAGGATATTTCCTTTAGTGAAAGCCCTTTCTTTTTCCTTGCAACAATTACTCATTTCTCATCTATCTGCCTTATCTCTCCCCCACCACACACACACATTCCCTTAAGAGGACCATTTTAGTAAGCCAATTCAATTACATCATTTTTGAGGATTTTTCAATATTCTTCCCACTTGAACCTTGGAAGGTATTTGAACTCCCTGCTTCCCCCCTTTACAGCCTGCTTCTCTTTCCTCCCTAGTTTCTGGGCTGAGCTTAATCCTGGGGTTGGGTCCTCATTGGGTCCGCATTGCTCCTCAAGTTGCAGAAACCAAGGGTAGCCCCAACTGAGAGTCCTAAGCAGTTAACAGATGGTAGGTAGACATCACTTATCCAATAGTTTATTATTAGTATCATTAATATCATCTTCATTATTATTTAAATAATAATAGTGAAAAATCTAATGATGTGTTTTGACAACCTGAGAGAGTTTCCTGATTCTGCACATCTTAAGACTGGAGTAGGAAAGGTAGGGAAGGGTGGGGGGGGGAGGTGGGCATCTCCAGGAGAGAGGAGACTGAGCCTTCTCACCTTTAGTCAGTTCCCCGGATTCATTTCTCTCCTCTTTTGTCTCTCTCAGAAGGCTTTTGACTTAGGGAAAAAAAAGACATTAAAAAGAAATCCTCAAAATTAAGGTACAATAAAACAAAACCCTTTATTTACCCAGTGGGCAAAGATTGGGAGAGAAAGTAGCTAACCCTGGATTGAGGAAGAATTTGAGTCCACTAGAGAAACAATTTGCTCCTTTCCTCCCAGAAGGAACTATCTCTGGGGTGTCCTCCACTCCTAGCCTCTGTTCTCCCCCATTCTGCCACCCTAGCCCCCTCCTCTGGGGACCGAGTGGCCCTGAACCCAGGCCTGCTGCTGTTGGGGGCTCAGCTGTCTCCTCTCTTCTCAGGCTGTAAACAGAAGCTCCCGCGAATGTCTCTAACTCCTGAGTCCACTCAGCCATGTCCCCCTTGCAAAATCCTCCCCTTCCCCGCGCCCCCCTGCACCCAGCCAGCCAATCCGCGGCCTGCGAGCCTCGCCAGACCCATCTCCCAGGGCCTCGGCGGGATAAAACCGGTCGGTGATGCCGGGTGGATGGGAACAAACTTCCGAACCAGTGAAGGTGCAGGGAGCCGGGTATTCTCCCAAGGGAGTCAAAGCAGCCGAGGGCCCGCAGCGGGTCAGGTACGAAGGGGCGAGAAGGAGGGAGCGAGCGGATATAGGGGACAGGGATAGGTCCTGGGTAGCTTTTCAGCCCCAGGTTAAAGGAGGTGGGAATGGAAGGGAGAAGAGGAAGGAGGGAAGAGGGAGCCGGGGTTCGAAGGAGCCTTCACCGCACTAAATCCGCAGCTGGTCCGGCTCATGGGGGAACTGCAAGAAAGAGTGGTCCTGTTCAGGCTCAAAACCCATCGAGGACTGATGGTCTCCGGATTAGCCCCTGAGTCGGGGCCAGGGAGTGGGGGGTCTAGGGGAAGGGGCTGCGGGGCTCATTGCCGGCCAATTGAATTTTTCCAGCAGAGCAGCACGGAGGCCGGTGCTGTCGGGACAAGGTGTCCGGGATCCCCGAACCCTCTGCGTGGGCCGTGATCGCTTCCCTCACCATGCCTCACAATTCCATCCGCTCGGGTAAGGTACGCGGCGTGGTCCGAAGCCCCGGGCACCAAGGGCCGGAGCACTCATGGCGCGTGTGTGCTTGTGCGTCCGTCAGTCAGTCCGTCCGATCGTCGGCCCGTCGGTCTGGGGCTTGCGTTTGGAGCTCACTTCCTCGAGTGCAGAGTCCAAGGAATAGGGCTTGGAGGCTCTCTGTGCCCTCTGTCCTGGAGGGGTCCTGACCTCTCCTCCACCTGCTGGCTCTGTGGCCCCCTGGCCCGGACGGAGCGGACGTGGGCTCACTGAGGGGCTGCCTCCAAGGGCAGGCCACGGATCCTCTCGCATTCGGTCCAACCTGAGGGCTTCGCCTAGACTAGGCTACAAACCCCGGGCCGGGCCAGAAAGGTTTCTATCGCTCAGGTCCCTTGGCTTGGTCCCTGAGTCCTAGACTCCTCCCGAGAAGGGTAGCGCACGGCTCGAGCCTGGCCGGAGGAGGAGAAGGCTGCTTCCCCAGGCCAGAACCAGAGGCTATCCTTCCGAGGACAGAGAGAAAGAGCGAGGGCGGCAAAGGTACCAGGATGACGGGACAGGGTTCTAACGCAAACGAAACTTGGGGTCTTTCTCGGGCTCCTTATGCCCTGCCCTAAGGCTAGGGAAGCAAGGGGTTGTAAGCCGGTATCCCACTGTGGGGTGACTGAACCGCACTTCCCAGTCCTCCAGGCCTAGGCTCCCCTTCCCTTCATCCTCTCCAAATGCAGCTGGGATCTCCTTCCCCCTTCTCCTGACCCCCGGTACAGGGCTGGGCCCACACAGAGGCAGCCGGCGTAGCGCAGGTGGTAGCGTTGGGGGAGTCAGTAGCCACTTCTCCGGGCTTTGCACCCTCAACCGCTCGGAGGGCACGGAGGTGGGGGTGGGGCGCTTCCAGCAGTGGGGGGTGGGGTGGGGGCTCTCACGGAGTGCCAGGGCGGTAGGGCCGGGAGCCCGCACGCAGTGCTAGATGGAGCCCACGCCCGCAGCCGCGAAGGCGATTTATGGGGCCAGGGCACAGGGCTATCGATTTGGACCGGCAAAGTGAGAGGAAATCGATATTTCAGATTAATTCCGGGTGAATATGAAGTCCCGCTCTGTAAACGGAACATTTGTTATAATAAAGAGGCCAAGCGCGGTGGCTGCCCGGTACTAGAGATCTCTATTTATCCCCACATCCGCTCCAGGATCCCCTGGGCTGGGAGGCTGCTGCCTGCCGGCCCTCCCCGACTCTTCTCTCCCGTACCCCGCGTACTACGCTCAGACATCGAGAGTCACGCAGACAGACACTACAATCTTTTCAGGCTCGGGAAATCTTCCTCTCTTGACTCGAGTGTCTGCCTGAAATCTCCCTGGGCAACATACCGGACCCAGTCCAAACGAAATTCGAATTGCCCCTAAGCAAAACGTTGCCCTCTGTCCCGGTACCTAGCCCGGCAGGCACTAGCGGAGGTCTCCCTTTGGCCTAACAGCATCGGAGGCCGTTGGGCCTTCCGCACTGAGGGCTCAGATCTAGGAAGGAGTTTCTGCCATAAAGAAGAGGGCAGGGTCAAGGGAGCACCCACCCTCCTCCAAATCCTGGCTAGATAGAGGGAGCTTTGGGGAACAGGGTAGTTCAGGTGGTTTGTGCTCATGGGTAGAAGGTTGAGAACTCTTGGAAGAATAAATCCTTTTATTTCAGAAAATCTTTTCTTTCTTTTTTTAAGTGATCTCAGTTTTATGATAATTTATTTGTACCATTTCGGAAGTCTCCTTTCTTGGTCTCGTTTTGACTTTTCCAGGACTTGGGGTGGGGGAAGAGGAATTTACTGTCACCAGCGTCCAGGGGCAAACAGGACTCTTCCAGGCGCCGTTTCGCCCAAGCTGGGGTGGGTTGATTGAGCCAAATCCTGGGGACAGGCATGTGATTTAGTGTTGCTGTGTTGCTGTCTGCCGCTGATCCCTGGAAACTAGGCATTGCCCTCAGGACTCCGGGCTCCCTTCCACTCTCCGCTCTTGGCCTTCCCACCTTGACCATCTTATCCTGAGATGAAGGCAGGGACCTAGTCAGTTCTTTGTGTGATGCTGTAGTTCTGAAGGCGCTGGGTCGGAAAGCCCCAGGCCCATGTCGAGGAGTCGATCTTGCCCCAAGCTCTAGCTATTCTAATTTTTCTCTGTAGTTTCGTGTCTTTTCAGAGGCACTAAATTGGAGCGAGTACAAACCACATACGGGTACACACACACACACACACACACACACACACACACAGAGTGTTCTTTTCACTTAAAAACAAAATTAAATAGCAGGCCTGGAGAATAAAATTACAGTCATTTCCAATCCAAGTAGATTTGTATGATCGCGTCTGACTAGAGTATTAAGGTGTTCCCCCCCCGCCCCGCGCCCACTTCCGACTATGCCATAAATAGGAAATATATATGTATGTTTAATTTATGTAATATGTGCTGGATGTGTACACACACATATTTGACAGAAAGACGAGAAAAATAGTAACAGAGGGAGGGAGAGACAAGCGGACAGAGATAGTGGAAGACAGACAGAGATAGTGGAAGACAGGCAAAGATAGTGGAAGACAGGCAGAGATTGAGAGACACAAAAAGATAGAGACACACTTAGAGCAACAGAGAGAGACACACACAAAGGGACAAATATTAACAGAAAAGAGAAGAGGGAGAGAAATTGAAATGTAGGGAAGATAGGAGAGGGAGGAAGGAAAGAGGAGAGAGAATTCTTTAGGGATTCTCTCTGAATTTGGTGAAAAGCTTGACAAAGCTGGACAGAACTGTGTCTAAGTATAGAAGCCTAAAATCCAATGCGATTTGTATTAATTGTGCTGGTTTCCCAGCTCCTTAATGGAGTTATTTCTTTTCGACATCCATTCCCCAAACCTACAGCCCAGGGGAGCCCTTCCATATTTGTGGTCAAATTCGTTGGATGTTTTCCCCAGATTAAAGCCCACCATCTCCTTTTTGCAGCCACAGATCCTCTACCGTCTGCAAGACTAGGGTGCTGTGTGTGAGGGAGAAAGTGGGGGGCACGAATGCTCCCTCGCCACCGATCCCAGATGCTTTCATTTCTAAGTATCTCAGACTCTTGAAGGAAAAGTAGGATTTCTTTCACCTGGAGCAGGATACTCGGGCCTTCTCTCCTTAGCCTCTTTTCCAACGAAGGAAGTCGGGCCAGACTTCGCTGCAGCTCTGGGTCCTTCCTGCCCTTGGGCCACCTGACAGATTGACCATCCCTGAAATGCAAATCCCTGAAAAAAGTTCTCAGCCGTCCTAAGTAGACGGTCTCTGTCCGGTCTGGTCAGATCTTAGGTCAGCCCTTTATTTTTTTTTCTTTTAAAAACCGGGTTCGTTTTTGCCACTCGCCAACTCCTTTGCATTCTCACTCTTCCGTTTATTCCGGGGACACAGTCAAGCAGTTTCTTTTCTTTTCTTTTCTTTTCGGAGGGGACTGAACAGCTATGTAGTTCGTTCTCTGGGACGCCGAACAATTTTTCGTTGTCTCCAATTTCCGAACAGCACACAACGGAACCACCCCACTTCGCCCCAGAGAAAGAACAAAGGAGAGCTGCCAAGTGTTTCCAGGTACTTGGCCAGGCACCCACAGAAGCCCCCATTCCTAACCCAGAAGTCTTCACGCGGCAGGGGGCGGAGGGACAAGTTTTTGGAAGAAAGGGGGCTCAGCAATATAGCCCAACTGATGAGACTCCCATTAAAAGTTTGGTTACGTTCTCCGCTTCACCAAATCAATCAAAAGTCTTTCGAACACAATTGCTTAGGCTCAGGAAAAGAAAAAGCAAAGCCCCAAACTTCTCTAGGTCCTTTCTTTTTCGCTGTCCTTAGGGGAAGGGGAGAGGGCTGCTTTGGGGAAGAATTGCCCCCGCCTTCTCCACCCCCTTTGAGGGCGCTGGAAATGTAGCCTTGCTCCCCAGGAAGGATGATGACCTAGCCTCGAGTAGCATAAAGCCGTATTGGAGTTTTTCAATTCATCTTTGTTTTAGGCGCGGACCATCCTCCCACCTTCATCAATGAAAGTTAATTAGGAGATAATTTAGCTACCTTGTGAATTAGTTTGAAGATAAGTATCTTTTGAGGCTTTGTCACTTTAATAGCCCTTCTTGATGGATAAGAAGTCATTATTTCTGAGTGACACTTTTTTTGATGTCTATTGGACCCGTTCGTTGGGGAATTTGGGGGGGGATGGGGAGGGAGATTAATTTATTTCAAGTTACCAGAAACTACCCGGAAGCCCCATACTTTTGTTGAGGAGCAAAAGAAGTTGGGGGGGGGGAAGAGAATTAAATAAAAGAAAACAAATCCAAAGGAATTTTGATTTTATCAGCAGGAGGTCTTTCCTTAAAAGAACGTCAATTACTATAATGAAATAGATAGAACGTTATATTACACCCTCCTCCATGCATTACTTCCTTATAGCGGGTTGCAAGGTTATGAGCTTCTGTATAGATAGGACTGTGCATCTAGGTTACACCAATCGACAGTAACCAAAAAAAATTTCCCCGGATAAAATGCGCAGAAGGCAGTCTCCAAACTAAGGGTTAGGTCAGGGATAAACAAATGAGTAGAAGTCTTTCTTTATTTGCAAAAGCCAATTATAAGACATACTCTCTAGTTACCATCCTGCTGAAATTATTGATAGAGCTGGGTATGAAGGTGAACTTTTCCTTACCGTGACATGCCCTCTCGTGCCAAAACCTCGGAGTTTGTGGTTTAATCATTCACATCCCAGAAAGTTTTGCAGTAGAAAAGAGTTCAGAGAGAAAGAGAAGAGAAATAAAGTAAGAGAACCATGGAGAAAATTACATAGACTGAGACAGAGAAGGAACAAGAGAAAGGAAAGTTTCATAAACGAGGGCCATATAGGTGTGTGGAGTAAAGGGAAGAGAACGCAGTAGGGTCTAGGGATGATTTTCTGTAGGTCAGAGTAAGAAAATCAGTCATGTTTTCTCATAGTCAGCCTTGGCCCCACCAAATTCCTGCTCAGCTTTCATCTCTGTTATCCACAAATAAAAGCACATCGGTGAGGGACTGAAACAGGCAGGATCTCAAACATTTGCGATCCTTCTTGCCCGTAACCCTGGAGAGAGGGAACAGGGCAATGCAGCCCGAGTTTAAGGGGATTGGAGCCAGAGCTCCAGTTTTTATTTGTCTTTATCATTAATTAAGTCCACGGTCAGGTTTGTATACGTGCGTGCTCCTGCTCATTCCAGCGTCTGGTGCTCTGGCACTGGAAACCTTCACCCATTAACCAAAAGGAAAACACTCAGGAATGAGGGCAAAACCACCAGAAAAGATCTTCTTGTTTCAGGTTAAGAGCAGCCAGCGTCTTCCAATCATGTATGCACAAAATCTCTGTTTTTAAGGAGACTTCTCCTAAATTACACGAAGCTGCAAGAATGAGGAAACATTTTAAGGCGCACAAATGGCAGATAATATCGCATACCAACCTCACTATTAATGCAACTGAAAAAATATATAAATAATGCAAAAATTCAGCAAGGGAGAGTTTAGTAATGGAAAATTCCCCTGCAATTAAATCGAACAGTAATTTAATGGAGATATACCCGAATGAATTAGCATTTATTAATTGGTTCTCATAAAACAATTTGAATTTGTCTGGATATTTCTTTTCTTTCTTTCTTTTTTAAAAGTTATTTATTTCAAAAAAAACCAAAGTTTTTCTAATGTTTATTTCAGAATAAGCTGTGATCTCACTATTTTTTGATGGAAATTTTTTATTCATCTATTGGTGCATTTTTCCCATTAAAGGAGTCCTTGAGAAGGAGAGGAAAAGACCATTCCTTTGCACAGCTTTGCCTTTTTTGCTGGTGAAAACGGAACCTTGAATGTCTTTGTTGTATTTTCAGATCTGCATGGGTGACCCAGCTCTCCCCGCTGCATGGTGGTGGTGGTGGTGAGCCTCTGAACATAGACAAAATCACAGGCTACAGATCTCCTTTGCCTGTGGAGGGAAATGAATTGAGAGAAGATTGAAAAGGGGCTGGACATTTGGTTTTTCCGCCAGGCTACCCTACTCTTTCCCCCTGATCAGCTGAGGAATGAAATTCACACTAATTTTAGAATGGAGGGAGGCCTTATGGAGGATGTGCCTGGAAATGTGTGGCCCCAAGAAAACAGGGTTCTAACCTTATTGGATTTCTGTTTCCCCAGCTGGTCCATCTTGGGCACCTTGACTTTTAATTGGATTCTACTTATCAATTAAGTGAGGTCCTGAGCTTTGAGTTGGACTGAGTAAGCTTCACTCTGGGGCTCTTGCACACAGAGGATAAAAGGACCAATGTGGGTAAATAAAAAAAACAAAAACTAACTCTGGTTCAACTTCTCACCCAAGATTTAGGGTTATTCATGCATTTGCTTACGTTCAGACATTAGGGGAAGATTGAAAAAAAATCTCTCCCCCAAGGCTGCTCCCCAACCTGAGAATTGTCTCTGAGGCTGTGCTTGTATGAGACAAGGCAAGGAGGACCAGAGGGGAACCCCAGCCGGAGATCTCTGTGGGACAAAAGGATATGCCTCCCACTAAGGGTTCAGGGAGTGTCTGTTCAGGGAAGAAAGCAGCTTGGAGTTCATCGGCTCATTTGACAAGCACCTACTATGTGCCCGGCCTTGCTTTGTGACAAGTATGCTGGGAGAAATAGTACTAATAATAGCTCTTTTAGAGAATGATTGCAAGTTTAGAAAGCATTTTACACACATTATCTCAGTGGATTCACATAACAACAGTACTTTGTCAAGTGCTGCAAGTTACAGTGGAAAGCATGCTGTCCCTAGAGTTAGAGGATCTGGGCTCAAAGTCTGTTTCTGATACTCATTCCCTGGTGTGCCCTTGAGCATGTGGTTTAATGTCCTTGGGCTTCAGTTTCCTTTAAAACGAGGGGATTAGACAAGATGGCTTCTATCATCCCTTTTAGATCTATTGTCACCACCTGACAGGTGAAGAATCTGAGGCTCCTAGCTGTGTGACCCCGGACAAGTCACTTAACCCCATTGCCTAGACAAAAAAAAAAAAAAGAGCACTCTGAGGCTCAGAGAAGTGAGGTGGCTTGCCTTGAGTCACACAGGTAGCAGGTGAGGGGTATTTGGGTGGGATTTGCATCCAGGTCTTTCTAACTCCAAGCCCGATATTCTGCCCACTAGGTCATGCTGCCTCCCAAGTCCTTTCCCGACAGAAGCTAATGCTCTCATAGATTCTTAAACTGTCAGAGCTGATCATCCAGTCCTTTTACAGATGAACACATGGAAGATCAGAGAGGTCACACCCGACCAAGGTCATATAAGCAAGAAGTAGCAGAGCCGGGTCTCAAATCCGGGCCTTCTGACATCAGTCCAATGGTCTCTCCAATGTGCCACACAGATTTTGTAGCCTTCTATCTCAGTAGAAAGAAAAGCAGCAGAGCCCTGTGCTAAGGAAATGTGCTTTTTTTTTTCCTCCTTAAAGTTCCCTGGTTCTGGGGTTTTTGATCTTTCAGGGTCCTTAGTTTCTCTTGGTTTACTAGATAACTATAGTTTAGGCAGTCCCACAGGGCTCAGGATAGGGGAAGAGATTTGCTTTGGCTTTTGAAACACTTGCCAAATACCCATATTAGTCTGGGGTGGGAGGTGGAGTTGCCTTCTGGCTTGGGTGAGGCTGTGCCTAACACATTCTCTTGGACCCATTGCTACTCCTAACTTTGAATATCAGAAAAGTCCTCTTTTAGGAAGTGTCACTTAAACTAAGCCTTGGAGGAGTTATGGTTTGGTTTTAAGATGTGGAACTGAGGAGGAAGAGAAGGGAAAGCATTCCAACCTATGGGAAAAAAGATGGCAGATGAATGACCTATGGTGGAAATAGCAAATATTGCAAAGAGGCTTCATTTAACCAGGTTATTTTCTTCATCAATGTCCCTAACATACCATGTCCATTTACATCAGCTCCCCTTTTTTCTTGGTATAGTTTTTTTTAACATCATCATCTCTCCCTATTTCTCTCTCTTCTCCCCCTCCCCTCCCCATTATCCCTGACCTCCATCCCAGTTCTGACATGAATTTGGGATCCTTGGTGGATGCTGAGAGCCATCTTCAGAGATTTGCAAGTCAAACATGATATCAGGACTCCCTCCCTCCCAGGACAGGGCCCTAGTTGTCCAAAAAGCAGCCAGATGTTGCCACTGCTGGGTTGTGGTCAGTGGGGCAGCCTTTGCTTCAGTGGCCTTTGGTGGCATCATTGATGCCTTCCTCTTTAATGGGACCCAGGTACCATATGTGTGTCTCCCCACCTCTGAGCCACTCACCCTCCCCAACCCCTTTTCTCTCCACAGATCAAATTTTAAAACCAGGTTGGCTTATTTTGTTCTTGTTTTCTCGCTAGGCAGTAGCTGCCTAGTTTCATGCATCTGTACACATGTCATACATGTCATATCCATCTTTACATATGTCATATGCCCCCAGGAGAACATAATGGTAGAATTGATGGTAGAAACTTCTTCATTTTGTCCCTAAACCTCCAATGCTTAACATGGTGCTGGGCACATAGCAGGCAGTTAAATATTTGTTGAATCAAAATGTGGGAAATCTCTCCCCAAGGTGAGGTCAGCAGCCTGATTTGGGCCAAAGGAGAGAGAGGGGCATCCTTTCTTCTTTCTCTTCTCCCTTTTCCCTTGCCTCCAACCACATCACTCATTAGTTTTGTCTTTTCCTCTTGTTTTCCTTAAGTGACCTCCCGGTGACCTGAATAGTTAGTACTAATTAGTGCACAGCAGCATATTGTAGCTGTCCAGCCAACCTAGGGGAAAGGTCTGGGGACCTAGCGGGGTCTGGTGGCCCATCCAAGGGTGGAAATGACTTAATCTGATCTTGTTCCAAGGCCTCAGCTTCTCTAGCCCTCCCTGCTGATCTGTGCTCTGCTGAGTCAGGGGTGGCAGGGGGTCTCATTGAGGGGCCATGGGATTGTCCTCTTCACAATGAACATAAGGAGCCCTGGGCCATGAGAGGGCAAGAAAACAGTGAAGAGGAGGCTGGTGAAAAGTCACCAGTGAAACCAGGGGTCACCCTACCTCACCCATCCAGCTTCCCTAGCTCAAAATCTACTCTTCCCTTGTCTGGTTTTTAGCTTGTGAAAGGTCTTCAGTGTGAGGGTGTCAGTGTGGTCACATAAAGGCAGCTCTCAGAACAATGTAATCCCAATTCACATAAACAGACTCATATCATTAATAGCCCTTATTGATTTAGCACAGGGGTTCCCAACATTTTTGTGTCTCCATGCCCATGTACAAGCTCCCCACAGCTCTGTTCAACATGAAATATGAAAGAAAATACAGTCTAGAGTTTACCAGGCATCTACATTGAAGAAGTAAGATAAAGACATTGATTTTTCATAAAGAATTTTATGTGGTACATAATGACATTTTTTTAGGATCATAAAGTTATTAAATGTAATTTTTTTCACTAACATGATGACTTTGGGGATGTTTCAGTGGGGTAATGAAACTATTTACCAAATATTCTCGGTTAATCCCTTGATGAGCTTCTCTTCGTTTTATAGGTTGGGAACCTCCCCCCCCCCCCCCCCGCCCCAGCTCAGCATTTTAATGTTACAAACTACTCCACATAGAATAACTCATGTAATCCCATCTGGGAAATGAGGGGGTTGGATTGGCTGGCACCAGAGATGGTTTCCAGGTTTAGATCAATGATCGTTTGATGTAAGGCACTACAAATGTAGCCTCCATTCAATGACAGTCTCTCTCCCTCCCACCAAAATATCAACTCCATTTTACAGAGGAAGAAACTGAGGCTTAAGGAATTGAATATTCTCTAAATGATTATCTAAAATGACTACCTGGTCACATAGCTAGGGAATGAAGGCATCAGAATGAGAACCCAAGTCTTCTTACTCCAAATCCATTGAATTAACTAGTCCTATCACACTGGACAAGCCACTAACCTCACTTTCCCCGTAGATAAAATGGGGATAATAACAGCACCTTTTCCCTAGGGATATTGTGAAGATTAAATGAGACAATGTATTTAAAAACATTTTAAAGCTGTGGCAAAATGTGAGATAGGCAGTACCGTGGATGAAGTGTTGAACCTGGAGTCCAGAAGACCTGAGTTCAAATCCAGCCTCAGGAACTTATTAGCTGTGTGACTCTGGGCAAATTGCTTAACCTCTCTCTGCTCCAGTTTCCTCAAGTGCAAAATAATTCTTCAGTGGAAACAATAAGAACACCTACCTCACAGAGTTGTTGTAAGGATCTAGTGAGATAATATTTGTAAATCACTTTGCAAAACTCCAAGCAGCCTCTAAATGTTAAGTATTATAATTATTTTTATCCTTACATTATTGACATCACATGATATCAGTATATGATAATATTATGATCATTGATAATATTAACAACCATACCAACTCACACCCACAAAATATTATCTGTCATATCAAAATGTTATGCAACATGTAATATATAATGGAAAGGCATAGATTTGGATTCAAGAGACTCAGGTTAGAATTTTCACTTTGCTCCTTATTATGTGTGTGACCATGGGCCAGTTACTTAATATCTCTGTACCTCAGTTTTCTCATCTGGGAAACAATGGGTTGGAATCAGTGATCTCTAAGGCATCTTCCTTCTCAAAAATCTATGATGCTGTGTGTTCCCAAAGGAGTTCTAAAACCAGGACAAACATTGCACTTTATTCCAGCATGCTCTCTGGTGTAGTTATTATTCAATTCATTTTCCTGATCTAGGCAGGGAGTATTCTTTCCATGTTGGAAAAATACCTGGTCACAGTTGACTTACCCAACCTTTCTATAGTTTTGATGGTGGAATCAGGAGTGGCTTAAGTATGGGGCAAGAACTGGCATAAGAACATGGATGAGTCTGGTTTTGAGAAGGGGAAGAGGGATGCCATGGGGAGAAGCCTTAGAATAGTTGAGCTAGAAATGGAGTGAAATTTGGAGGTAAGTGGTGCTGAGGCTGACATGGAGAGCTGCCAGATTATTAAGCAGTGAGCTACTAGAATTCCTTCTGGAAGTCATGGAAGGCACTTTAAAGACTGAGTCCAACCTAATCATTTCTGAGGCCCAGAGATGTTAAGCAACTTGCCCAAGGTCACAAAGCTAGAACACAGCAGAGCTGAGATTCAAACCCCAGTCACTTGGTTCTCAGTCTAGGATTTTTCTCATTACATTTGTTGGAGGGATTAAAAACCCAGGGAATCCCCATCCTTTTCCATACCATCTTCCAAAGAAAGTCATAAAAGAAATGGAGGGGGAGTAAAAGCAAAAAAAAAAAAATGAACAAATCGAACACAAAGCAGATTAGCAGGAGAACCCGAGGTCATTCATCATAAACAGTCACTGGGGATTCAATCTCATCACCTTCAAGAAGAAAACCTTCTTGAGGCTGGCCCAGTGAATTTACTCTTTCAGAAAAGCAGAGAGAATCCTTGTTTGGGGTGGTCTGTATGGGCCAAAATGGACCTTTCACCTGGTGCTGCTGATCTTTAAAGAGGTAACAATCATTGGAATGGGAGCCGGAATGTAGAAACCAGCTGATTTTCATATGATTGGCAAATCATCCCCACAGTAATTGCTTAATGGCTCAATGGACCCAAACTGCCGCCAGAGTTCTTGGTGAGGGCTGGCAGTATCCAGTTGGTTCCCAACTGGATGAGGCAGCCCTCCACCGCAATCCTGGATATCTATTTATTCCCTAACCTGTCAACAAGGCAGCTAGATGGCACAGTGGATAGACCCCCTGGTCCCAAAGTCAGGAAGAAAGGAATTCAATCCAATCTCAGATACTTACTAGCTGTGTGACCTTGGGCAGATCATTTAACCTCTTTTTGCTTCAGTTTCCTCAACTGTAAAATGGGGATTAATAGTAGCACCTAGCTTACAGGGTTGTTGTAAGGTTCAAATTAGATAATATTTGTAAATGCACTTAGTACTGAGTACCCGACACATAGTAGGTGCTATATAAATGCTTATTTTTCTTCCCTTACCTCCCCCCTTGTTTGTCCAGAAACCGTTCTCTTCCTGGTTTAGAACTAGCCAGCCACTGTTGGGGTGGTGGGTGGGGGAGGTGAAGGTGTTAGTGTCCCTAGAGAATCTGAAGCTGGGGCAGGATCACTGTGCTCAGTTCTCATTGCCCCTATCCCTTTTCTGAGTAAACCCAGAACTCTCTGTCTGTCCCACTTGACTGGTGACTTCAGTTTCTAGTCTTGTAGCTTTCCATTGGTGTTCGTAAGTCTTCTGGATAGACTGTCCAATCTTCATGGACAAGGACCATCTCTTCTGTTTCTATCTCATCACTTCTTTCCTCCCCTCAAGCTCTCCAGCACAGCACAGGGAACTTTGTAGTTAGAGGGTTGGATGTGAAGTCAACAGAGATCTGGGTCCAAATGCCTGCTCTCCAAAATTTACTAGCTGTGGACCATGGGTAAAGCACTGTCCTTAATAGTGGCTGGTACCTCTTACCTATACATATCTTTCAGTTAGCTAACTGACTGATGGAGAGACCTGGAGCTCAGAAATGGAGATGAATCTCAGCTGAACACTGACTTTTTTTTTTGGAGGCAATTGGTGTTAAGTGATTTGCCCAGGGTCACACAGCTAGTCAATGTCTAAGCTAGATCTGAGCTCAGGTCCTCCTGACTCCAGGACCAGACATCAATCGTGCCACCTAGCTACCCCCGAAGGCTTATTCTCAAATGGAACACAAAACCCAGGCCCCAGTTCTCTTGGTCTGAAGCTTGGATCACAGGATATGGCACCTGGGAGGTGTAGAGGACCAGAGACCATACAAGGCTAAAGTAAACTGGAGAGGTTTAGCCTGGAGCAGAGAAAACTTCAGTGGGATCTGAGAAGTAACTCCAAAGTCCTCAGGGCTGGTCATATAGAAAATGGATTAGAATTTTTCTGCTTGTCCCCAGAAGGGACAAAGAGGAACAGTGGTAGGAGAGAGGCAGATTTTGGCTTGATGTAAGGTAAAAGCTAACAATTTTTCTGAGGAATTTAGACCTGTGGTTTCATTGGCATCGGAAACTCCTAGTGTGGGAATTCCCTCCATGGATACAATATATAACTTGCCAGTAGTTTATAATCTCAGAGTTCCCAGGAGGCACTGAGGTCACATCTAAGTGAGTATGCCCCAGTGGCAGGATTTTCACTGACGGCCTTCCCAACTTCATGGTCAGCCCTCTCTCCCATGTTTCCTCTAATGCTTACAGATGTCAAAAAATGGAATCCCTTGTCTCTGGCTGTGTTGACTTAATAACTCAATAATATTGAGTTAATAATAACTGACATATAAAGTGCTTTAGAGTTTACAAAGTTCTTTAGATAATCATCTAATTCAATTGCAGAATGTTAAGAGCTAGAAAAAATCTTCAAGATATCCAGATTCAATGGCGTCAAACTGAAATAGAGACGGGACCCACTGATCTGTACATAAGGGTCCCTTTAGGCTGCATAGTGAATTTTACAATGTAATACTATCTACGTTTAATTGTGTTTTTTATTTTTGTGTGCAGTGCTTGGCATATAGTAGGTACTTAATAAGTGTTATTGAATTGAATTCATTTTGTTAAATATTTTCCAATTACATTTTAATCTGGTTTGGGCAGCATGTTTGGGGTCTTTGTCCTAATTTAACCCCCTCATTTTACAGATGAGGAAACTGAAGCTTTGGGTCCAGGTAAATGACTGGTTTAAAGTCATACAACTGGTAAGTCAGGGGAAGTAATTAAACTCAGAACTTCCTGACTCTGAACCCAATACTCTTTCTCCACTAAACCATGCGTCCTTATCCCTGGAAGTTTTTCAGATGGAAATTGTAGAGAGGATTCCCACATGCGTATAGATCAGTTTAGGTGACCTCTAATTGCTCTCCCACCTCTGAAATCTTGTGGGATGGTAAGAGGAATATGAACTTGGAGCTCTGGTTTTTCCATTTAATTTTTTTTCACTATGAGAAGATACCTCCTTTGCAGAAGGTTGTTTATTAATAAACAAATATTATCCCATTTGAGCCTCACAATAATCCTGAAAGGTATGTGCTATTATTATCCCCATTTTACAGTTGAAAAAACTTAGGCAAAAAGAGGTTAAGTGACTTGCCCAGGGTCACACAGGTAGTAAGTGTCTAGAGCTGATTTGAACTGAGATCTTCCTGACTCCACACTCAGTACTCTATGCACATGGTTTTGGAATACTGCATACAAATTCAAATATTTTCAATGTCGATTTTGAGGAATTATTTTCTCTTCCTCTCCTCCCTCCTTCTTCCCTCTCTCCCTCCTTCCTTCCTTTCTTCCTTCCTTCCTTTTTCTTTCTTTTTTCTTTCTTTCTTTCTTTCTTTCTTTCTTTCTTTCTCTTTCTTTCTTTCTTTCTTTCTTTCTCTCTTTCCTTCTTTCTTTTTTTCTGTCTGTCTGTCTGTCTGTCTTTCCTTCATTCGATGGCTTTCTGGGAGAGGGGGAGGAGAGGAGAGATACAAAATGAAATCTAAGCAGAATAAAAAACAAAAGCTATCAATAAAAATCTGTTTAAAAATATTTTCCTAAAGCTCTTCCAAACAGATTGACAGCAACAGGAAATATACACCTCACAAAAGAGAGGCCTAGCTTCCTGAGAGCAAAAGGGGATGAAGGGTAATCTGGGAAGCTTGCCTGATGGCCTTTCCTTCCACAAAGGATAGGATTTGGGGCATCAAAGTCAGGCCTCAGGAAAATAGCTCCGTCTATAGATGTGAGGCTTCACAGCACCTAAGTCATCATCCAATTTCTTCACATGCTGCCAACAGAAGGGACCTGGGCTGTCCACTTCAAAACTATGTGGAGCGGTTATGATGGTGTGTCAGAGATGAATACATGCACACATAGGTATTTGCTCCAGATCTGTGATTACTTTGAAAATGTTATATTATTTTAAATAAGGTCTGTTGTTTTGGCATTGCATTGACTTTCAGGTATACCTGCTTGATGTAGAGAACCATTTCTTATAACAAAGAAAGAAGAAAAAAGCAGCTTAGCAAAACTAACCATCATAGTGATCAATTTTGATGGCATGTGTCCTGTTCCATATGCACCCAGCCCTCCCAGTCTATAACAAAGGGGAAAGGCAGGGTTATTGTTTTTGTAACCCTTTTTGCACCAAGATTTCAGACCTGTGAACCTCTGATTTTATCAGTGTATTGAGTTCCTTAGTGGGAGTTGTGATGAGGAATTTCCTTCTAACAATGTACGTAGATAAGTCATCATCATCATAATTAGCATTTAAACTTTGCAAAGCTCTAAATGAACATGGCACCCTCACAATAGCTCTCCAAGAAAGGAGGTATTATCTCCATTTTATAGAGAAGGAATCTGAGGCAGACAGAGATTAAGTGATTTGTCCAGGGTCATGTAGGTGATACTTATATCTGCAGCTGGATTTGAGCTCAGATCTTCCTGCCTTCAAAGGCAGCTAGTTGGCACAGTGGATATAGTGCTGGGCCTGGAATCAGGAAGACCTGAGTTCAAATCCAGCTTCAGACACTTACTAGCTGTGTGACCCTGGGCAAGTTGCTTACCTCAGTATCCTCATCTATAAAATGGCAAACCACTCCAGTATCTTTTCCAAGAGAACCCCAAATGGGGTCATGAAGAGTTGGATACAACTGAAAAACGACTAAACTAAACTTCCTGACTTTAGTCCAGCACACTAATCACTAAGCCACCTAGCTAACTCTCCTAAAGAGTTGTCTAGGGCTCTGAGAGGTTAAATGATTTGCCCAGGGTTGAACTACCAGCATTATCAGAGATGGGTCTTGAGTCTAGGTCTTACTGACTTTGAGGCCAGCTTTACCATCACTATACCTCGCTGTTTCTCAAAGCAATGAATAAATCAGAGAACATTTATTAAACACCTACCACATCCCAGCCACTGTGCTAGGTGCTAGGGATACATGTACAAAAGTGAGGCAGTCCCTGTCTTCAAGGAACTTACATTCCACTGGGAGGATACAATGTGGTCACAGATAAGTAAAAACAGGATGTTCACAACACAAATATATTGGCAGGGTTGGCACTATCAACTGGGGGAATCAGTGATGATCTTTTGAAAGAGATTGCACTTGATCTGAGTCTTGAAAGTCCAGAAATCGAGGAGTAGAAGGTCAGCCTTCCACCTATGGCTCAGAGATGGCAGATGGAACATCGCGTAGGTGTCATTTTGGCTGGAGTATAGAGTGCATGAGGGGGGATCATATGCAGTTGAATATGATTGGAGGCTGGGGTAAGATTATAAAGGGCATTAAATTGTGAATGGGAAAGTTTATATTTTATCTTAAAGTCAATGAGAAGTCACTGCAGTTTTTTGAGTAGCAGAATGATATAGTCAGGTTTGTGCTTTAGGAATATCCATTTGGCATTTGTATGGAGGGTAGATCGGAGAAGGGGTAGAAGAGAGCGGCACACCATGAAAAGGCTCTTCCAATAATCCATGTAAGAGGTGATGAAGGCCTGGACTAAAGCTGTAGTGGTGATAGAGAGAAGGGGACAGATGCTGGAGATGTTGAGAAAATAGAATCAACAAGACTTGACAATTGATGGGGGGGAGGGAAGGAAGAAGAGAGGAGTTGACAGTGGTTCTGAGACTGGGAGCTGAGTAACTGGAAGGATAAAGATAGCGATGCCCTCAGCAGAAATAAGGCAATTTAGGTGAGAAATAGAAATAATGGTTTAGGAGGAAGGACAATGAATTTTGTTTTGGACATGTTTAGTTTGAGAGCGTTCCAATAAGGAACTGTCTCCATCGAAAGGACATTCAGGTGGAGATGTCTAGCAGGCAGTAGGAGAAAGAATAGATACATGTATATTTGGTTGTGGGGAGGGGTGGAATATAAGGGAATAAAGGATTGAATAAAACTGAATAATGACATTTTCCACTTTCACCATGTTTCCTTCAAGCTGCATGTTCAGCTGAAATCCTCCGGTCATCTATTCAGCTTTGAGAAACATTCCAGGGCTACTGTTATCATCTGGGCTAGATATCCCAGCTCTTTCTGGTGTTAGCTCATCAAGGCAGCTCAGCAGACTCCACAGTCCAAGCACTCCTTGACTGATGGATTGCTGTGAGAGACACTCAGTGTAATGGAGATAGAGCTGTCCTCAGAGACCCAAGGACCTCTTGGGAGGGCTAGAGTCTTTGGGGGACCCGCCACCATCGTGGCGGGAGCCTTGTATCTCCCCATTTCTTTGTGGAATGGAAGACGAGGCTGGATGAGGTCAATCCTCAAATGGAAGTCTACTGGGCTGTTTTTAAATTGCTTGCACTTGACTGCTGTGACCACCTAAGGACATACTTGTGTGTACGTTTAGTTTGTGAAGAGAGGTTTTGCTCCAATGGTGTGTGTGTAGGGGGAGGGGGTGTCTTTCCTTGAGTTCTTTTCCCATTAGAATCACAGAACATTAAACCTAAAAGGCATCTGAGAGTCCAACCCCCTCCTTTATCAGGTGAGAAAAATCAAGGCAGAGGGCCAGGTTTAGAATTAGAAGACTTGGGTTCTGATTTTGCTGTTGTCTCTTACTACCAGGGTGACCTTGAGAAAGTCACTTAAACTCCCTCAAATTCATCTGTGAAATGAGTTTGGTGGGACTAGGTGATGTTTGAGGCTGAATGATCATGTTACGTTGTGGATCCTTTCAAGTATGAATTGGACTAGGTGGGTGCTGAGGTATCATCCAGCTCTAAAACTCCATGACTGTCCTTCCTAGCTTCTTAAGGTGATGGAGGCTGGCACTCATGTGCCAATGCAGGGTTTTGCTTTGCACACATTTTCACATTCGTTCTTCTGAATGACGGCCTTCAAGGTGGGTCCTCCTGAGGGAGGGAGGGAGGGAGGGAGAGAGAAACACAGAGAGAGACAGAGACAGATATAGAGACAGGGATAAAGATAGACAGAGACAGATGGACAGAGACACAGAGAGAGACAGACACAGACACACAGACACAGACACAGACAGACATGCACACACAGATTAAGTGACTTGCCTAGGGTCACATAGCTACTAAGTACCCAAGACAGGATTCAAACTCAAGCTTTCCTGACTCCAAATACAAAGCTCTAACCATAGTACCTCAAGCTAAAAATGACTTTTTTTAAAAAAAAAAATTGAAGAAGGTATAGTCAGCCATTTCAAATGTGAAACCCTTGGTGACAGTCAGGAAACCTTCAGGCCTCAGTGATATACAGACTAGGTAACTTAACGGTACACGGTCTCTCATTATTCAATCTGGCTTGGTGCAGGCCCACTCATTAATCAGCTCCTAACCAGGTTGTCCCTCCTTCCCAGGTTAGCTGGCTCACTGCTCTAGCCCTTCTCCTTTCACTCTGGACTTCCTTGACAGCGTCCCTTTATTTCTATCTCCGATCCAATTTGCCACCATTTTTCTTAGGTCACTTGATGATTTAGGAATCTAGTTCTTTCTCTCTGTGCCCCGCTTCTATCCCTTGCTGTCAGGCAGAAAATGATCTCTTCTCAGATATAAGAACTACACAATCACAGCTGACATCGCTACATCACTTTACAATTTGCAAAGCACTTCACACACATCAGACCTCGGTCAAACCATCTGACTTCCTTGGGCCTCAGTTCTCTCATCTGTAAAGTGGAGGTGCTGAATCAGGTGGCCTCTAAGGTCCTTTTAAGCCCCAAATCTTTGGACCTATCCTCTCGTTTAATCCTCAAGACAATCCTCTTATTTAGGTGCTGTTATTCCCATTTTACAGATGAGGAAAGTGATGCAGAGAAATTAAGTGACTTGCTTAGGACCCACAACCATATTTATGTGTCTGAAGTTGGATTTAACACCAATCTGCCTGAGTGCAAAGCCAGCACTGTTTACAGTGCCCTCATGTGCCTCTCAACCCCTAAACTGAGGGTCACAGAAGATCCCAACTCTGTCCAGAAATGTCCACTCCTCGAAGATACTTCTTATCCCTCCCCTAAGGGTCTCTTTGGATCCTTGGTCCAGTCATAGAAATCTTCCTCAATCAGCCTTTATTTTTTCTGGGTGCACACTCACCCCCCAAATTCTGTTTTCAGGCTTTCCTAGCTCAAAACCTCTCTCTCAATGCCTACACCAAAGCATTTTTTTTTCTCCCTCCGGCCACTCCCCCGCCTCTTCTCTCAACTAATGCTATTTTCATCCCTTCTGGCTCAGCCTCCCACCCCTCTACAGCTTTCTCTTCTTTTCTTTCTCTAACTCCTAAAATGCTTTCCTTAATCCCTAGCATAGAGCCCACATCTGGGCCTCTCATCCTCCAATACCTTCTTAGGAGGTCCCCTCCGGATCTCATTGTCTTTTAGGAGCAAACATTAGCATATTTAAAACCTACATTTACATTTTGGAACTTTGTCTCTAGCAAATCCAGTTAAAATTCAATACACATATATTTTTAGGCTTTGGGCCTTCAGCCATATGGACAGGAAATCCCCCCACTCACTCAGATGATAACCTCCTTAACTTTGATCCTTGGCACCCTTTGTCTTTTAGCTCTTCTGCCAGACCCTCCTACTCCTTTATTTTTTTTTTCCTCCTTGTAGGTGTCTGTTGCTTTTCCACAAAGTGGCACAGCCAACAGCTATGAGTTCCATTGTGTTATTACTTTTACCAAATTTTTAAATGGTGGATTTGTTGGTTTCCTATTCTTCTGGTTCTCTCCAAGCACATCTTTTTGACATTATTTTCTAGGGCCTGGGATAGTACCTGGCACATAGTAGACTCTTAATATAGGCTTACAGATTGGTTCTTGAGAAGTCTTGAGTTCATGTAACCCAAATTCTCTGGACATAGCCTTAGAGTTGGAAGGGACTTTGGAGGTTCATACGATCATAGATTGAAAGGCAGAAGGGAACTGGAAGGTCATCTAATTCAATACCTTCACTTTACAGATGAGGAAACATGGTGCAATGGTTACCATTCGGTGGTTCACAAACCCTTTGGCTTTTCCTACAATGGTCCTAGGGGTTCATGCTAAAATTTCTATGATGATGCCTTACACGGTAAATAATTGTAAGGAGTATGTATAAGTAGTATATTAAATTTTGAAGGGGATTCAAAATACTTTTTTGTTGTTGAAAGGGGTTTGCAAAAATGTTGTGAACCATTGGAAAGGGTACTGGACTTCATATCAAGACAGACTGAGATTCAAGTCCACCATCAGAACTTTCCTAGCTGTGTAACCCTAGGCAACCTATAACCTCTATGAGTCTCAATTTCTTTGACTATAAAAAGAAGGGATTGGTAATGTGGAAATGTGTTTTGCTAGAGAGAGAGAGAGAGAGAGAGAGAGAGAGAGAGAGAGAGAGAGAGAGAGAGAGAGAGAGAGAGAGAGAGAGAATCATTGTCTTTTTTAATGGAGAAATAAGAACAGAAGGAAGGCTAGAAAAAATCCGGAGAAGCAGAACAGCTTTGAAAGCTACAGGTTGCTCTTATTATATACTTAAGAATAGAATCCAGAGAGGTACATAATAGAGACCTGCAGTTTCATGTAAAATCCTCTTATTTTGTTCTACTCTGTAAATACAAATGCTCATTCTGGTGTTTGTCGAATTCAGAACAAACATAAAAATTAATTAAAATCAATGAGGGGGTTGGATTTGATGGCCTCTTAGGTCTCTGCAGGCTCTGTCGAAGATCCTGTGATTCCCCAAGGTCACAGAGGTAGCCAGGGGCAGAGCCTGCGGGTTCCAAAGCTATCACTCTTCCCATTGTTCTAGGCAGCCTCTCAGGAGGGGGTAGGGGTGGCTCAGATATTCTGAGTGGCTAAGGGCTGGTGAACAATTTTAGCAGATTGCGCCTATCGGCTATGCCTAGCTAGTATCATAGATTTAGATGCAGGAGGGACCCGCATTCTCTGAAACCGGAAGCTCACGTTCCTCTCCAACCTTAACTCCAGCATAGCACAATCCAGAAAGCACTGGGTTTGGAATAAGAGGGCCTGGCATAGAATCCCAAGACTGCTTGCTACCTCTTTGCTGTTAGTGTCCCAGCGTCCTGGACTTCGAGATGAAAAGGATGTCCCTCTTCCAGACCTCAGTTTGCACATTGTAAAATGAGGGCATGGGGGAGTGGATTAGACCAACTCTACAGCCTCTTCATATTGCTGAGGGCTGAGAGGTGGGGGTTAGGGAGATCCAGATCCTCACTTATAAGGTAGGCAGCAAAGCAGAGTAGTTTAGAGGGATAGACCTGGAAGCTTTGAGATCATGAGGAAGTCACTCAGCTTCTCAGAGATTCACGTTTCTCATGCATAAAATGGTGAAACTAATGTTTGAGCAGCTCTGTGGTGCAGTGGATAGAGTCTTGGACTCAGAATCAGGAAGTCCTGAGCTCAAATCCTTCCCTGCATATTTATTAGCTGGGTGACCCTGGGCAAGTGACTGAGCCTCAGTTTCCTCATTTGTAAAATAAGGTGGCTGGACTTAATGACTTCTAAGGTCCTTTCCAGCTCTACATCTATAATTCTATGACTGGTAATTCCTAGTGAGAAAAGGACCACAGAAGCTATAAGATTTTATTGGAATGTGAATGATTATTGTTAAGACCTTTTTTTTTTTAAATAACTAGCTCAAAGGATCTGCACACAGGAAGACTTCAAAACATGGCTGGTGATGATAGCAGGGGCATGAATTCCCAGTAGCCAAGGTGATATAGTCCCTAATTGTTCTGAGCCTACCTCACAGGGTTGTTAGAAGAATCACGTGATGATGAAAATAATCACGCAGAATTCTGAAGTGCCTTAAGATATACCAAGTACTTTTCTCTCAGCAGCCCTATGAGGTGGATATGACAATGGATTCTACTTGTTATTATGTATGAGCTATTTCCTGTTGTATTATTTCATTAGTCCTTCCTACATTTGACTGATTAATGGAGTCCTCAGTCCAAATTTTTGTACAGGAAATTGGCTTAAAATATGAGTTCTTCACCTCTTTTGTGCCATGAATCCTTTCGGCAGTCTGGTGAAGCTGACTGGACCATTGCTCAGAATAGTTTTTTTAATGCATAAAAATACAAAAGATTGCAAAGGAAACCAATAACATCAATATATAGTTATCAAAATATTTTACAAAACAAGTTCACAGGGGCAGTTAGGTGGCACAATGGATAGAGCACCGGCCCTGGATTCAGAAGGACCTGAGTTCAAATCTGGCCTCAGACACCTAACACTTACTAGCTGTGTGACCCTGGGCAAGTCACTTAACCCAATTGCCTAACCAAATTAAAAAAAAAAGTTCACAGACTTCCTTCCTCCCCTTAAAATAAATTACACCTATATCATTTTGCTTTTGAGGCAAAGATCTAGAATTGGAAGGGACCTCAGAAGCCATCTAGTCCAAGCACTTCATTTTACAGATGAGGAAACTGAGGCCTCTTCTTGGTCAATTTTTGTCAAAGGACATCCACAGCCTTCTAGTCTCATGCCACCCAATAAGCACCATCATTCTGGCAATGGTTGGCCAGTTCAAGGGCAGGTACTGAGGAGTCCTGAGAGGGTAACTCAGGGTGGTTATTTTGTTAGTGAAGTCTATATTTAAAAGGTGATTTTGAGGGTAGTGTTTTTTTTTTGTGGCAGGGGGAGAAGCAATGGGGGATGCAGGGAAATACTGAGTGATACAGAGATTGGTGTCCGGGGCACCTGCAAGACAGAGGTGGAAAATTTGATGAGGATTGGTCTAGAGCTTCACCTCTTACTCCAGAGTCAGTCATTCAGGGAAGCCTGAACAGTGGGCTCTGCTGTTTTGGCCATCCGAGAGATTGCAGGTGGCCATCATAGCTTGACAGCTCCACTTGTTGACTGGCACAAGGTCCGTTCCCCTTGAGTGCCCCATCCCTTCTCCTAAGGTCTCACTCGTCTTGGCCAGCTCTGTTCTGGGACTTTGAACAGCCCTGACCTGTTCTTGTTCCAGGGACAGAAAGTTCACAGTAGGAGGGGAGGGTTTGGCATTTGCTTCACAAAAAGAAGAGGAGAAAGTGGCATAAGTAGACTCTGTATATGTGGGTGGGAGGGAGCGGAAGTCAGAGAGGAGGAAGATGGAGTTGGTGGGTAAGACTACCAAAGCCTCTATGTCAAAATTCCCCCACCCTCAAATCAGTTGTGGATTTGAGGCTGGGGCAAGTATAATTGTAATATATGCTAATGTGTTTTTGATAGATGGGTAATTTGGTAGGCTTGTTGACACACTCCAGAGTGGAGCCCTGGGTGACTCTTGGGAGAGGTGACTGATGTGAATATGTATATTATATGATGTCTATGTCTATGTATAATATAGGATGTGAAACGTAGGTACTTTGAGAGCAGGTTAGGGTAAGAAGAGAACACTGGTAAAAAGACAATAGGATGATTTGATGCCAATTGGAGGAAAAGAATACCCACTAATTGACCAGGCATGTGTTATACTCATCACAAAAAAGGGCTACTGAAGGAGTGGCTGGAGGCAATCATGGCAGAAAGCTACCAGGCAGCATTGTAGCCTCTGGCAGTCCTCTCTGTCCCCCCATTTCAGGTTGGAGGCTAGGGTAGGTCAGGGTGTTGGGGAACATGCCCATCATGGTCCCAACTCTGACCTTGTCACCAAAACAGGAGGTCCAGAGTACTTCAACGTGAAGAAACTTGGGCTGAGGTAGGAAGGGTCCACTCAGCCTTTATTAAGCTTTCTTGACTAACTCAGCCCCATGACCATCTTTCTCCAACTTTCTATTCAACCAAAAACACATTCAGTAAACTCCGTTTATCTGCAGCCCAGACAACCTGAAAGTTCAAGTAACTGCACATTCTGTGCTCTGATTTTATGATAAATAGATACATGGCAAGGACGTCCTTAGAAACCAGCTTCTAAGGACTTGTGCTGGGGTCAATATGGGCTCAACCTTCTAGACCTGAGGCAGTTAAGAGATAGTGGCAAGAATGCCAGACTTGAAATCAGGAAGACCTGAATAAGAATCCTGACTCTGGTACTTATTAGTTGTGGGACCTTGGGCAAGAGGCTTAACCACTGGTCTACTGGTAAATGTTTAACAACTGGGGAGGGGGAGGGGGGAATGTACACATGGCATACTTGTAAGTTTAATGTGCATTATTAACATTTTCTCTTATTGCTTTCTTAAGGCTAGACAATCAACAAAGTAATAATTTAAGTCCTGATTTATAGTGTTTGCTGCCTTCCAAGGTATAGATACTGAAAATATGGGTATTCATACCCTGAAAATTTAAATTTAACAACTGGCTCCCCCCTAGACCCCTGGCAGCTTAATCTTTCTGAATCTCATCTTCCACATCAGTAAAAAGATAGTAATAATACACGTGGTGGATTCTTTCTTCTTGGGGGTGGTCTTCAAAGAGGCGGGACAATACCTTATCCAGTATGTTATAGCTGGGGAGGGTCCTTTCATGCATGGGTTAGACTAGATGGTTGCTCAGTTCTCTTCTAACTTTTAAATGCTGTGAAAACTATCTGCCCCACTGGTTGGTCATGGGGTAGGTAAGTGATTTGTAAATCTTAGAGTGCTATGTAACTGTGTTATCAGTATTATAGTCATTATTATTATTATTCATCCAGAATCATAGATTTGTAACTGGAAGAGAATCTGTCTAGTGCAGATGTTTATTTTACAAATTGGGAAACTGAGATCTGAAGAGGTTAAGGGTCTCATCTAAGGTCACACAGACAGCAAGGGTCAAAGACGACATTTTGAACCTGGGTCCCCTGATTTCAGAAGAAGTGAGCAATCTTTTCCACATTACTGACACTGGCCAATGCTCAATTGCAGACACATTTGTTTAAACATGAACTGTGTGAAAGACATTGTAGTAGGCCCTGGAAATGCAAAGATGAAAAACAGCTTAGCACTTGCCTTTAGAGAGCTTCACATCTACCGCATACTGTTGAAAGAATGATACAGGGGCAGTTAGGTAGTGCAGTGGATAGAGCACTGGCCCTGGAGTTAGGAGGACCTGAGTTTAAATCCAGCCTCAGACACTTGACACTTACTAGCTGTGTGACCCTGGGCAAGTCACTTAACCCCATTGCCTAGCCAAAAAAAAAAAAAGGAAGGAAGAAAGAAAGAAAGAAAGAAAGAAAGAAAGAAAGAAAGAAAGAAGAAAGAAAGAAGAAAGAAAGAAAGAAAGAAAGAAAGAAAGAAATACAAACTCTCAGTTAATTAAAACACTCAGTTAACTGGAACTCCCCATTCCCTGATCATGTTGAGTAAACAGGATCTGGCTACACACACACACACACACACACACACACACACACACACACACACACACACACACACACAAACTATGTCCCATTGTTCCTGGTATGATTATATATTGCCATAAGATTTTTTATTCATTGTTTGTTTGGTCTTTGTAAGCCACTTCTTCCTGTGATGAACACTCGAAGGGGAATGTCAGACAAAAGCCCCTCTGCAGTTAGTTTTGCTACTTCGACCATCGAAGAGAAGGAAGGTGGTTTAAAGACCACAGCTTCTGATTTAGAGACTGTGGCCTGGGCCCTTTGCCTTTCCCCTGTACTTCTATGCTGAGTCATTTCAGTCCCAACGCTCTAAGTCAGCCAAGTTAAACATACAGGTAAATAAATTATAGGTGCTCAGCTTGGCAACAGGTTCTCGGCCCAAAAGATTGACAAGTGGGCCTCTTTTGTTTTGTTTCCACCCCTTCCACCCCACAAGTTAGCTGTCCCTCTTACCTCGGTCCTGGGGGGATGTGGAATCCTTTCTAACTGGCCTCCGGGCACAGTCTAGGATTATATGTTTATAATGGGAAGGAATTGTAGATGCTGTCTAGTCCAATTCCCCCATTTTATAGATGAGGAGATTGAGGCCTAGGGATGACTAAGTGACTTGCCCAAGGTCACTCAACCAGTAAGAGTCGAAGGTGGGATTTGAATCTGGCCATGTCTTCTTGGCTCAGTCCGCTATATCACACAATCTTCGCTCTTCCCCACCCTTTCATTCCTGATTACAATATACTTTGTTGTATCCCCTGAACTGAAATTAATTGCTCCTTCTCCTGGACTCAATTATATTCAATAAATACTTATTAAGTACCTACAAAGTATCATGTATTAGGCTCTATGGGATACAATTTGGAAACAAAAGAATAGCACCCCTCAGTGAGCTTACATTCTACTAATTGGAAACACACACACACACACACACACATACACACACATACATACACATACACACACATGCGCACACATATACACATACACACACATATACACACACGCACAGATATAAAATATATATCAAAATACTTTCTGGAAGAAGTGTTAATAATTGGGAGGTTGAGGAAAAGCCTGTGGTAGGAGCTGGCACCTGGGCAGGGCTTAGAAAGAAGCTAGGCTTTCTGTGTGGGGCAGGTGAGGAGGGATTGCATTCCGGATTTGGGGGTGGGGTTGGCGATGTCTTGACTTCTGACCAGAATATTCTAAACTTCACAGTTTGGGGCCCTGAAACCCTGAGGCCTGGGTTCTGCAAGAGGCTTCCCCTCCCTGTCCCTAGGCTTGAATCTCTAACTGCCTCTAAATCAACCTCAACTAATTTTCGCCTGGTTGCTTAGTGCAGCTGCTGCCCTCAGTTCAGTTCATCCCTCTTCCCCTCCCCCTCCAAACTCCTTAGTTCCCCACCCACCCAGTCACCATCCCTGCCCCCACACCTGCCCATCTGTCTCCTATTACTGTTCCCAGTGAATTCCAGCTTCTTACAATAATCAAACACCTGCCAGACCCACAATGTCCTATCACAGCCTCTTCTGTTCTTTAGGTACAATTTATTTGTACACTTCTAGGACTGAGGATGGTTATCACCACTGCTACAGACTGTAAGCACCTAGGGGGCAGGGATTGTACTTTTTTTTTTTAAATCACATCACTTAGTCCTCTAGTCATGAGGTCAGACACATAGTAGGTGCTTAAGCACTCAAGGAAATAAAATAAATTCAGTTGGAGACCTTAGCCCAAATGCAGAGAATCACAGACTCCCACGAGTGGACAAGAGGCTCTTCAAGTATAAGTCTTAGAGTTAGCGTAGATCTGGATTCAAATTCTGCCTCAGACACTTACTATAGGTGTCCCCTCCCTGCATAATCTGAGCTTCAGTTTCCGAATCTGTAAAAGGGGTGTAGATTCAATGGTCCCTAAGGTTCTTTTCAGTTTTCTATAGCTTGCTTGTACATATTTCTTTGTTTTCATGTGTCTTCCCTATTAGATTGTGAGTTCTTTGGGGTCTTTCGCTTGTCTTTGACTTAGCATAGTTCTCCAGAGAAAGCCTTAGAGGAAGCCTTAGAAAGCCTTCACCTTAGGGGAGAACCTTGAAATTGACCACAGTTTTGACAACCAGTACTAGAGACCTTCCTGGCACTCCAACCCTCCTCCTTTCTGCCTAGCTTAAAGATCCCACTGGGATGTTGGGTATGGACTTCCATGGGGTTTGGGCATAGCCCACTCCCACACTACAAAAGCTAGGGTCTCTGGGGGAGCAAAACCAGGTTCTTTATTACCATCACTAGATATGGGAGCTTCGAAGACTGGAGCAAGCACAGTGGAGAAGTAGGGGCCCTTTTCTTTCAAGTCTCTAGGTAGCTTTTTTAGGTTTTTGGCTTATTTGGCCTCAGGATGACTGCTGAAGGGTAAGGAGGATAACTTGGCTGCAGGATTCCTGGAACTGTGCCAAGTAATCCATCTGGGGGGACAGGGGGACCTGGAGGTGATGGAGGGGAGACGAGCTTCCAACATGCCTTCCTGACAGCTGGTCATTGCTAAGTATACCCCCATCATTCCTGAGAGGCAGTGTTGCCTCGTGGATAGAGTGCTGGCCTTGGGCTTTGGAAAACCTGACATTCAAGCCCAGTTCCGATAAGTGACTCTGGGCATGTTGCTTAGCTTCTCTACACCTCAGTTTCCTCGTCTACAAAATGGAGAGGGGTTGCAATTAGAGAAGGAATTCTTACCCTTTTTTGTTTCATGAGCCCCTTCTCAGAATATTTGTAAAATAAAAATAAATAGGATTAAGTGGAACCCAATTATATTGAAAATAAAGATGAAATTATTTTCCCATCCAAGTTCATAGGTCTACTGAAGTCTATCCACAGACCCCTTGGATGGTCTATGGACCCCATGGACCCCTATGAACCCCAGGTTCATAACTCCTTGTCTAGATGACCTCTAAAGTTGATTCCTATTCTGTATTGATCTTAGGTGTGTAAAATACTCTGCAAACTTTACCTCTCCTCCTCCTTCTCTCATTATTGTTGCTATCATCCCTCCTACAAGTTTTAGGGAGACATTACCCTTCTCTGGGTTACAGAGTAAGAAACCAAGACATGATTAAAAGTTGGGGTGTTGGGGGGAGGCATGCTTTGGGCAGATCATATCTCTCCTTGTCCTCTCCAAGGGGAGTGAGCAGGGGCTCTGGATACCTCTTCTCCCTCAGGGATAGTCTCATGGGAAGATGGAACCCACCCTGAAGGGGTGAGGAGAACACACCTTGTGAGATACTATGGAGCCTGCCAGTCCTGGGACTTCACAAACTGGGGAGACATTTCATTTCTCCAGAAATGTGGGGGAAACTTAGCTCTCAGCCTGAACACTAAGACATATTGGGAAACTGAGGCTCAGAAAGTTGAAGCAATTTGCCCATGATCACACAAGTAGTAAGGGGAAAGGTGTGGATTTGAACTCAGCTCTCATGACTCCAAGTTTAGCCCTCTTTCCATTATGCCATCTAGGTGAAATTAAAATTGGCAGTCATGATATGTCAGTGAGTCAAACCTAGGCAAACAATTTCAATACATCAGAAGAATGGAAGATTATGAATCTAAGGCAAATCCCTGCCTCATATAGGGCACATCTGACATGCTTAGATATTCATAAAATGTTAGAGTTAGAAGAAACTTAGAGATCCTCTGGTGCAACCTTTGATTTTATGGATGGGTAAACTGAGATCTAGGGCATTGACTGGAGTAAAAGAAACCAGTAAAAGCTTTCTAGGGCTTCATTATTTTCCAGCTTCCTCAAGGCTATGGAAATGCAGCTCTCTTCTCTCTCCTCTCTCTCTCTCTCTCCTCTCTCTCTCTCTCTCTCTCTGTGTGTGTGAGTGAGAGAGAGAAAGAGAGAGAGACAGAGAGAGATACACAGAGACAGAGACAAAGAGATGGAAAGAGAAACAAAGAGAAGAGGAGAGAACAGAGAAATGGAGAGAGATAGGAGGGAGGAGAGAGAAGGGGGAGAGGGAGACAGAGACAGAGGAAGAGACAGATTCAAAGAGAGAAAAAGAGAGAGAAGGAGGTGACAGAGACAGATGCAGAAATAGAGACAGAGACTATAGGAAAGAGACAGAGAGAAACAGACAGACACATACACACACACACATACAGAGAGAGAGAAGTACGGGGGCCTCCAGCCTAATGATAATTTACCCTCATCAGGGATGTTGTGGATGGAATTTAAGCATCAGGCAGAAGTTTGGAATAAATGATGTCAAGGTCTTTCCTAATGCCCAGGTTCTATGGAAAGAAGTCACAGGGACATGAGTTTTTCAGGTCATAGCATCATAGATTTAGACCTGAAAATGACCTTCAAGGCTGTCAAGCCCAAGCCTCTTATTTTACAGATGAGGAAATTGAGGAAGAGAGCAGTGAAGTGACTTGCCCAGGATTACACAGGCAGTAAGTGTTTCAGGTAGGATGGTGATGGGGTCCAGGTGAGAAGACCCAGGTGCTTTTTTTGGAAAAAAAAAAGAAAAAGAAAAAAAAAGATTCATCCTCACTCTAAGCTTGAAGGTTCATTGAAACTCACAGCTGCTCCATTCCTAGAAGTCACTGTATTGGGGCCCTTCCTGGGACAGGGGCGACAGGGTTAATTTAAAGGGCTGGGGGAGGCAAAGAAAGGGCTTGAAACCACATGGTGAAGCCAAGCCAGATTAATAGAGAAAGAGAGAGGGGGGTAGACCATTAGGAAGACAAAGAGAAAATCATGCTGGAGCAATAGAGAAGGAAATCTAATATCAACTAGGGAAAAATAAATGGAGATTAGGGCAAACAAATTAGCTTTAATGGGTTCAATGCTAATACAAGAATAACAGCCGAGCTGTGAATGCCTTTGAGGGGAAGATGGGATATAGAACCTGAGCAGTCATGCAGGCAATAAAGATTACAGAGGGAGGGGAAAATGGCTGGCCAAGGAAGCTAGGGAGAGAGGAGGACAGAAGGTGAAAGGGAGAGAGCTGGAGAGGGTGATGTGCACTGGGTGGGATGGGAGCTGTGGGAAGGAGAGGCAAGATGGAGGTAGAGAAGGGGCTGAACAGGGGAGGAGACAATCCCAGGAGGAAGCTGAGAAAGGAGAAAAGCGTAGAAACAAAGGCAAACAAGGTGATTGGGCAAAATCCAGAACAGAGAAAGAAAAACCAGGGTTGATGGAAAAGGGAGGAGAGGGGAGGGAGGGGGGAGGAGAGAGAGAGAAAGAGAGAGACAGAGAGACAGAGAGACAAAGACACAGAGAGAGAGAGACAGAGACAGAGAGAGACAGACAGAGAGACAGAGACAGACAGAGACAGAGATAGGAACAGCCAGAGACACAGAGACACAGAGACAGAGACAGAGACAGAGACAGAGGGTGTGTGTGTGTGAAGGTGGCAGGGGAGAATAGGAAGATAGAAAAGGAAGGAGAATAGTGGAAAGAGGAGACTTAATAGGGAATGGGTTTGGATTGGACTAGGTAGATGCTGAGGGTCCTTGTGTGAAATTCTGTGATTCTGAATTAAAGCTGTGGGAGAACCCCCAACAAAGATAAAAGCAGGGCAAAGAAAAGGGACTTTGATCAAAATGAAAAGGCAAAGAGGGTGGTGAAGGGTGGCTTCTGTAGAGGGCTATAGCTGGTAGCAAGCTATAAAGATGGCTCACATTAAGGTTGGCAAAGCACTTTATGTACTGGGAGGTAGGCACTGTTATTATTCCCATTCTACAGATAAGGAAACTGGGACTCAGAGATGTAAAACAACTTGTTCAGGGTCACACAGCTAGCAAGTATCGGAGGCAGGTTTTGCACTCCTCTCTTTTGGACTCCACACTGCTGGTAGGATATGGGGTGATAGGCTCATGGAATGTTTCCAACTGGAAGGGATCTCAGAGACCATAGAGTCCAATGTGCCCATTTTACAGGTGAGGAACCTTGCTCAGGATCCTGCCATAGTGGTAGAAGTAGAGGTTAACCCCAGGATCCTCCACACATTAGGCTGCGTTTCTTTTTAGAGATATCTGTGTCATCTGGCTCTCTGTGCTTCTGTTAACATCAATGCTGTGGCTTCCTGGCCCTTACTCTTCTCAGCTAGGACTGAGGGACCCTGATCCCATTTTTCTCCTGGTTGCTCCTAGGGATAAGTTTTTGTTGGGCACATTTTCAAAAGGATTCTTGCCTAGATTTTATTTGGATTAGAGGGCCTTACAGGCTTCCCCCAACTCTGAGATTCTGCGATTCCATGACCCCCCCCAAGCACATACACACACACATACACAAGCACACACACACATATACACAAGCACATACACGCACAAGCACATACATGCACATACACACAAGCACGCACATACACACATACAAGCACACACACATACACACCTGGCATTGTGCTAGGGGAAAGCAAAGACCCAACCCCTCCTCTGGAGAGGGGGCCCAGTGTATAGGAAAGAGTGCTAGGTTTGCTGCCAGAGGACCTAGGCTTGAATTCTGACTTTGTTACTGACTGCCTAGGATCATCGGGCCATAGGATCTTAGGGGAAGAGTTGGCAGGGAACTTGTAGGTCATTGAATTTAACCTCCTCATTTTACAAGCTAAGAAACTGAGGTCCAGAAAGGTTAAATGCTATATTTGTCCAGGGTCATCCAGTTAATTGGCATCTGAAGCAAGAAGCAGGGTTTTCTCTCCAGGTGCAGTGCTGTGTTCTATGAGACCTTGGCTAAGTCTCTTCCCTCCTCCCTAGCTTTGTTTCCTTTCTGTAAAATTGAAGGGGGGGGGTGAGCTCAGACTAGCTGATCTCTAAGGTCTTTTCCAGCCCTGACCCCCATGATCTAGTGTAAATGAAAGGCCACCTATTATCAGTGTCCAGGAGAACAATATGGGTCCCAGGGTGAGACGTATTGAGTTTAAGGATACAGCAGGGGAGGAGAGAATCCCAGGAGGAAGGTGGGAAAGGAGAAAAGTGTAGATTAATGTGTGGTTTTAGGCAACAGGTCCAAATATAACCCAGCAGCAGAAGCAAGAGCTGAGGAGCTGGTGGGTTGGGACTCCTGACTTCAATTCTGCTTTGCTTCAATGAACAAGGAGGCACAGAGGAGAGTACAGCAGCCTGGGCTGATGTAATCACAGAGACCCAGCCCAGGAAGAAATTAATAACTAGTGATGTCACAGGCTTGATGGGGAAAGTTCCCCTGGCTCCTAATGACTTCTTAGGCCCCCAATCTGGTGGGCCTTGCCCTGAGACTTGGGAGGGTGAGAGAGGGAGAGGAGAAGAAGATCAAGGGTTCTAGAGAGAGTCCTCTCGTGTGGTAGTGGGGAAGCAACCAGAGTTCTAAAGCTGGATGGGAACCCAAGGGCCATATAATCCAATCTATTCATTTTACAGATGAGGAAACTGAGACCCAGAGAAAAGTTAAGTCAGTCACCCAAGGTGATATAGAGGATGAGTAATAGAGTTAGGATTTGAACTCAGGCCCTGTATCTTCCAAGTCCAGTGCTTTTTCCACTACTCCCCTAGAAGGGGGAAGCAGGGCATGTTTCCTCTCCATCCTCCCCCTCCTTCCCATGGCCCCTTTCCTATTCAGTCTGAGAAGCCTCCAGCAAAGAGATGAGTTTTTTTTTTCTTGAGGTCTCTGACTAAGGGTGGAAACTTAAGTCACTTAGAAGAGGACGTTCCCAGTGCAGGGTGTGTAAAAATGAGAAAGAAAGAATGGGAAAATAAAAAAAAAACCAACCCGGAAAGCAAGGATGGGACAAAATAAAGGCAGCCTGAGCGCCAGGACTCTACCAGGGGACTGCTGGGCCACAGGGGACTACCTGGGGAAGGGCCTTGGAGAAGACCTTGGGGAGCTCATGTAACAGAGGGAGACCCAGGTGGGAGCTCTGGGGAGGGGCTTATTTGCCAGGTATTATTGGAGTATCTCCACCGCTTTCATTGTCCAGCATAACCACCAGGCTGGAAAATATGAATCTGGTAATTAAGCAATTATGAGACTTGGGAGTTTGAGGAATTTGAGAGGCATTATATTTTTCAGCAATGTGTCCTCAATGTCTCTTGGACTCTTCCTTCCCCCAACTGTAACTTCAGGCTGTCCCCACATCCTTACTTTTCTGTTCTCCTTTCCTTTATCTTCTTCCTTGCAGATTTAATCTACTCACATTTTTCTGAAAGAATAACTTCGGAATCTACTCCTACAGTTCTGACATCTTTCCTGAGCCTCAGTTCCACATTCACAACTGCCCCCTTCGTTTCTGTACCTCTATGGATGTGGTGCTGTATCCTTACACTCAACATATCTCACCCTGGGATCCATAGTGTTCTCCCAGACACTGTCAATGGTGCTACCATTCGTAGTCTTCCCAGTCACTTGTGTTAAAAAACGAACCCTACCCCCAAATCAAAGCTCTGACTTCTTCCTTTCGTTCCCCATGATCCTTTGCTTCTGGTGTTTCTATGTCTCAATTTTCTCTATTCCTTCTATTCCCATTACCACCCCTCAAGTATAAACCGTCATCCCATCCAATCTGGATTATTGTGTTTTCTTCCTAACCGCTCTCCCAACCTCTAGTCTATTCCTACACCTGTTTTCTCCTATATTTAAACCCATCCTTCAATGCTTCCTAAAACACCATTCTCATCCTGCTCAGAAGCCTTCAATTGGTTTCCAATTGTCTTCAGGGTAAAGTCTACACTCCTTCATTTGGCATTTGAGGCTCCCCCCCCAACCATTTCCCCCCAACCTAAATTGCAATTTCTCATCAATAACCATTTGTTGTGACTACTATCAATCAGTCAATGAACAAGTATTTATCAAACACTATGTGTCAGGCAATGTGTTGAGCTGGGCAACATGTTGATGCAAAAATAAAATAATAATATTGAACATTTACATAACTCTTTAAGGGTTTCAAAGTACTTTATATATTATCTCATTTGATATTTATAACAAACCTGTGAAATTGGGGCTATTACTATCCCCCACTTTACAGATAAGGAAACTGAGAGCTGAGAGAGGTTAAATGCCTTGCCCAGGGTCACTCAGCTAATAAGTGTCTGAGGCTGGATTTGAACTCAGGCCCTCCTAACTCTAAGTCCAAGACACTTAGTTGCCTCAAAACAAAACAAAACTGTTCCTGCCTTCAAGATGCTTATATTTATTACAGCAGATAACATGTACAAACATCAACATTTGCAAAACATAAAAAATAGCTATATGTGCATATGAAAATATATGTGTATGCATATATATAGTATATAATGATAATTTTGTGGGTGGATCAGGAAAGATCTGTTGTAGAAAGTGATACTTGTGTTATAGGGGGGTGAGTGGGAGGTGAACCATGTAAAGCAGTAGAATGAAGGTTAGTATTATAGTCAAAGGGTCTGTAGATAATCTGGACAGTTAGGTGGTACAGTGGATAGAGTGCTGGGCCTGGAATCAGGAAGACTTTGTTCAATCCAGCCTCAGACATTTACTGCTGTGTGACCCTGGGCAAGTCATTTAACCCTCTTTACCTCAGTTTCCTTATCTGTAATGAGCTGGAGGAGGAAATGGCAAACCATTCCAGTATCGTTGCCAAGAAAACCCCAAATGGGGTCATGAAGAGTCAGACATGACTGAATAACAACTGTAGATAACCTCCTCCATTATTAGGGACCCTCTTGAGCTCTCCCCAGAATGAGGAAGTATTATGGTACAGTAGATTTAGAGTTAGGGGATATGGGTTCAGATCCTGGCTGTGCCACCTATTACCTGTGTGACCTTAGGCAAATCATCTAAATTCTCTGGGTGGCAGTTTCCTTTATGTCACATGAGATGGGACTAGAGGGTCTTGAGACTTGAAACCTAAAGCCCTGTACCTGCTCTAGAATCCTCTGTACCCATTTGTGGGGGAGCTATCTCCCAGTCATTTCCAGCCTTAACCATATTGGCCCCCTCCTGACCTTTTCTTTCTCTGTCTGTTGGCCCCTGTCTGGACCAGTTTCTTGGCCTCTCCAGATTGACCCCATCCTTCCAGATGCAGCCCAAGGCATGCTTTCTCCATCCAGCTTTCCCGGCTCATCCTGGCTGGCCTGCAGGGCTCTCTCCTCCTCCCTCTTCTCCCACTGCCTGTGCCACCCACTCAGCCATTAATCACACACTGCCTTGAGACAGCTTGGTTATCCCCATCTTGAACTGTTATTTAAATCTTGAGCTGTTATTTAATTCCACACATGTTTAAGTCTTGTTTTTCCCCAACTAGATTCGTAAATTCTTTGGGTTGGAAGTTAGAGGGCTTGAGATGCTCTTGTTCATTTGTTGAGGGGGAATCCTGGCTTTGTTCTATTCTATCCTTGGCAGACTTCACCTTTCTGGGCCTCAGTTTCCTCATCTGTAAAATGAGCTGGAGAAGGATATGGCAAACACTTCAGTATCTTTGCCAAGAAAACCCCAAATGGGGTCAAAAGAATCAGACATGACTGAAATGACTGAACAGCAAAGACCCCTTCCATCTCTAAATGCTATGATGCCTTAATCTGTGAGAGCAGTAATGCTGTCTTCTTCATTTTTATACCTCTTCACATCTAGTCAAGGGGCTTGCCCATAGTAGGTGCTCAGTAAATGCTCGTTGATTAGCATTGCTTGAGCATTCATCAAATTTAGTGCTGCCTTGAAGGGTTTGCTGTGAAGTGTAACAGGGTAGGCCTGTGTATAAGAAGGTGGGGAGGGTGGGAGTCAAACTGATTCCGTTCGTCTTGGGACCCACTGCTTGGGTGTGTGGATGCGCGTGTGTGTGTGTGTGTGTGTGTGTGTGTGTGTGAGAGAGAGAGAGAGAGAGAGAGAGAGAGAGAGAGAGAGAGAGAGAGAGAGAGAGGAGAGGGAGGGAGGGAGACAGACAGAGGAGAGGAGAGACAGAGACAGAGAGAGACAGAGGAGAGAGACAGACAGAGAGAAGGAGAGGGAGGTATGGAGAGGAATAGAGAGGAGAGAGAGGGGAGAGGAGAGGAGAGGAAAGGAGAGAAGGGAGGGAGAGAGAGAGAGAGAGAGAGAGAGAGAGAGAGAGAGAGAGAGAGAGAGAACTGAAGCAGTATTTTTAAAACTATATTATCATAGAATCATAGACATAGAACTGGAAGGAACCTCAGAGGCTATTTAGTTTAAGCTCATTTTACAGTTGAGGAAACTGAGGCTGAGGAAGTTAAGTGACTAATCCTAGGTCACACAGACAGTAAAATCTGAGATGGAATTTGAGCCCAGGCTGTAAGATCATAGATTTAGGTTTGAAAGAGACCGTAGGGTCTGTCTAGACCAGCCTCCTCATTTTGTAGAGGAAAAATTGAGATGGAATGGTCAGAGGATCACAGGAGCACAGACTGAGAACCAGAAGGGCCCTTAGACACTGTTGGTCAGACATTTCATCCTTTGGATGAGGAAATTGAGGCACAAAGAAGTTGTCACTTACCAGGGTCAGCCAGTTGGTAAGTGGGGAAGGCCCTCCGACTCCAGGACCTTGCTCAGGACTCCTGCCATTCACTATACCACATTGTGTCCTGTGTTCTATGGAACCTCTAAAACATTAAATTTTTGTACCTAATAATTTAACAGTATAGAGGGATATGTATTGGGGGAGAGCTTGTGATGAAGCTATGGAAGAATATAGTCAGGAATTGTAAAGCCTGGACAGGAATAGATGGATTGTGATATGCATCAGCGAATGGAATGTCCACATCAGTGAGACTGTGGATTCAGGGGTGTGTTGGAGCAAAATATTCAATACAATTCATATGATCAAAAATCTTTACTACAGAGGGAATTTACCAGCTTTTGGTACCAGAATTGGCTTGATTTCTTCCATTTCATTCTGATGTTTTTGCTACTCTCTCTTTTAAAAAAAAACACTATTGCTCTCTTGCTTTTATATCACCTTGATTTTGGAATATTTCCCAGCCCAGTGAGTCATCCTTTGTTACAAAAAAAGTTAAAAAGAAAGAAAATTTCAATAAAACTAACCAATGTGTCAACTGAGCCTAACAGTATATACAATGTTCCACACCCATAGTCCCTTACTTCTCTAAAGAAAGAAAAGAAGGGCAGCTAGGTGGTCCAGTGGATAGAGCACTGGCCCTGGATTCAGGAAGACTGAGTTCAAATCTGGATTCGGACATACGGCACTTACTAGATGTATGACCCTGGGCAAGTCACTTAACCCCCACTGCCCAACCAAAAAAAGAAAGAAAGGAGTTCCAGGGACAAGCAAGGTTATTACAATTACAGTGTTCAGTTTCTTTTTTGTTATTCCCATTTACATTCCAACCCCCTAGTTATTCTGGAGGTCTTTGGGCCCTAGCAGCTCCAAACCTGTATTTAAGTTCCTTCAGTATATTTCAATACTCAAAGTAGTCAAATTTGTTGAAATCAGTAATTCAATGGAGAGGAGCATGGGAGGCGATGATGTTTGTTCTGGTCTCTCTCCCAGCATCCAGCTTTGAGTTAAAATTATGAGAGGTTCACTGAAGACAGGGACTGGCCTTTGCCTTTCTTTGCATCCCTAGCTCTTAGCCAATGCCTGGCATGTGGTGGACTCTTAATAAATGCTCCTTGACCGACATCGAACCTTTAGTTATTGTTCTGTATCTCACATCACTCCCCTCACCACCAGATATGGTGGGTACCAAGAGGAGAAAGGATTCTCTCGGAGTCACACACCAAGTCAGTGGCCAAAGCAGGCCCTGAGCCCAGGAGCCCAGCCTTCCAGGCTGCTGAGCTGCCATTATTTCCTACACATTTTCCAGAGGGTTTGATGGAAGCTGCCAGACCACCCTGGGTCGTCAGAGATGTCAGAATGATTGAATATGATGACCTAGATGAGAGGGAAGGCCAAGAGATTCTGCCAAACTTTAGTGTGATCCAGGTTGATGCAAAGGCCAAGGCATTTTTTTGTTTTAGGAAAATGACAGGCTAAGGGAAGAGTTGCAGAGGAGAAAAGAGTCTAGGTTCAGGAGAGTTCTGGGAAAATGGAACAACACAAATTTTAAAAAAAAGGAACAAATACTATAAAAGAAGAGAGGATTGAAAAGGAAAGAAAGAAAAGAAAAGGAAAGACAGTGGGGTAGCACCTGGGTGATTATGCCCGGGAAGAGTTGGGGACCAATGGGTCTGGCCTCATACATGGGAAGAGCTGCTATGGCCCCTTTGGGTTAAGGAAGGACACCTTGGTTCTAATCCACCTAGCTGGATGTCTTTGGTGGGCATGGTGCATCATATCTCCGGGTCCCTTCCCACCTAAAATGGGGAACTTGGACCAGATGACCTCTTAAATCCCTTCGACCTTGAACATTCTGCAATTCTCTGATAGATCTCTGGGAGGACCCCATTAAAATGTAAATATGCTACCTTAGAGGAGAGGGGAATAACTGGAGAGGCAGTGGTTAGTCCTTAGCATATTCACAGATATCTCCCTTCAGGGAATGCGACTCAGAAGGGTACATTTTGAAGGAGGAAGGACAGTTCTGGAATGATGGTCAGAGAGTATAGGTTGGGGCAGGGTCCCACAGTGGGGAGCCCAGGGCATTCAGGGGCCAGCTTGAGGACAATAGGTTCCTGGGGTGGGGTAGAGGGAGTGGATGGGAAGCCAGCAGAGAGGGCATGCCCACAGTGGTGATGCCAGCCATTTTGCCTCTGCTGGGTTTGAACACCTGTTGAAGTAAGAGGGCTTTACAGGTCTGACTCATTGTGTATTGTTCTTTCACTCCCTGTGTCCTGGGATCTTGGTGCAGGTGACAAAGAAGGCAGAGATATAGGCAATATGCCTCTGCAGTTCCTCCTGGGTCTTACAACCCGGGCTTGCTTTTCAGGTCCTTAGGGAAGCAGACTCCACCTGGTGGGACATCTCTGGTGGATTGGCCAAGGTACTTATCCAGAGTTAATGGAGGTATTCTCTACACTTCAACCCCCAAACTCTCCCCGTTTTGCCACTGGCCCTCATGCAGTATAAAGTCTATAATTCAGGGTGTTGTGCCATCCCCTGAGGATGATCTCACACATTGGTAAAATGCCTTCCAATTTACAAAGCATGATCCCAGGTAAGGTGATATACTGGGAAGAGCCTGGGGTTTTGAGTCAGAGCACCCAGCA
Organism: Phascolarctos cinereus; assembly: GCF_003287225.1. Taxonomy (NCBI): domain Eukaryota; kingdom Metazoa; phylum Chordata; class Mammalia; order Diprotodontia; family Phascolarctidae; genus Phascolarctos; species Phascolarctos cinereus. The sequence goes on from NW_027555625.1 coordinate 39,887,542, forward strand.
GTCAAATCTTTCCTTTGATACTTGGGTAAGTCACTTTTCTGTTCAAACAAAGGGGTTGGGTTAGTCATTCTCTAAGGGCTCTTTCAAATCTTAATCCTGTAACCTCCAGTGGTTCAGGCGACCAACTGTGTTGCAGTCAGAATTGATAATTAGTCAATAATTCCATGATCTAATTGGTTTGCTCCTACTACCCCCATTTTATAGATGAGTTAACTGGGTCTAGGGATAGTAAAGTAACTCTCTTGTGGTCACAAAGTTAGCAAATAGTGAAATGTCTCGACTAAGACCCAAGTCTTCCGACTCTTAAGGAGGCCGTGTTCATTTTCTTGTGTGAGATAGGCTGGCTGAAGATTAATGCAAAGAACAGTCAGTGGTCCTGGGAATATAGCCTTTCTTTTCCTTTTATAGCTTTCCTGATTGAGCTGGTAAATGACCTCTGAGAGAGGGTTTCCCTTAAATATGAGATTATCAAGCTAATGTTGGGTATTAGCCAGCATACCCTCTTCATGGATATATAGGATATTCTTTCTAGGCATTGCTACCGAATTTCTTTCTTCCAGTATTTCTGGTCAGACATGGCACACATATACATATACATATATACACATACATACATACATATGCGCCAGAAAGCTGATATAGTAGCAAGTTTTTTGGGAAATATATATATATATACACATACATACATATATGTGTGTGTATACATACACATATATGTGTGTGTGTATAGTCTACACACACACAACACACCACACACACACCCCTTTCTACCTATATAAGTGAGCTATTGCTCTTCTGCTAGAAATCTTGAGGGAAGGAGTGAAGTGACTTGGCTAGACCATAGAAGCCTTGAGAGCTGGGCATTAGTCTCTGCAATGCTACTTCCTTGGGAGGGCATTAGGTGGCTCAGGGGGTAGGGCAAAGAGTCTTGGAATCAGGCTAGACCTGAGTTTAATTCCTATGTGGGATAATTACTAAGTGTGTGATCTTGGGCAAGTCACTTAACTTTCTAGCCTCAGTTTCCTCATCTCTAAAATGAAGAGCTTAATAGCTCCTACCTCCCAGGGTTTGTTGTAAGGATCAAATGAGAAAATGTGGATAGTACTTTCTAAACATTAAAGAGCTATAAACATGTTAGCTATTTTTATTATTGCTGTGTGACTGTACAAATATATATATGTGTGTGTTATACATACATTCATATACATATATGTATATCTCTATACACATGCATACATACACATACATATGCATTTCTCTCTATATAGACACACACATATGCTATTGTCGACCTTGGACTCAGCTATAGGAGTCACAGAACCAGGTTGTGCTGTGGTTGGGAAGAATGTTGGTCTTGGAATCAGAGCACCAGAGTTCAAGTCCTGATTTTGCTACTTACTAGCCTTGTGACCTTGAACAATTTCGTCAATGAGAACTTTGTAACCACAAAGCCCAGTGTGAATGTTAGCAACGATTATGATGTGGCTACAAGGAAACTCGGCAAATGCAGCAATTGTAAGCTTGACCGAGTGTCCGCAAAGGCTGGCTCTGGTGGCTGCTTAGCGCCCCCTTGTGTTCAGGGGGCAGATTCAGGTTGGCTACCAAGGAATCAAAACCAGGAGATGTAGAGTTATCCGTTTATAGGATCATAGGATTACAGCTGGAAGGGAATCTTGGGGGTTTCGGGGCTCATCTAGTCTGATACCCTTTCTTTTAATTTTTCGCCTGTGGGCATTTGAAGGCAGGGCACTTTGGAGGGCACTTTTCACTTCACTGGCTGTGAGCCCAGCTTACCCCCTGCCCCCAATAAAAAGGTTTTTCCAAGCTAGTGTCTGAGGCCCACTCCTCACAGTGGGCAAATCACTCTTAAAGGCAGAAGACAGTAGACAATGTGGCACAGTGGAGCAAGTGCAGAAGAGGACCTGGAGTCAGAAAACCTGGGTTCAAATCTTACCTCTCTGTGACCTTCACCATCACTTAGCCTCCTTTGAGACTCAGCTTCCTCATCTGTAAAATAATGGGGTTAGACCATGGGCTCGCTGAGATATCTTCTAGCCCTTGCTCTATGACCCTAAAACAGGGGGGTAGGAAGGAAGAAACCAAGCATTTGTTAAGAACCAGTGCTAAAGCACTTCGCAAATTTTATGTCATTTTATCCTCACAATACCCTTGGGAGGTAGGTGCCATGATTATCCTCATTTTACAGATGAGGAAACTGAGGCAGAAAGAGGTTAAGTGGCTTGCCCAGAGTCACACAACTAATAAGTGTCTGAGGTTAGATTTGAACTCAGGTTTTCCTGACTCCAGGTTCGGCATTTTATCCACTATGCCACTTAGCTGGAAAGTGACTGGAGAAGTGATTTCACTTGTATTGCCAACTCCCAGATGAGGTATTTCCCTTCTACCAAAGTAGATCTCACTTTCTCTGAAATTTACAGTTTTAGTGAGTTTCCTAGAGTACCAAAAAGTTAAGTGACTTGCCTGGGGTCAAATACCCAATATGTGGAAAAATCTGGATTTGAACCCAGGTCTTTCTGGTTTCAAGGCAAGCTATCTGGCATGCTGTGTTGACTCTGCTATGATCGTAACATAATATTCACTATCCCTTTCATTTAATTCTTTAAAATAAATATTTATTGGCATCTTCTGTTTTTACATTGCCTAAATTGGTTTTTTTAAAAACACATTCACATTCATTATGTTGGTCAGGTACTGAATTCTGAGAGCCTCTGCAACTCAGAGATTCTGTAATTCTGTGATTGCAGGTTCCATTGCATCCTACAACAGCCTTACAAAATAGATAGAGTTGAAATGACCATTTTACAGAGGAAGAAACTGAGGCTCAGAGATTTGCTAAGGGCAGGGAAGGGACTAGATACAGGTATGGGGAACCTGTGGCCTTGAGATCCTATAACTAGAGCCTTGACTTTCTGAATCCCTAGCCCAGTTTTCTTTACCCTACACCACATTGGCAGAGATGGTCACTGGGCTCAAACTGTTGGCACTACCAGAAGATGGCAGGATGCCTTGCTTTCCACATTTAGACAGGGATGTTTCCCCCACTGTCCTGCTGCCCACATCAAAGAGGCCCCTTGTTTTTTTTTTTTTAATGGGAAATTGACTGTTGAAGTCAGTGGGTGAGAATGGGCACTGGATGTCTGGGTCCCCACCCTTGCTATAAATAGGACTTAAGTGGTTTTACAAATCTAGCTCTTCTGTGAATCTGCACACACACACACACACACACACACACACACACACACACACACACACACGCACACATACATTCCCTTCCTCTCGTCCCCCTCCCCTTCCCCAACTTCTTTCCATTTCCATCAAGGAAAGTTATTAGATCACAAGTCACCAAACTGAAATCCTGCTGTTTTGCCCCTGATCATGAATTTCACAGAATTACAGAATTTTCTGGTTCAAAGGAACTCAAGAAGCCAATTGGTTCCCAAAGTGGGTGATGCTTCCCCCTGGGGGTGCTGGACCGATCCAGGGTGGGGGCTGTAGTTGCCTTGGTTGCAATTGGGGGGATGTTGAATAAAAATAAGGGTTAACCTAACCTCAGAGGGGCACTGATTAAATGTTTTTTGAAAAGGGAGCAGTAAGCCAAATAAGTTTGGGAACCTCTGAATTCTAATCTAGACCAACCCATACCTGAAAGAGAATTCCCATTACAGCATATCCAACAAATGGTCACCCAATTTCTTTTTTAATGACCTCCAATGAGGGAAACCTATCCTGCTCCCAAGGCAGCCCATTCCACTTCAGACAGCTCAGGTTGTTAGGAAATTTTATTTAATATCAAGTCTAAGTCAGCCTCTTTGCAACACTCACCCATTGCTCCTTTTCTGACCTCTGGGGCCAAACAGAACCAATCCAGTTTCCACATGACAACCCCTCAAATAAAACTATCATGTTGTCCACTCTCCCCTCTCCCTCTCCCCCAAGTTTTCTCTTCTGTAGGCTAAATCTGCCCAGTTCCTTCAACTGGTCTTCATATGACATGGAGTCAAGGCCATCTCCATCCTGGACCACTGTCCCATGTACCAACGCCTTTCTTAAAATATGGTGCCCAGAACTGAATGCAGTACTCAGGATGTGGTCTGATTTGGAGGTTCCACCTTGTCATTCCCAGGCCTCAGCTTTATAAACCTTGTAACACTTTGTCAATAGAGTTGTTAGACTCATGGCATGGTTGGCACAGCTGTTATGCCTTTGTTAGACTTCTGAAAGCTCTGGAAAAGTGGGCCACATGCCCCAGAACAATCTTCTAATTTGCCCAGCTAGGAACTAGAATTGATTCTCACACAACCATAAAATCTTAAGACATAGCACTATGGCTCTCTCTCTCATCCCTTCAAGGAACTCTGTGTTCCAAGAGATGGCAGAACTCATTCACACACATACCCTTCCTCCATTGGGTATACTGAGACACAAAAATGAAATGTGATGTGATTTAGATTTTATTATTTAGAGCTTGGATATATCCATGATCTCATTGACATTCTTCAACCAGTGGCCATGGCCCTTCCATGCCCTCTTATTCAATGCAGTCTTATCCGTGTCTTTGTATAAATTATCCTCATAGTTTCCATCAAACATATTGGAGCTGCTGCTTCTTCTTCTTCTTCTTCTTCTTCTTCTTCTTCTTCTTCTTCTTCTTCTTCTTCTTCTCCTCTTCCTCCTCCTCCTTCCTCTTCTTCCTCTTCTCCTGCAATACTGTTACTTGTTTTGGAGATCACGACTCTTTTAAGCACCCTAAGATTTCATTCATTTTCTTGGGTTTCCATATCACACAGTACACTCATATTGAACTTCCCAGTTCACCAGAACCCCCATATCTTTTCTAGGTGAGCTGTTGTCTAACCTTGCCTCTTCTATCCTGTTGTTGTGAAACTGATTTTTTGAACTCAAGTAAGATACTTTACATTTATTCCTATTAAGTTCTACCTTCTTAGCTTGGACCCAACATTGCCAAAATCTTTTCTTGGCTCCTGACTGTCATTAAATCCTAGTACATAGGCTCTTTGGGGGTTATCTATTACTGTTGCTACATGGCCAGCCTGCCTCTTTTTCTCATCATCCTTGATGATAGAATATGATTGGAAATGTAGAGTCAGAGGAGATATTAGAGGCTATCTAGACCAGCTCCTCTCATTTTAAAAGTGAGAAAATTGATACCCAGAGACTTGCCCAGGTTACCCATGTAGTGAGTGACAGAAATTGGAACTGGAGTCCTTCGATACCAGAATTGCTTCTCTTTCCACCATCCTGTGGTGCCTCTCCTATACTACTTCTATAGGGCATGGTCAGTAATATGGTGCAGTCTGTTCTCCCTCTCCACGTATCTTCCATTGCTCATGGAGTCATCAGAGTTTCTGATTCTTCAGTGATCATGGTGTTCCCTGACGACACAATATTGTAATACAGGGAAACCACTGGGGTTAAAGAGACCATGACATCTGACCTTCCACCCTATTGCCATCATTCATCAGATGAGGACACTGAAGCAGAGAGAGATGAAATGATTTGGTAAAGCCACATGGCAGAGGAAGGACTAGCAGGAAAATCTCCCACTTCCTAGCCCCATGCTTTTTCTATTAAGTTTCTAGAAATGCTGATCCCTAGGACAGCTGAATGTCTCTTTCCCCTTGCCTGTCTCATTCCTCCATTCTCCTCCCCCTAAAGTTCCAACTACCCAAATCTCTCCTGAACTCATCATTGTCTGTAGAACAAGATTAAAGGGGCAGAGGGTAGAGATGGCAGGATGCTGAATAATCAGCTCTAGGGTCCAAGAGACTGGGGAGAGGGAGGCTGTTCACTTAGAGTGGTGTAGATATTGAGTGGGAGAAAAAAGGAGGGGAAAAAAGGAGTATTCAGGGAGGAGTAAGAACTATATAGCTAGAGGGCTAATAAAGGCAAAGCTTGGTGTTGCTGGAGAGCAGGGACTGAGAGAGGGGAATAGTTCCTTAAAGAGTGCCAGGATCAGAGGCAACAACATCTTGGCTCCACTATCATCATCCTTCAGGGTGCCAAGGGAGATAGATGGGTGTTTGCCATAGGTGCAGTAGGGAGAGGCAGGAAAGGCATTTAGCTTCCAGGTCATGATGCGACCTGAGATAGTTCTTGTACTACTTCTCTCCCTCCCACTCCAAATTGCCTACATTGCTTCTGTGAAGGAGAAGAATAGGGACAGGTTTGGGGGTACAGCATGTGGGTGAACTAATGGGCACTCTAGTGGTTTCTCTGTAAAACATAAGCATCAGGTCCAGTTGTCCTTGAGGACTGGGACTGCCCTGTAGCCCAATGGTGAATTAAGTCTTGTTGAACATTTTATATCAGGGAAGAGAAGAAGAAAACATTGTCAAATTTGATGAAATAGCTTTGGCTGACTCAATCCTAGACTATCACAAGTAGAAAGGACCTTGTAGATTATCTGCCAGGAATTCTTAACCTAGGGCCCCCAAACCTGATTTTTAAACTAGTTTTCACAACTGTATTTCAATGTAGTTAATTTCCTTTGTATTTTATACATTTAAAGAAATTATTCTTTGAAAATGTCCCTAGGTTTCACCATACTACAAAAAGTCCAAAGGGGCCCGAAAAAAGGTGAAGAACCCCAAATTCTAGCTCAACCCTGGCATTTTATTGTTGGGAAAACTGAGGCTGAGAGAGGGACATGATATATCTAAGGTTGGACACTGTATATTGTACATTGAGTGAATAGTAGAAGCTAACTCTAGAACTCGGATCTCCTGATTGGTTTCCAGGACAATGTTTTTTCTATCTGCCTCCTTAGGAGCATAAGAGTAGAGAAGGAGGAAGTGAATGCTGAAAACTAAAACTAAATAAATAAATTAATATTAGAAAAAAGAGTAGAGAAGGGAAAAGCAGAGATTTTCTTTTTCTCTGTATGAGAGGACAACGGAAGAATCATAAGACCAAAGATTTAGAGCTAGAAGGGACCCCAAAGGCCATCTTGTCCAACACTTTCCTTTTTCAGATGGTGAAACTAAGACGATTTACCTTAAGTTATGCAGACAATGACAAAGGCAGGATTTGTATTTAGGTTTTTTGATTTCAAACCCATTACTCTGGGACTGAGGTGTGTCTGAGATCAGCCGTGTCCTTGACCCCCTAAGGCCTTTCTGTTTGCCCCTGAATCTACCCATCCTTCAGTATTTTGGAAAGCATCCCTTCTCATTCTCTTCCTGAGAATCCTTAACTTCATTCTCCTCCCCTACTGCCAACAGACCTTTCTCAGATGGTCTATTTATGATGGGATTAAAGCGATGAGGGTGCTGGGCTCACTTGTTGCTTGCAAGAAAACTAGAGGTAGATGTCTGCCACACATGGTTGGCATATGCCAAAATACAAATGGGCAAGCTTTGGTTGGGGGCAAGCAAGTTTTTCATTCAATTCTCTTATTTCCTCCTCCTCCCATCCATTTGGGAATGGGGGGATGTTCTTTCTTAGGCCATGGGGGGCTGAACCAGCTGGGTGGAGCCTTTGTGAATGGCCGGCCTCTCCCTGAGGTGGTACGCCAGCGCATCGTGGACCTGGCCCACCAGGGTGTGAGACCCTGTGACATCTCTCGCCAGCTCCGGGTCAGCCACGGCTGTGTCAGCAAGATACTGGGCAGGTAAGCACGAAATTCATCTCTGCTGCCTAATGCCTTTGGCTGCCCTGTTCTCCAACATTCCCCTTCCCAGGGCTTTTCCTCTAATGATCTAGACTGTCTTGCTATTGCTAGAACACAGTACTACATTGCCCCACCCTCATCCTTTGCACTGCTTATTTCCTATGCCCAGAATGCTTTCCTTCCTCTCCTTTGCCTCCAGGTTTCCCTGGTATTCTTGGTGATTCAACTCAAACCCCACCTTCTGCAGAAAGCCTTTTCTGGATCCCTCCTTTCCCCCTCTCTACCCCTCTACCAGGTCTTTTCTAGATCCCTCCATTTCTCTCTGAGATGATCTCCCACTTACACTGTGTATATAGCGTTTGTACATAGTTGTTTGCATGTTGTGCCTGTCATTAGAATGGGAGCTCCTTGAGGGCAGGAATTGCTTTTGCTTTTCTTTGTATCTCCCTCACTTGGCACAGTGCCTGACACAGAGTTAAGGCTGAGCACATGATCTGATTGGACCCTGGGCAGAGAAGCACCCTTGGACTTTAACACAACCCACTTCTAATCCAGAATATCATCCTCAGAAGCTCTTGTATCTGAGAGTTTAGAGAACTATAATAATGGCTGTCTCCTGTATCCCCCACATTCTCTTGCAGATTTAAGGGTTTCCTCATTCTGAGCGGGACTGAGGGATGGCATAGAAGTTTCACACCATGTGTGCTATTGTTCTGTTCTCATATTGTTTAAGTAGAGGCAGAGAGAGGCCAGATGAAGGACTTGGATCCTTACGATATGAGGCATGATAACTAGGGATGGGGGCTCAGAGTTAGAGCAGAGCTATGGGATAAAAAGAGTTGATAGCTTTGAGAGCAGAAAAGGGAAGGAGGGAAAGTCAGTTCTGAAGATAAATCAGGGAGCATGGCTTAGAGCCCCAGGAGTTAGTTTATTGAGGAATTTAGGTTCGTTATAACACTAATAATTATTTTAATAATTTATTATTCATTGACAATAAATGATTTATTAATAAAAGCCAAAGTAATAGCTGACATTTATTCTAATATTTCCAAAGCCCTTTGTCTACATTTTCTCATTTTGGTCCTCACAATGTCCCCTTAGGTAGGAGTTATTATCCCTATTTTATAGCTGAGGAAACTGAGATTTAGAGAAATTGAATGACTTATCTTAGGTCACATTAAGTATCTGAGGCTGCATTTGAACCTAGGTCTTTGGAACTTGACTCTGTCTATCACACCAAGCTACCTACTATGCTCAGACATTGTGGAAGATACTGAGGATGCAAACACAGAAATGCTGGAGTTAGAGTCAGCAACATCTGAGTTCAATCTCACCTTGGATACTAGCCACATGACCTTGGGTATGTCACTCAATGTCTCTGAGCCTCAGTTTCTTCATTTGTAAAAAGAGGATAATAATAGCACCTACCTCACAGGATTGCCTTGAGAATCAAATTATATATTTTATATATATACACACACACACATACATACATACACATCTATAGATGTATATGCACATACACAAACTCATATGCATATGTATATATCCATGTATCTGTATATGTGTATGTACATAGTTATACATACTACTTTGCAAACATCAAATATATATATATATATACACATATATATGTATATGTATATATGTGTATATATATGTGTGTGTATGTGTGTGTGTGTATATATATATATATATATATGGTAGTATTGTTGTTGTTTTTATTACCTATGGATAATGGACTCCACTTGAAGGAACTTGAGAAGGTGCTACAAAAAGAAAAGAAAAAAGGCTAACTTAGGCAATTTCTTTAGCAAGTCTTTCTTTAGGGATAGTTATGGGTTGAGGCTCAATAGTTTTCATCTTGACCAATGAATGAGACTGGGAACAGAACCTTACTTGTCCAGGGACCTAGTGAGCAAGAGAACAAGCCCAGACTTGAACTAAGGGCACAAAGTAAGGGTTAAGTAGCAACAGAGGCCAGAGAGAGCCAGTCCTGAGGTCGCAGAGGGAGCTGGGATACCTGGGTAGGTGAAATGGTGAGAGCCAGAGAGGAAAAAGTGACGAATTTCTCAACCCAAGCCAAGCTGATTGAATAATATGAAATCAGGTTCCCTGTAGCTACCCTTTTCTGCCTATAGCTTGCACCATTAGGCTTCTTAGCCTAGAATCTTAGGGTAGAAGGAAAGTTAGAAGTTATAGGGTCACAGGATCATAGACTTAGGGCCAGAAGGGGTTGCAAAGGTCAACTAGTCTAGACCCCTCCTATGGATAAGGAAACTGGTGCCCAGGGAGTTTAAGTAACTTGCTCAAGGTCACACAGATAAATAAGTGGAAGTGGGTCCAACCTCCCACCCAGTGCAGGTACCCCTTAAAAGAGCAAACCCCACTGGAGATATGGGGAGGACAGCTGAAGAAGTAAAGAAGGAAAGCAGCAAGGCACAGTGGAAAGGGCCCCTACTGTGGAGTCAGGAGTCTTGGCTTCAGACCCACCTTTGATGCTTGCTACCTTGGACAAGTTACTTTACCTCTCTGGGCCTTATCTGTAAGTTGACGGGGTTGGACTCCATGATCGCTGAGGTTCCTTGTAACTCCAGGTCTAGGATCCTATTAAAGGGTGAGTATCCTATTTTGGGGTTGAGGGTAAGGGGTAGGGAACCTCATGAGATTTAAAGATAGAAGAAACCTTAGAGATCATGTGCTTCAACTGCCCTAATTTTGCAGCTGAGGAAACCAGGGTCCAGAGAGACAAGGTGGCTTTCCCAGTGTTGCACAGGTAGAAAGTATTAGAGGCGTGATTGGAACTCAGCTCTTCTAATACCAGCCCAAGTACTCATTCTGCTAAACTGTCCTGTGTCTTTGAAGCTTTCCAAAAACCATCCCTTTGGAGGCCCATTTCAGCAGCCCACATTTTCTTCCTCAAGAACTCCTAAACAGGACAGACTAAAGCCAGGAAGAATTGAACTCTGCTATCCCACTCTCCTGCTTGCTACCCTCTCTGTCTTCACTTGCTTACTGGGTAATTCTCTGGCGTTCTCTATTGGAGTAGGTACTACGAGACTGGGAGCATCCGGCCTGGAGTGATTGGGGGCTCGAAGCCAAAGGTGGCCACCCCTAAGGTGGTGGAGAAGATTGGGGATTACAAGCGACAAAATCCAACCATGTTCGCCTGGGAGATTCGGGACAGGCTCCTGGCTGAAGGGGTCTGTGACAATGACACTGTCCCCAGCGTCAGCTCAATCAACAGGTAGGAGAGGAGAAAGGCACAGAGCCCTGCCAGTGGGAGTCACCAACGAATCAGTTCTGATGAGGGAAGGGAGGATTTAGGGCAGGGATTGGATGGTGGCCCCAGCATATCATTTCCATACATAACAGACTAGAATAGAGTTTTAGGCTCCCGAAATGGCTTTGGTCCCTTGGGGAAGTTGGTTGGGGGAGGAAATGGTGGGCAGCTAGAAGGTGCCACAGACCTCAGGCATAGAGAGAAAAGGCCATTGTTCTACTGCCTGTACAGGGGCTGTGTGAATGGCTGAGATAAGGATGAGGCTCTCCTCTTTCCCCTCCAGCTCAGAGAATCCCTAGCTTTCTGCAAAGCTCAGTTCAGGTGCCGCTTTCCCACTAGTCCTTTCTTAAACTATCCATTTGTGATCATACCCTCTGCTACCTTCAAGTACTTGGAATTTGCTCTTTATATAAACTAAGCTGTGGGCATGTTGTCTCTCCCCAGTAGAATACGAACTTAAGGACGGGGAGGCTTTGATTTTTGACTTGGATCTCTAGCGCCCAACACAGAGCTAGGCACAAAGCAAGTAACTCAATAAATGCTTGTTAAATTTATTTCAATTAAGAGAAGTTCTTTTTCCTTCTGTTTCCTTTACATTTTGATTTTTGGGGGTATCCTGGCTGAAGGTTGCCCTCCTCTTCTCAGAGGAAACCTATCTTCAATCTCCTTTCTTTACAAACTGTATACTAGTTTTCTCAGTAATAATAAAGATAATAATTATAGTCGCTAACATTTATATAATATTTATTCTGTGCTAGTCATCTTACAATTATTGTCTCAACACTATGAGGTAGGTGCTATTATTATTCTCATTTGACAGATGAGGAAACTGAGGCAAAGAGAGATTAAGTAACTTGCCCAGGGGTCACACACTAGTAAGTGTCTGAGGTCAGATTTGAATTCAGGTTTTCTTGACTCCATTCCCCATGCTCTACCCAATGTACTACCTAGTTGCCTCAACAAAGGGTTTTTATATGGGTGGTCCCTTGAATTAGCTGGCTAAGCAGCTGGATTTTAGCTAGGTGTCTCATAGGACTTGCCACCCTAGTCAGCTCCCTGATTATCTAGATATGGCAGGCAGGTCCCCTTCTCCTTGATGCTGTTGTCTAATGTTGCTGGTTTCCAAGACACAATGAGCTTATAGGCTCATAGATTCAGGTTTTAGAGGTCATAGATTTCAACCCTCTCATTTTACAGATGAGGAAACAGAGGCAAAAAAAAAAAGATAAGTGGCTTTTTTTTGAGGCAGAACTAGATTTGAATCAAGGTCCTTCCAAGATGGTGCCTACCCCTTAGAGTTCTGGGAAAGTAGAGCATTCCATCTCTGGGGTATAGAAAGAGCTCACTCTCTCTCCCATGAGACAACTCTGGACTCCAAAGAGCCTTGTCTTACCTGAAAGCTGGGGCTATGGCAGCTTTGGACTTCCCAGTGTCCCCAACATCCTCCCATTTCTCTTCCCAATAGAATTATTCGGACCAAAGTGCAGCAGCCATTCAACCTCCCCATGGATAGCTGTGTAGCTTCCAAGTCTCTGAGTCCAGGACACACCCTGAGTAAGTACCAGTAACCCCAACTCCAGACCCACGGATGCACACCATCAGTCATCAGTGTTATCGTGACTCAACATTGGCTTTGTGATTTGAGGTTTTCCTAGTAACCTTTCCTCACAGCTCTTAGAGGTGGGTCCTACAAGGGTTCTTGTCCCCATTTTATAGATGGGGAAGCTGTGGCTCTAAGCATTTAAGTGACTTGCCCAGGGTCACACAGCTAATAAGTGTTTGAGATAGGATTAGAACCCATATTTCCTGACTCTATGCCTAGCAGGCTGCTCTATGTTTTCTACCTCTCACTTATACAATCTCTTACACACATGTACTCTCTTGTATTCCCATATCCTCACACATATATGCATTCCCATGAACACACGCATACACATTTGACCATGCCCTGATATATTCACACATTAGGCATGAGATGTCCCTAGCCCTGCTGGATTCTGAAGAGTGGCCAGAAAAGGGACAAGCTAAAAATCAGAGACAGTTTCAGAGCTTGCAGAAAACTTCATAGCTCATTCAGTCCGCACTCCCTCCCCTACCTTGCCTTTTTACAATTGAGGAGACTGAAGCTCAGAGAAGAGAGTGACTTGAATAAGATCACATGGTGAGTTAATGGCAGAACTGTGATAAAATCCGGTGTCTTGATTTCTCTCTTTCCAGAATGGGCAGGACTGAGAGCTGAGAGAAGTTTTCATTTTTTTTTTTGATGTGTGGGGGTGGGGTGGGGGCAGTATGGACCATTACTTTTTTGGTTTAGGAACTCAGTGAGGTAAGGAAACACCTTCTAGAAATGCAGATTGCCACATGCTCTACCCTTTATAGCATCAAGGGCTTCCTGGGAGCACTCAGAGATGAAATGACTTACCTAGGGTCACACAGCCCTATGTGGGGATCTGAACCCAGGTCTTCTTGACTCAGAGGCTGGCTCTCTGTGGATTTTGCCGTCACACTGCCTCCTTCTAGCCCTCTGTTCTTTGGACCGAAGAGTCTTGCTCTTCCCTGCCTGGGGGACTGGAGAATCACTTTGACACCCGTCCTGTCTCCTGTCTTGTTTCCCCTCCAGTCCCCAGTTCAGCTGTGACACCCCCAGAGTCTCCACAGTCAGATTCACTAGGTTCAACCTACTCCATCAATGGACTCTTGGGGATTGCTCAGCCTGGCAATGACAGCAAGAGGAAAATGGATGACAGTGAGTAGGGGAGGGATTGGGGAGTGGAAGCCCCTGGGGGAAGGTGAAGAGTAGCTGGCCACAGCCATCACTTGGGAAAGTGGAGTCCACACTTCCCACCTGAGGTCTTAAAGACCACAATGACTAACCTGATGGTTCCAGTTTCCCCAGTCCTCGGAAGAGAGGAGCAGATTCATTCCATCTGTGCTTAAAGAGGGCAGATACTGTCCCCAAGGGCCCTGACATCTCTGATAGATCAGAACAGGCCTGTGTGTTGGGAAGATGCTGGAAGAACACCTGCCCTGGAATGGGATTCGTAGACTCCGAAAATGTCAAAGCTGACAGGGCCCTTTGTAGTCACCTAATGTAATCTGATCATTGAACAGAGATGGAAACTGAGGCCCAGAGAGGGGAAATCACTTCACCAAGATCACACAGCATTAGGGACAGAACTAGTTCCTGGGATGTCTTTAATGCCCAATCTTTAACGCTCTGCTTCTTAGACTATATGTTAAGTATCTTCTAAGGATGCTCATTCAAACCCAATGAGTATGGCATTCTAAGGGGGTCTAGGCAGGCCAAGGTTGGTAGGTGTCACACATTAGGGGGAGTCCCTGGGACAATGCACGGGACCCCCCCCTCCGCTAGAGAGGCCCCTAGGGAAGAGGAAGCCATGAGGTGCCTGGGGCCTTCTCTGAGGCCATCCTCCATGCTGGGTTCCCAGGTGACCAGGACAGTTGCCGGCTGAGCATTGACTCTCAGAGCAGTGGGAGCGGGCCGAGGAAGCACCTGAGGACCGATACGTTCAGCCAGCATCACCTGGAGTCACTGGACTGTCCCTTTGAGAGGCAGCACTACACGGAGGCTTACCCATCTCCCAGCCACACCAAAGGCGAGCAGGTGAGTTCCTGGGCCCCCTGGGAGGGGAGCACCATGAGACCTGGAGGCCTGTTTCCAAAACTTCTTATGAGTCCACAAGAAACAAACAAAGCATTTTGTCCAGATCTAGATCTCTCTCTGTCTCTGTCTGTCTTCTCCTCTCTGTCTCTCTTTCTCTCTGTCTTTATCTTTCTCTCTTCTCCTGTCACTCTGTCTCTGTCTCTCTTCTTCTTCTTCTTCTCTTCTTCTTCTTCTTCTTCTTCTTCTTCTTCTTCTTCTTCTTCTTCTTCTTCTTCTTCTTCTTCTTCTTCTTCCTCTTGTCTCTGTCTCTCCCTCTCTCTCTCTTCTCCTATCTCCCTTTCTCTCTCCCTCTCTCTGTCTCTGTCTTTCTGTCTCTATCTCTCTCTGTCTCTCTGTCTTTCCGTCTCTATCTCTGTCTCTCTGTCTGTCTCTGTCACACACACACACAAATGCCCCAGGTAACAATAATAAAAACGAAACCTTGTTTTATAGTTTTTAGAACCCTTTGACAAACATTACTGAGAGCTCAGTAATGTTAATACATGTCTCCAAATATCTGCTTTTAAGGTTCCCAGAGTGTCTTATGTAGGAGCACAGATTTAGACCAAGGATGGTCCTTAATGCTCATCGAATCTGACCATTTTACAGATAAGGGGAGACATTGTTACATAGGTAGAGATGAATTAAACCCACCAGGGATTTTCCCACTGTGTCTTTGAGTCAGTTAGGTATTATTCACCCTCTTTTACATATGAGGAAGCTTAAGTGCAAGTAAATAAAATGACTTGTTAAACTCATAACCCATACAAAGGACTAGGGAAAGGAGACTTGTGTACATGTTTTCTGATTCCCAACCAGGACATATCACCCCTCTCTTGCTACTCATAACAAACCTTTGAGCATCATGGGATCATGAAGCTGGAGAAGCTCTCTGGTCCAGCCCCTCTGAGGTATTCTCCATTTTACACATGAAGGAACTGAGGCATCCTGGTGCAGTGGGAATTGAGCTGGGTTTGGAGTCAGAGGGCTTGGGTTTGAATCCTGCCATTTGCTCCCTGTGTGACCTTGGGGAAGTCCCTTTGCCTCTCTGGCACTCAGTTTCCTCATCTATAAAATGAGGATTTGTGGACAAGATGGCCTTTAAGTTCCCTTCAAGCTCCTCACACAGCTAGTTAAATGTTCAAGATATGATTTGAACCCAGATCTTCTTGACTCCAGGTCCAACCCTCCTTCATTATGCCAGGCCGCCTATCAGTAGGACAAGTATCTTTTTCTTTTACAAATAAGGAAACTGAGGCCCAAAGAGTTTTGGTGATTTGCTAGGGATGCACAGGTAACTAGTAACAATGCTAGTGTTAGAGAGTCAGCTTGTGCAGGCTCTCAGAAAGTTGATTGTGAAATTTTCAGTGTGAGCCTTTATACCTCTGAAATGGGCAAACATTACACATCAGCATTCGTTTTATTGTTTTGTTGATTGTTTAAACTTGAAAAAGTAAAGAAGAAAAAGTTGATAATGAAGATTAAATTTAAAAACATGCTGTGCATGCGTTTTAGGGGGAGGGAGGGGAGAGCTGGTTGTTAAATATTTACCAGCACCCCCCCTGAAGTTTCTGCTCCCAGTCTAATACGCTTTTTGTTTGGCTGATAATTGGCACATCACTCAGTTACTGTCAAAAGACTTCCCTCTTCCAACCCCCTAAACCCCATACCTTTCAGTCCATGTTTTATTTCTCTGCATCCCTTCCAGACAAGGTCCTCTTTAGCCTGGCCCAGCCTGCCCAAGCCACTGAGGACAGATAAGATGACAGGTCTAGAGAAATGGGCAGCTAGGTGGCGCCATGGTGCACAGAACACCAGGCCCGGAGTCAGGAAGACCTGCGTTCAAATGTAGCCTCAGACACTTCCTAGCTGTGTGACCCTGGGCAAGTCACTTAACCCCGTTTGCCTCAGTTTCCTCATCTGTAAAATGAATTGGAGAAGGAAATAGCAAACCACTGTAGTATCTCTTCCAAGAAAACCCCAAATGAGGTCATGAAGAGGCAAACATGACTGAAATGACTGAACAATAATAACAAACTAGAGAAATGAAGGCTGAAACCTAGAGTTTCCAAATAATAATGCTAGGGCAGACAAAATGAGTTATAGGGATGACTGGGGATCTTGGGGAGGTACATTGTTGAGACATCAAGGAAAGACATTTTACCATACTAAGAAAACCTCAGCCCCAGCCCCCCCCAACCCCCGCCAAGCCACCTGCTTCCCTCTCCTCCATCCTTCAACCAGAAGCTTGTTGACTTTTCCTATACTTACTCCTCTTGCTGCCCCCTGGGTCACCCAGCCTGATTCTGCTTTCCATATTTCACTTGGCCCCCCTGAAAGTGAGATTGGGAAAGTTCCCAAGCTCAGTGTTCCAGCTTGAGCTCCCTCCACTTGGCATTCTTTGGAGAGAATGGCTGTTGGGTGTCTCTCCTTCTGCAGCCAGCTTGACTGAGTCTACAGTAGGGATACCAGTAACCAAGTGAATTGTAGCCAATGGCTTTCTGGGGAGCTGGGTCCAAGCCAACACCTGCAGCTGGGGAGGGATTATGCATCAGCGATTTTTACCAGCAGCAGATGCTGCAAAGAGGGGGCCAATGGAGAACAGGTTATCAGCAAGTCTAAGAAGAGGCCCTGGATGTTCATCAGCGAGTCAGCAGAGAAGGTGTCATTGACTCCATGGAGAGAAGTGAGGTCTGCACCAAGAGTCTGGAGAGAGAGAGAGAGAGAGAGAGAGAGAGAGAGAGAGAGAGAGAGAGAGAGAGAGAGAGAGAGAGAGAGGGAGGAGGAGAAAGAGAGAGAGAGGAGAGAGAGAGAGGGAGGGAGGGAGAAAGAGAGAGAGAGAGAGAGCCCGATCCATGTGACTGAGCCAGCCTGCAGGAGA
The DNA here is from genome assembly GCF_003287225.1 of Phascolarctos cinereus. Classification (NCBI taxonomy): domain Eukaryota; kingdom Metazoa; phylum Chordata; class Mammalia; order Diprotodontia; family Phascolarctidae; genus Phascolarctos; species Phascolarctos cinereus. The sequence goes on from NW_027555625.1 coordinate 39,905,021, forward strand.
ACAATGGACCACACAGCAGCCAGCCTGCTGAGAGCCAATGAAACCCGGCCATGACTCTGGGGAAGGCTTCTGTGGAAGCAACATTTCCTGAAGACCGGCTCCATTTTTCAGCAGTGCCCCCCCCCCTCCTTCCAGGACAACTTGCTTAGTCAGGTCTAGGAGATGGGGGAAGTTAATGGAGACAAGTGGAGACAGAAGCCTGGCATTGGACTGATATGCACACATCCATCATGGCCCATGTGGAGATGAGAAACCTTGCTGGGCTCTGAGTCCTTCTGTAAGCCTGGGGCCCTCCTGCCATATATCTCTTACTCTTCCATTGCCGATATAATCTCTTTGTCTGATGAGCAACCAATCTCTCCCCCCCGCCTCTCACCTTGGCCTTTGCCAGACAGAAGAAAAGGCCCTGAATGTAAACTTCTCTGCCCAGAGCTAAGGAGCACATCCTCTCATGAGCTCACTCATTCTCAGAGCTAACTAAGAATCTTAACATATTCTTTCACACTCTCAATCACTCACTCACTTGGGGTAAGAGGGCAAAGCTATTCTTTCTCTAGAAATGACAAGCAGGCACTATGGTACAGTGGGAAGAACATCAGCTTTGGAGTCAGAGGGCCTGAGTTCAAAACCCATCTCTGCTGCTTACTACCTGGACAGCCTTGGGCAAGTCACTTAAATTCCTTGGGCCTCAGTTTCCCTCTCTGTAAAAGGAAAGGGTCAGACCAGATGACCTCTGAGGTCCCTTCTGACCCTAGACCTATGATGTGAAGGTGTATGGGTACATATGTGTACTTTACATACACTTGGATTTATTAGACAACATTAACATGGCATAACCAAATGTGTATTATTGCTTGAGAAAGGAAAACACCCCAGGGAAGCCACATGGCCAGTCACCCAAGATGCAGAGTGGATGGTCGGCACCAGAGCAAACTATCCTCTTGGGCCCCAGGATGTTAATTCCCCTGGGCTCCTGTCAAGTCCCCTAACAGTTTGCCAATGTAGGAGGCCCGTGATAACAGAGGCCTCATGAAGTTTCGGTTCTGGCTATTAAGTCTCAGCATAGTCAGAAGAGCCTCTGACAAGTAAAGACGTGCAGAAAGAGTCGTTGGTAATGATTCCTGACACCAGGAATGAAGAGAGCTATGTGAACGCAATTCCAAAATATTCCCTTGATTCAGTTTAAAAAAAAAAGCCATCATTCATATGTTTGGACTGCATAATAGGTATTTGATTGATTTTTTTGAGTACTTAAAAAAAAAAGATGAATTAGGCATTTAAAATTATTGCAAGGGGAAGCTAGGTGGAACAGCGGATAGAATGCTGGTCCTGGAGTCAGGAAAACTTATCTTCTTGAGTTCAAATCCAGTCTCAGACACTTACTTAGCTGTATGACCCTGGGCAAGTCACTTCACCCAGTTTGCCTCAGTTTCCTCATCTGTAAATGAGCTGGAGAAAGAATTGCAAATTACTTCAGTATCTCTACCAAGAAAAACCCAAATGGGGTCACAAAGTGTTGGACGTGACTGAAACAATAAAACAACAACAAGAAGAAATTCTTGCAAGATTGCAAGGGTGTAGCAAAAGTCTTCATGCTATTTAAAGCTCACTTTTAAGCTAAAAAAAACTCTTAAAATTGCACTAAGACTTTTGGGACACCTTATATCTTGTACTATATTGATTGAATATTGATGATTGGGGGAGGTAGGGAGTAGAGGTGGCCACAAGGTGTGCTTAAACAACAACAACAACAACAACAACCCAATGATCTAGAAACGAGGTATTTTGTTCCGTTTCCCTGCTCTGGGTTCTAAGAGCTCTAGTCCAGTCCGATCGTAAGCTATAGGTCCTTTCCTGCCAATCTTCCCTTCCTTGAAGACCATTTAGTCAATACCTGCTTCACTGCCCTTAATGGTTCTCTTGTGTCCTGGAGGACATAATATGGCTTCTGGAAGCGCCCAAGACACGACTGGAAAACAACATGGTTCCTTGGAGCCATGACATCAGTGAAAATAATTAGAAGTAATCACAGTCGGAGGGTTTGCTTGTGTTTGAGTTGATGGGGAGCAGTATGCCTGTATGAGGCTCGTGTTGTGTCTGGCTCTGTGGGCGCCATCTCTGGTCAATGTGCGGAGGGGGAGGTCTCTAGGTAGAGTCTTCATCTAGACCTCTAGAGGACCACCAGGGCAGTTGAGTGAGTTAGGGTGGTAGGATTCTATTACTGCAGGGACCTTGGAGGTTATCTTGTCCAACCCTCTTATTTTATGGGTGAAGGAACTGAGGTCCTCTGAACTCAGCCCCTCCAACTCCAGAATCAAGGCTGTTTCTCCACGTCCCCTTGGAGAAGACAAAAAAAAGTCAAAAGGAGGGACTTTTAGAAAGCCCCCCAATTTGAAGAGTTTGGGGGTGCACAGTCTCTGGATGGTATGTATATGTATGCATCAAGCTTTTGACTGAGATAAATCCCAAGAGATATTAGTGCTAAAGTCTGCAGAGGAACGTATGAAGACTGGTAAGAATTAAAATCAAGATATTAATGATGTCTGATAAACCCTTTGTGAATCTCAAGAATTTCTTGTTAAAATTAGCCCTAAATATCTAAGGAAGATTAGGAGTAACAATTAATCTTTACTTGCTTCTAGAGAAAAGCCCTGTATGTACACAATGTGGCTCGTGGCCCACTTCTGCAGGAGACCTTTCTGGCCATCCCCACTCCTGCCCTCACCCCTTAGTATTTTTCTTGTTTGAATAATTATCTTCCATCTGCTCTGTATATGTCTTGGGAGCACACAATTATTTACTTGTCCTCCCCTTATCAGAATGGGAGATCCTTGAGAGCAGGGACTTTCTTTTTTCTTTTCTCCTCTTTCTTTTTTCTTTTCTTTTTTCTCTTTCTTCCTTTCTTCCTCTCTCTCTCTCTCTCTCTCTCTCTCTCTCTCTCTCTCTCTCTCTCTCTCTCTCTCTCTCTCTCTCTCTCTCTCTCTCTCTCTCTCTCTCTCTCTCTCTCTCTCTCTCTCTCTCTCTCTCTCTCTCTCTCTCTCTCTCTCTCCCCTACTGCTTAGCACAGTGCCTGGAACATAGACCGTGCTTGCTAAATGCTCTTTGACTGACTGATTGCTCAGTGCAGTAGCCTTGCTATACAGCATCCATCTCTTCGCCAGTGATTGAATCTTAAGAATGAATTCCTCAGGGATCAGTTTCTAAGTTACTGTGGCAATTGCACTTGATTCCCTCTCAGTCCCTGCCAACACTATAATCCTTTGACTTATTCTGTGAATCCCGCAATGAGTCACATGCCCCAGAAAACTTTGTCTCTTTCTCTGTGTCCAAACAGGAAGGCTGAGGGCCAGGGAGGGCAAAGTACATCATAGGATCATAGACTTGGAGCCAAAAGGGACCTGAGAGGCCATTGAGTCCAATTATCTCATTTTGCAGATGAGGAAACTGAGGCACAAAGAGATTAAGTGACTTGCACAGGGTGGCATTGGGCATGGGCTGGAGGCAGCCTGTACAAAAGTGGGATATGGCCCTCTGTTGATAAGTCTAGGAGCCTCAGGATGACTTCTAGACCTCATCCTGCTGAACTGGTTCTGACAACTTTGGGGCTCTCTACGTACTGACTTTTCTTTGCTCCCCAGGGTCTCTATCCTCTGCCCCTGCTCAATAGTGCCATGGATGATGGGAAGGCCACGCTGACCCCTTCCAACACACCGCTTGGCCGCAACCTCTCAGCTCACCAGACATACCCTGTGGTGGCAGGTATGAGGGGCTGGGATTGTGCTGGGGTGTGGCTGAGGGAGAAAGAGGGTTTAGCTAGAAGAAGGATCCATGAGGGCTCCCAGGGCCACACAAGAAGAGGTGGACTGTACAGATAGAAATCTGCCCAGGGGTAGCCACAGCTCAGCCAGAGGGGTGAGGCCAACCACACTCGTGTCCTGGCTCCTCCTTCTCCCAACTCAGGGAAGGATAAGGGTCACCCTGTGGTCCTGAACCTGTAGGATTAGCACAGGGTTGAAGCAGACCCAGCTTTTGTCTTGTGCCCTTCCATGGTAGCCATCTCATTGACCCCCAGGAGGACCCAGAGCAGGAGGCCTGGGGATATGGCCTTGTCTTTCCTGGTGATGCTGAGGCCCCCTTCCTCCAAGGGGAGGAGCCCCCAGCCCCCTGAATCCATCCTGTCCCCTTTGCATCTCATGTTCTGATTTTGTGCATGCCTTCTCATCCCACCCTCTCTCATTGTTTGTCTCCCTCCCTCCGGCAGATCCTCATTCACCCTTCGCCATAAAGCAGGAAACCCCCGATGGGTCCAGTTCTAGCTCCACCCCTTCCTCTTTATCTAGCTCGGCCTTTTTGGACCTGCAGCAAGTCGGCTCAGGGGGCCCCGCTGGTGCCTCGGTCCCATCCTTCAATGCTTTTCCCCATGCTGCCTCCGTGTATGGGCAGTTCACGGGCCAGGCCCTCCTTGCAGGTATGGACAGGGAGGTCCTGGGGGGCCCATGCAGGGCATCATGGGAGGGGCCACAGGGTTATCAATCAACCACCATCCCCCTGTGGGGGCCCACTCCCTTGTCTTGTTTCTTCTTTCCTCCTTTCCACCATGCGGAATGATTCTGTCTCTCACTTATCTCTCTATCATCTCTCTCTTCTCTCTATGTCTCTCTCTGTGTCTGTCTCTCTCTGTCTCTCTGCTTCTCTCTGCACCCCTGCCCCACCTCCACGGCTCCTGTCAAGTCAGGTTAGGTGTGGCATGGAGGCAAGGAAGCACTGTGAAAGGCTTAGGGAAGAAAGAGGCATCTGGCGGGCCTGGTTTCAGAGTCTGGAAGTCCAACTAACCCTCTCCCCAAAGTCTGCAGGGGCTAGTGGCGGGCAGGGACTAGGAGATCTAGGGGCTGAGTGGTGCTCACTTCTGGTTTGGGTGTAATGATGTTCACTAGAACATCTTCAGGCATGGAAACTGGAGGCAGGGACCTTGCCCAGATGTCTTTCTTTTTTCCCCAATTTAATGTAAACTTATTATGTGTTGGGCAGTGTTAGACACTGGGGAAAGGGAAGAGACCAAGTTTTTATTAAGCACTCTCTATGTGCCAGGCACTGTGCTAAGTGCTTTACAATTGCTGATCCTCATAAGAAACCTGTCAGGTAGGAGATTATCATCCCCATTTTACAGTTGAAAAAACTGAGGCAGACTGAGTCTGCTCCAGATCCAGTGCTCTATGTACTACACTACCTAGCTTCCTTTGAGTATGTGAAGGTAAAATGAAACAATGCCTGTCCTCAAGGAGGTAACAGTCAATGGGTGGGGGCAGAGAAGGATGAAGACAACAGTAATACTTGTTGCTCAGTCATATTTTTTAGTCACGTCTGACCCTTCGGGACCCCATTTGGAATTTTTTGTCGAAGACACTGGAGCAGTTTGTCATTTTATTCTCTAGCTCATTTTACAGATGAGGAAACTGAGGCAAACAGGGTTAAGTGACTTGCCCAGGGTCACACAGCTAGTAAATGTCTGGGGCCAGATTTGAACTTGGGAAGATGAGTCTTCCTGACTCCAGGCCCCATGTGTCCCCTAGCTGCTAGGTGTCCTTGTAAGTAAATGTAAATTATGTAAAAGTAATTTCAGGGGAGTGGGAGTACAGTTCTAATATGAAAGACAATTCATTAACAGTAGAAAAGAGGGCACACAGATAGTGTAGGGCATGGTGCTGGCCCAGATTTCTAGCCATCACATGGAGGGCTGGCCCCATTTAGGTTTCCACGGGAGAGGAATCGTTGCAGACAACCCAGCAGCATAAACAGCTGCGTAAGCTCACAGTGGTTGACACTGTAAATCATGATTTTCCAAACAGTCTCAGGATGAACATCTGTCCCCGGTGCCTTTCTTGTTTATTGCCTGCTTGGCGACTGGCAATGTCTTTCTCTTCCCGATGCCATGTTAAATGCAAGAAAGCTTTTTGGAAAAGATGTGGGAGAAACCTGGTTGAGTGTGAAATGGGACAGCAGAAGTAAAGAGGGACATTGAAAAAGTGGATGAAGTTAGTAGAGAAAGCCTAGATCAGATGAGGAAGAGGATCTGAGAGAAAAGCACAACTCTGGAAGCTGGGATGGAGTGGACTAGGTGGAATGGGGAATGAAATATCCTTCTGATAAGGAGCATGATGTGGTCCAATGGGCAGATGATTCTGTTTGCATTTAGGATGGGGTAGACCAGTACAGCATTGTCCTAGCCCAAGTGAGGAGTGACAATAAGTTAAGAATTGTAAGGCAGGAAAGAGGTTTCCTTCAAATACTGACAGTCAGTGGAGGAAGAAGATTCTAGGATTATCTTCTCAGTTGTGACTGTTGTGCCCTCTAAGGAGGGTAGAGCTTGGGATGTGCTGTGAAGGCTACATACATATATACACATACAAACATATATGTATTTGTGATGAGAGATGTGGGAGGATATAAGGGCCTTTAGCTGAGAAAACAAAGCAAATTAGTTTTAATATGTATGGTGTATAGTGTAATATGTATAGCACTATGTATAGTGTAGAACTCGACCTCAAAGTTCCCGAGTTCAAATCCTGACTCTTTCACTTATTGCCTATGTGACCTTGGGCAAGTCACCTTCTCTGGGCCTTAGTTTCCATATTTGTAAAATGAGAGGGTTAGGCTAGATGGTTGCCAAGGTAGCTTCCGGCTCTAAATCTATGATCTGAAGATTCTATATGAGATTGGTAAGGGAGGGAGGGAGGATCAAAAACCGTTTTGCTGTTACATGATAAGAAGGATTAGGGAACAAATCATCTTTTTCTGTATTCCCAAAGTCAGGATTCCTGTCTTTACTGAGGGGGCCCCAGCCTCAGGGAAATATACAGAAGTGTCAGTAGAAAATGGGATTCTATGTCAGCCTCTAAACTGAGCTTCCAGATTAGATAACCTAGAAAAAGAACATTCGAGTAGAATGCAAACTCTGTGAGAGTAGGTTTTGGTCTCCAACACTCTAGCACATAGCACAGCGCCTGGCCTTCAGGGAGCCCTTAAATACTTAGCAAATCTCTCCACTGTATACCAAATATTTAAATGTCGGTTAGCTGGCATTTATTAAGTGCTTACTATGTGCCAAGAATTGGTGATACAAATACAAGTAGAAAGACAGTACCTACCCTCAAGAAGCTTATGTTCCAATGGGTGAAGGCAATGCATAAAAGGAAGCTACAAGGTGGAGGTGGAGGAAGACAGGAGTACCAGATGTGAGCATGGCAGAGGGACTTCAGAGTGCAGCCTGGAGAAGAAGGAAGCCGTGGGTGGCTGGGGCCACCTCCTTAAATAGAGGTTCTCAGAGGAGCAATCCAAGCACAGGGAGAGATTGTGAAGGAAGGCTGCTTCTTCTGGGTGAATCCCAAGGTTGGAGTGAGGGGGGCTTCAGGATGTAGAGCGGAGGCATGGTAGAGTAAGTCTGCAGATAGATATTTAAACTTGGCAGAATGGAAGGTAAATAAATCCAGCCATTCTGACATTAAATTGTGCATGAGCTACACTCTTATAAGAAGGAAAATAAATATGGGGTAGATTTTTTAAAAAGTCTAAAAATATGAAACTCACTTAATACATGACCTCAAATTGAAAAACTAATCCAAAACATACCATGGAATAGTTACCCCTACAAAAACCTAGATAGAAGGAATAATAACTGATAAACAATATCTATCCTGGCTTCTCTACTTACTCAGCTGCCACTCTAGTGAAGGCCCTCATTTCCTCTCCCTTGGACTATTGCAACAGACTTATAATTTCTTTTCTTGCTTTCAGACTCTACCTCTTCCAATCCAACCTCCACATCGCTGCCAGGTTGTTATTCCCAAAGCACAGATCTGATCACATCAGTCTCCTGCTCAAAAAGCTTCGTAGGCTCCCTATTGCCCCAGGATAAAATAAGAATGCTTTTATTGGGCGTTTAAAAAAAACATTTCACAATCTGGCTTCGTCCAATCTCTAAAGACTAATTTACATTCATACATCTTCCTTAAGCGTGCTCTATTCCAGGCAAACTGGCTTGCTTGAGGCTCCCCATACACATCATTCCATCTCCTGCCTTCTTTACACAGGCTACCCCATGTTTGGGATGCTCTACGTCCTCAGGTTTGTCTCTAGCTTTCTTCAAAGCATAATCAGGGAGGTTTCCATTAATAACAAAAAAGAAGCAATAGCCTCTGTACTTGACAGGACTTTAATTTTTAAAAAATGTTATGTAGTTACTAGCCCAAGAAGCTTATCAGTTGCAAAGACTTGACCTATTAGATTGGAAGCTCTTTGAGGTCAGGGACTATCTTTTTCTTCTTTTTGTACCCCCAGTGCTTAGCATAGTGTCTGGCATATAGCGGGCACTTTGTCGTTTGGTCGTTTTCAGTTGCGTCTGACTCTTCGTGACCCCATTTGTGGTTTTCTTGGCAAAGATACTAGAATGGTTCACAATTTCCTTCCCAGCTCATTTTACATATGAGGAAAGTGAGGCAACAGGGTTAAGTGACTTGCCCAGGGTCACACAACAAGGAAGTGTCTGAGGCCAGATTTGAACTCAGGAAGATGAGTCTTCCTGACTCCAAGCCTAGCACTCTATCCACAGTGCCACCTAGCTGTCCCTATTAAGTAGGCACTTAATAAATGTATATTGATTGACCTGACTTGACTTGACTTGACTATAACGGAGAGTTGGACAAAAGATAACACAGAGATCACAAAATCAGCACATTAGCTAAGAGGGGGTAAGTTGACCCACTTACATGAAGCCCAGCCATATAGGCACCTATACTTGCCAATCACAGTACATTATCTTAAACCATGCCTGGTGGCCATTGCAGAAGCTCGTGAGCAAGTAGTGACTCAACCCTAGGACTAAAGGATAAAAAACAAATGCAGCAACAGCTTCCCTGGGGAAGTTAAAGGACCCAAGTAGGATCCCAGATACGGAGCTGGGAGGGACCTCAGAAGCTGCTGAGGCCAATCCCCACATTTTACAAAGGGAGAAATCAAAGGTTTGATTTGCTCAGGGTTATCCAGGTTGTAAGTACCATAGGAAGTATTTGAACCCAGGTGTCAGGCAGTTCAAAACCCTCTTTCAGAAGAGTTGGCATTTCTATCCCTCACATTCAAATCTGTTCCTCTAGAAACGGGGGCAGTTCCACAAAGAACTTGACTCTGGAGCTGGCCATTTTCCATCTTTTCCCAAAATGAGGTGTCCCACTGATTCTTCCTAGCTAGTTCTTAGCCCTCTACTTTTGGTCCCATGAGACCCAGTTTTCCAGAAAAGCTAATGCCATGGTCACAATGCCATGGGTACCACATTTTAGGAAGGGCGTTAACAAGATGGAATGCATCCAAGGATAGGCACCAAATGAGAAGTGCACCAGACAGATGATGCCATTCTAGGATCAGAATGGGGATGTTTAGCCTGGAAAAGAGAAGAGAAATGGGAGAATACTAATAGCTGTCTTGAAGGACCACAGAGGGCAGAATTAGATATTCTACCTCTGTTTAACATAAGGGAAAACATCATAGCACTCAGAGCTGTTTGAAAGGGCAGTAGGAGGCTTTGAGAGCTAGTGAGTTCTTCATCCCTGGAAATGAAGCGAGAGTTGTTGGGGTCCTTGCAAAAAGGTTTCCTGCTCAGGTATGGATCAGACTTGGTAACTTTCCAGCTCATAGCAGTCTATGATGTAAAGAGGCCCCAGTGATAATAATTGGCTTTTAGGGACATCTTTAAGGTTTTCCTAATGCCTTCCAAGCTTATGTGAGCTTCAGAACAGCATTGTGAGGTAGGTATTACAAGCATTATTATGCCCATTTCACAGAGGGAAAAAAAATTAGGCTCAGAGAAATAGGATTTGGACCTTGGTCTTCCTGATTTCAAGCCAATGCCGTCTTTTTATTTGTCCAAAGTTTAAAAATTCTTGCCTATTACAGCCTTGGATTTGGAGTCATAAGACCTAGTTAAAATCCTGAGTGTGCTGCTTCTTTATGACTAGGCAAGTGACCCAACCTCTCTGAGCCTCAGTTTCTTTATCTGTAAAACAAGGGGGCAGAAGTCGATGATCTCTGAGGTCCCTTTCAGCTCTAAATCTAGTTAATGTGAGATTATGAGCTAGTTTGTTGTAGAAGGGAATGTCATTGAGGGGTGTGATGATGCAAACAGTGAGAGGCAGCCAGATGGCATGGTGGGTAGTGTGCTGGATTCAGAATGGGGAAGAACTGAGTTCTAATCCTACTTCAGGCACTTACTAGCTGATTGACCCTGAACAACATCGCTTAACCACTCTCTGTCTCAGTTCCCCCACTTGTAAAATGGAAACAATAGTAGCATCTACCTCCCAGCATTCCTGTTAGGTTGGAATGAGATAACATATATCAAGTGCTTTGCACACCTGAAAGTGCTATATGACTGTCAGTGATTATTATTAGTTACAATTATATAAAGAAAGATAATGATGGGGTGCTCAGAAGCACTGGTGAAAGCCCGAGAGAAATCAGGAAAGGGTAAGGCTGAAAATTGTGTCTTTAATGACCCTTGAGGAAGAATGAAAGAGAGGGTCAGAGAAGAGACAGAAGAGGCTTTGAGTGAAAGAAATCTGAATGGGGTGGGGAGAAAGGTTAACAGAGGAGAGAAAGAGAGAGAGTGCCCTAGTCTGCAAGGAAGTAAGCTAAGGAATTCATTTTCTTGGAAGAACCAGCTGTTCTGAAGTGTGCATTGAATGAATGAAACGCCATTGTGACCTGAGGGGGAAAATGAAGACTGAAATCCTGAGCATAGAGGGTAGGCAAAACTAGATAGAGGTGAGGCAGTGGTTGGTAAGGATGCCCATGAAAAGAGGGAAAGGAAAGAGGGCATTCAAGTTAATGAAGGGTGTAAGATCGAGGGAGATGACAGAGCTAGAAGGGGACCTTAGGAGTCATCTCATCCCATCCCGCCGGTGTTCCATTGAGGAAACTGAAGCCCAGGGTCATTCTCTCCTCTGAAAGCTAGCTAAACGACAGAGCTAGGTCTAGGAAACCAGGTCCCTCGATGCCTTGGTCAGTATCTCTTCCAAGTCAGCATCTTTGCCATTGCCTAGCTCTGCAGCCTTCTCCCACTCCTCATCCAATACACCTGCCCCCCCTCCCCTGGCTGCACACGTATATCCTCAGTCCTAGACTCACATGCCTTCTTGTCTCATTAGTAACTCTCTTCTGTTTCTTCCTTCTGGTGCTGTAGCTTTACTGTTCATTTAGAAAAAAAAATGTCTGAGTGTTCCAGTCAAAACAATGATGTTTATTTACGTTTGAGACACATTATCCATTTTTCTCCAAACATGTCATAATAATAACAATGATGACAATAATGATAATAATACTGTAGATTTAAAGGCAGGCTGGTGTGGCAGATGGAGCCCAGCCTTGGAGTCCTGAAGACCTGGGTTCAAGTTCAATCTCTAACTTAGGTTGGCTGTATAACCGTGGCCAAGTCACTTCCTCTCTTAATGTCCCAGACAACTCTCTTAAGGCTATCCCTTGTAGAACAGATGCCAATATACATTGGCAGACAGAGTTTCCTCCTGGGAAGTTCTTTAACCCAATGAAATCGCAGGCTTGGTCCACAAACAAAACAAAACAAAACAAAACCCTTTATATTCCTATTATACTCTACCAGATAAATTTCATTTACGTTATTTCATTTCATCCTCAAAACTCCCAAGTGAGGGGGTAATAATAACATGATAACATAGCACTTGAGAGTTTACAATGTATTCTCCTCACAACAACCCTGTGAAGTAAGGTAGGTAGTACTAGCATTCTTATTTAAGTTTTACAGATGGGGAAACTGAGGCTTGGAGTTGCCCAGAGTCCCATAGCTAATGAATGGCAGAGCTGGGCCTTGACCTCAGGAGCTTCTGGCTCCAAGTTTAGCTCTTTTCACTGCCCTGACCTAAACTCGGTTTCTTGGCAGAGTTTCCAGTTCTGATGTCTTTCCATCAGTACCATTGTGTGCTGTGAATAGGAGCCTACCTAAAGAACCCTGATTGGGTCCAGTTTTGACGATAGATTGTTTGTGTTGCAAGTGAACCTGGCATCCAGAGATCTAAACTTGCAGGCCAAATAACGCATTTATAATCAGATTTGCATTACAAGAACTCAATTTCCAGGCAGCCCTTTCAGGAAAATGGCTTCACTGTTCCAAGCAAGGTCTGGCTTACAATACCATTCCCTGAATTTCCCTGAATTTGAACTTGGCTGAGCTGGAGATGGGGGACAATCTACAACAAATAAGTAATAGCAACAGTCTATTTAATGCTGTCTCTCTTATGAAGAGCACATGAGGTCAGTGGTGAGGCAGGGTAGGAATTAGTGTCACATTTTTATGGGGGAGGAGACTGAGCCTTGGAGGCATTATAGGACTTCATGAGTCCATGCCAGAGCCACGGGCTTCAGGGGGTCAGGAGAGTATGCAGGTGACCCAAGGATGGTGCCCTGACTCCAAAGAATCTGTTCCCCTCTATCCCTCACCAGCATGGTGGGATCGAAAGAGCTCTGGGCTTGGAATCAGAACACTTGGGTTGAAGTCCCAACTGGGACACCTTCTATCTAGGTGATTATAAAAAAATTGCAACCTTCCTGAGCCTCAGTGTCCTTTGCTGTAAAATGGGGGTTATACTACTCAGGGGCAGCCTGATAGGGTGTATAGGTTGAATGCTTGAGGTTAGAAAGACCTAGGTTCAAATCCTACCTCTTGACATTTACTAGCTTTGAGCCCTTGGGCCAGTCATGGAAACTTATTCAGCCTCAGATCACTTCCTAGGTTGTATCTGCCAAGTCATAGATGGAGCCAAGTTTGCTTTGGAAGAGAGATCATGAGATCATAGACTTAGAGATGGAATTGATCTAGAGGTCATTGGATCTAACCTCTTCATTTTACACTTGAGAAACCTGAGGCCCAGAGAAGTGACTTGTCCAGGACCACACAGCTAGCAAGTGGAATTTGAAGACAGGTCTTCTTGACTCTAAATCCAGTGCTCTATCTAATACACTATGTTGGCTCACGTAGTCAAACACTCTCATTTTACATCTGAGGAAACTGAGCTCAGAGAGGTCCCCTGCTCACATTTGTGCTTCCTATCTTGAGGGAAAGCGGGGAAGACTCTTGGGGAAACTTCAATGCTGCCTTATTTTCTTCCCATCATACACTAGTACAATATAGTATCTAGCTCCCAACAGGCTTTAGGGCAGGAGAATGGTCTATATGGAGACTTCAGATTAAGGAAAGGGAGGAGCCACAGCTTATCTGCTTTCATAGGGAGTATCGGTTGAGTGGGTAGTACCTTGTGTGATCAGCCACCCATGGAGGGAATGTTTTCCCAACTGTGGGAGGAGAGTTAAGGGCCAGCTTTGCTACTGAGGCAGCCACTGCCCAGGGGATGGTCACGTTAGAGTGCTGGAGGCCACTCAGGGCCCCGGTAAAACTTAGAGGAGAAACAAGAGGGAGGAGATGGAGGGCACTTGGGTGGCACCACTGGACTCATATTGGTGCCAGGAAGCTAAAGGTGGTGGAGGAAGACCTGGGGGGTGGGGAGTGAGGAGGCAAGTGGGAGGGATCGTCAGGGGACTGGGAAAGGAGGAAAACCTGGAAATTGCTATGGATTGTGGGCAATACATACATGGTAGAGATTTCTTTACTGTGTGTGTTTTTTTTAAAACAAGTTCTATGATACAAGCGACCCAGGGACACTGGCCTATGCTGTATCTTTTTGTGAAGGCCTACGGTCACAGAATCCAGGGATACCTCTGTAATTAAAATAATAATGATAATAATAAAATTACAACTCTCACCTTTCTGTTGTTTACACAATTTAGAAAGCATTTGCTACCGTTTCCCAGTCAGGCAGAAACAGATGCATGTTTCCTGGGCCTGAAACAGTTCCACTGGGGCACAGCACTGACTGTAAATTCCAAACACCCCATGATGGAGGGTGGCAGAAGACCAGCAGACCAGTGGTACCACCCAGAAGTGAGGTCCAGTTTTACCTCACCAAGCCACTGTCTGCTTCTGCCCACACCAAGGGGTCCACAAGTCAGTGTAGAGACTGGTGTGTCTTTGAGCTTAGCATTATTAAAGTAGCTTGGGCCTGGAATTTGCTCCCCCTTCACCTCTGCTTCTCAGAATTCCTTGTTTCCTTCAAAACTCATCTTAAACATCAGTCTCTACATAAAGCCCTTCCTGTCACCCCCTTTCCCTAGCTGCTAGTGCCCCCCCACTCCTAATCACTTTGTTTTTACTTTTGTGTGTACTTGAATCAATCAATAATCAACAACATTTATTAAGCACCTACTACGTGCCAGGTACTGTGATAGGTAGGCGTGGGCAAACAAAACAAGTGAAGCTATCTAAATAGCCTTATCACTTCCCTCAACAGGATGTGAACTCCCAGAGTGCAATGACTCTTTATTTTTGTCTTTGTATTCCTATAAGCTAGTACAGTGCCTGGCCCATAGCAGGGGCTCCATAAATGTTTGATGATTGATTAATTGAGGATCAACTGTGTGCACGGCACCATGCTAGGCACTGTGCGGGATAGAGAGGGAAGCTTCTGCCCTCCGGGAGTTTCTGATTTCATTGGTGAAATGACACCAGTGCTCATGGTGCTGTTAAAGAACAATATAAAAGCAGTTTCTAAGTGCTGATTGCAGACTTCCTGAGCTGGACCAGTTCAGAGAGGAGAGACATCAGTGGGGGGTGGAGCAGTCAGGGTAGGCTTCATGGAGACGAAGCTTGAATAGGATTTGGAGAGGAGCATAGTGGGGACGGGGGAGGAGGGGACGGGACATTTGAGGCAGGAACAACCCATAGGAGAAAAGACTGTGGACTCCTTCAGAGAAGCAGGTGGCAAAGGTTGAATCCTGGCTGATGGTGGCTTCTTTTTCCATTTTTTTCCAGGGCGGGAGATGGTGGGACCCACGCTGCCTGGATACCCACCCCACATCCCCACCAGTGGTCAGGGCAGTTATGCCTCTTCTGCCATTGCCGGCATGGTTGCAGGTAGGGAGAGTGCCTGGGGACCAGGGTTCTACGGTTATGAGGGAGGGGACCTTAACACGAGTAGGTGAAGGTTGGGAGTGGAGAGATGGCCCTCTGGCTCAGAGTTACCAGCAGGCACTGAAGGGCAGTCCCAGAATTTGTCTCCTTTGGAAGGCAAGCTGCTTTTTCTCTTTGGGCAATTTTAGTTCCCTGACTGTCCTCAGTTTTGCCCTTTCCTTTCCAAGTTTATGCCAAATTCCAAACTGGGATCAGGCATCATGAAAGGAACTGGGACATCCTATCTCTAGCTGTCAGCCCTGTAGCATTTCACAACGGCTAACTTACACTTGTTGACAGTGGACATATGGCTTTCCTAGAGCATCAGGGGATCTGTGGAAGCTAGGCCAACCTTGGTGCAGGGAAAGAATGCTGGGCTAAGAGTTGGGGGGTGCATGGGGAGATTCAGATCAGCATGGCATGGGGGGAAGGAAGATGGATTTAGAGGACATTAGTTTGACTACCAGTTCTGCCATTTATGATCTGTATGAATTTGGGGCTCAGTTTCTCTGGGACTCAGTTTCCATATCTGTAAAATATAAAATCTGACTTCTCAGGTCCCTTGCAGCTGTAAATCTATGATCAAATGAACAAATGACCTGTAAGGCCCCTCTTATCTTAAAATCTGTGACCCTATGATGATCCTAGGGTCTTTAAGGTCCATTCTAGCTCTGAATCTATGGTTACATGGATCTCATCTCTCCTTTGTGCTACTCCTGTGACTCACCAAACCGTTCTGGACCTCAGTTTACTTATCTGTAGAATTAGGGTGTTGGATTGAGTGCCCTCTATGTTACCTTCTGGCTCAAGATCTATGTTCCTATGACTAGATGACCTCCAAGGTCCCTTATAGATATTACTATATGACCTTTAAAAAGTCCCTTTATCCTGTTTTCTGGCCTACTGTGTGTCCCTCAAAGCCAGGGTGATCACTACCTATTTTGGAGTCTGGAAATGTGGCGAGGGGGATGGGAGGTCCTCCCTGTTTGCCTCCTTTTGTCCTGTTCCAGAGTCTGGTCCTCAGACAGGAAGCACACACTGGAAGAGGATGCCTGGCTGGCCCCACTGCCCCCCATCCCCCCACCCCAGGGCTTTCTGTCAGAGAGCAGTGGTGGAGAGAGCTCTCTGGCCTCTACTCCAGACCCCTGTTAGAAATAGATGGGCACCTGCCATGCTGCAAAGTGTTCTCCTGCCTCTAGTCACTGGGGAGGGAAATGGAACTGCTTTCTGTGAAGAAGGAAAGAGAGGAAAGGGGGGAGGAGGGAGGGAGGGAAGGAAGGAGAGAGAGAGAGAGAGAGAGAGAGAGAGAGAGAGAGAGAGAGAGAGAGAGAGAGAGAGAGAGAGAGAGAGAGAGAGAGGCAGTACTCCTGAGGTTGCATCCACTCCCAGCATAGTGTTGACTCCCCTGGCTCCCACCTCCCAAAGCATTGCTCATTAACCTGCTCCTCCCTCCCTCCCTCCTTCCCTCTCCAGACAGGAGTTAATTTTTTGCTGGCTGCCTGCCCCTTGGTGCCCTATGCTGAGGCAGGTGTGCTGAGAGAGAAGAGAGAGAGAGAGAGAGAGAGAGAGAAGAGAGAGAGAGAGAGAGAGAGAGAGAGACAGAGAGAGAGAGATAGAGAGAAGACAGAGAGAGAGAGGGAGAAGAGAGAGAGGAGAGGAGAGGAGAGAGAGGAGAGGAGAGGAGAAGGAGAGGAGAGGAGAGGAGAGGAGAGGAGAGGAGAGGAGAGGAGAGGAGGGGAGAGGAGGGGAGGGGAGAGGAGAGGAGAGGAGAGGAGGGGAGAGGAGGGGGGGAGGAGAGGGGAGAGAGAGGAGAGGAGGGGAGAGGAGGGGAGGGGAGAGGAGAGGAGAGGAGAGGAGGGGAGAGGAGGGAGGGGAGAGGAGAGGAGAGGAGAGGAGAGGAGAGGAGAGGAGAAGAGGGGAGGGGAGGGGAGGGAGGGAGGAGAGGGAGGGAGGAGAGGGGAGGGGAGGGGAGGGAAGGGGAGGGGAGGGAGGGAAGGGAAGGGAAGGGAAGGGAAAGGAAGGGAAGGAAGAGAGAGAGAAAAAAATAAGAGAGAGACAGACACACAGAGATAGACAGAGATGGAGACAGAGAGACAGAGAGAAAGAAACCTAGAAAGGCATAGACAGAATGACAGAGACACTGAAACTCGAGAGAGACAGAGAGAGAAAGACTGGGGAGAGCAGGGAGGGAGGAGGGAGTGGGAGGGAGGGAAGGAGGTTGCACTCTCCCTGGGAACCTGCTGAGCTGGCACTTGTTGCTCCTTGGTTACCGTGGCGATGTGGTTAATGCACCGTTGAAAATACAGAATACTGACTCCTCTCTCCCTCCTGGCCCAGGCCTCCCTCCCTCCCTCCCTTCCTCTCCTGGAGCGTGAAATGAGATTGGTCAAGATAAAAAAGGAAAAGATTCGGTTATTTTTTTTAAGAGTGTGGATAATGGGGCCTCTCAATCACAATCCAGGGCTCCAGTCGTCTCCCTTGCTTCTCACTCCCCCACACCTCTGCAGCTTGCTTGGAGAAGGAGAAGGAGGAGGAGGAGGGAGGAAGGAGGAAGCATAGTGCTTTTCTCTTAATTATGAGTCACTCCTCAGGCCTGGCCAAGGGGAAAGGTGGGGGGCACCTGGGGCTAAGTGGGTGAGTTATCGGCTTGTATACCAGGATGGTAGTCGAGGCTCTGACCTGGAACCTGGTGGGAGAGCCCATAAGGGAAGACCCTTTCCCATACAGTTTACATAACACCTCTAAGTGGCCTTAACTACAGGTGCGGGAGTTAAGGAATGAAAAGAGACGTAACCCATCAACAAGCATTGAGTAAGTGCCTACTGTATGCCAGACACTGTGTTAGGAGTTCCGTTTACAATGACAAAGAAGGAAGCCATCCCTATCGTCAGTGGCTTTAAACTCAAGATGCTGTGTGCTGCATCCAGATTCGAGGTGTGGCCCATCTATGGCTCATCCGGCAGACTGATCTCCAGAATACAAGGGATCCTGACAAGTCCATTGGTGCAAAGCTCTAGAGTAGGAGGGACCTCAGAGACCATCTAGAATGACTCCCTCATGTCCAGATAAGGACACCTGGGCTCAGAGGGCTTAAGTGAATTGTCCAAGGTCACACAGCAGCAAGAGAGAAAAACCAAGACTTGAACTCAGGTCCTCTGACTCAGTTCGGCCCTTTCTCTTGCTTCGCTCACAGTGCACACTGTGGGAAATTAAATCAGACTAGATGTGGGCTGGCTATAACATAATCGGTTCCATCCTTTTTCCAAATAATTCAATTGAGTTCAAAGTTCAGATTTTTCACAAAAAGCCATCCCCCAAGGCAAAGAAAGGGCACGAGCATTTATTAAGCACCTACTATGTGCCAGGCACTGTGCTAAACACTCCTTTGATCATCACAATGACTTTGTGAGGTAGGTGCTATTATTATTGCCATTTTACTGATAAGGAAACTGAGGCAAACAGAGATTAAGTGACTTTCCCAGGGTCACACAGCTAGGAAATGTTTGAGGCCGGATTTGATCTCAGGTCTTCCTGACTGGAGGTCCAAGGTATCCACTATACCACCTCGGTACCTTGAATGCCCATCAGTGTAAAAACCAGGTGCATTTGATTGCTTGAGAGTGAGAGTAGACTTGGTAATAGGCATCTGGCCTTGTCATCAGATCCAGATTAAGCTCCTTCCTCTGACATATATTGATCATGACCTTGTTTAAGTCACTTGGCCTTATAGAATTAGGACTGGAAGGGACTTCAGAGGCCACCTCTTCTGTCCTTCCATCCCATCCTCCAGATGAGTAAACTGAGGTCCAGAAGTTAAGTGATTTACCCAAGGTTACACCAAGCATCAGATGTAGACTTTGAAAGTAGATTTTGAAGTGAGGGTCTCAGATTCCAGAAGTAGTGCTCTGTCCGTGGTGCTACACTGTTGACCTTGGGCAACTTTCTAAAGCTACAAACTACAGGCCAGCTATTGGCCAGTACTGACAGAGGGATCATGCACAATGGGAGTTCCACAAATCAAGGAAGTCTGGATCCTCCTCCCTTCCCCCAACTCAAAGCATTTGGAGAAGCGGTCTTACACAGCACACACGCCCTCCCCAGCTCTCTACATGCCTTTGCACCATTATTTACCTTGGCTCTCATGTGAATGAAGCCAGTGGCTGGGTGAGGGCCAATGCTACTGCCTTGGGTGCCTGCCCCATTGCTTACCTTTATTCTACCTTTGGCAAGTCATGTAACTTTCCCAGGCCTCAGTTTCCTCATCTGTAAATGAGGGGGTGTTGTGCTAGATGACTTCTAAATGTATCTTCTAGTTCTGATTTGATCACATTGCCATCTGTCTTTTCTACCTCTCTCCCCTCCTGAGTGTCTGGTGGGTTTAAGACTTGGGGAGAGGGCTAGAACTGAAATCCTAGCTATGTAGGCCTCAGTTTCCTCATTTGTTAGATGGGGGGGTCAGATAAGATGACCTCCAAGGTCTTTTCCAGACCTATGAGATTCTCCTATATTCAGTCTGCTTACATTGAGGTGCACCTGCTTGATGTAATCTAGGACAATCACCCCAAGGCATGCTAGAGTATCCAGGGGTTTAGTCTATAGGTTGTTACTCCTTCTTGGGGGAAGGGTGTAGTGGATAGTGATGAACTTAGAGTTTGGAAGATCAGTTTCAAATCCCATCACAGACACTTACTAGCTGTGTGACCCTGAGCAAGTCACTTCATACCTCCGTGACTCAATTTCCTCATTTGTAAAATGGAAGGGTTGAACCATAGTCTCTTCCGGTTTTAAATGTATGTTCTTACAGTGCTAAGGTTCCAGAAATCTGGATTCTAGTTCTGGCTGTGTTTCGTCTGAGCTCCATTCTCTCATATGTAAAATGAGGATGGAGTGGAGTGGATTGGACTAGATTATTTGCTGTCTAACTGTCTCTTCTTTATTCTAAAATTCTCTGACTTCTCCCATTCTCTCCACCCATAATCAAGCCTCAACCTTTCTCACTTCATCCCCAAGTATAGCCTACATCTCCCTTAGGAGAAACCAGTCCCTGGGTTGAATGGGTAAATTTGGAAGGATAATGGGGATCCTCAAAGAAAGCTCCAATGGAGTGGTCTTAGACATAACTCTATTTTACATTTGAGGAAACTAAGGCTCCATTATGGTGGCTGATATCCCTTCTTCCCCTGCCCCTCTGAGCTTCTCAGAGGGAGCTTCCAGCCATCTCTGCTCCCTCTGCTCTGAAATGAAGACACTGATTCATAGAATCACAGATCTAGAACTGGAAAGGACCTTAGAGCTCAATGAGTCCAGTTCTTCCATTTTACAGACAAGGAAACAGGGAGGTTAAATGACTTGCCCGAGGTCACACAGCTAGTAAGTTTCTGAGATGAGATTTGAAACCAGGTCTTTCGGACTACAAGTCCAGTACCTGATCGTTGGATCCTAAGGTTCTAGATTGAGAGCTAGAAGGCACTTTCAGAATGGCTGCTTTGAAATCTTGTCCTGTTCGCTGGGGCTCAGCTGCCCTCACCTTCTCCCCCTACCCCCCAAGCTAGATGCCTCACAGGCCTTTCTTCTTCTGTCTTATGCCAGCAGGAAGCGACTACTCTGGAAATGCCTACGGCCATTCCCCCTACTCTTCCTACAGCGAGGCCTGGCGCTTCCCCAACTCCAGCCTGCTGAGTAAGTGTCCTCTGGGGCCGGCCAACCCTTCTAGGGCAGGGAGGGTAGTTAGAGGCGTTGGGATGGTGAGCAGAGAGGGAAGAGTTAGAGAAGGGGGCAGGCTGTCTGCCACTGGGCTTTCCGTTCAGTTGGCGTGAGCTATGGTCATGGCACCCAATGGGATGAAGAGAAGGAAACAGAGTCCCTCCCCTGAAAAAAAACATCTATCAATCAACCAATAAGCTTTTAATACTCAACTACCATGTGCTGGGCACTGAGAGAGGTGCTACAGATGCAGAGAAAATGATGACCCAGACCTTGGTTTCAGCCCTCCATCAAAGCAGACAAAAAGTCTACAAATAAGCATACATCTATCTCTATATACATGCATACACACATGTACATACACATATATGTGTATATGCATATATTTATATTTTATATGTACTTTATATAAGTTTATAAAGTATATATACTATAGATATAGGCTATATAAAGTATCCATACTTTACATAAGTTTATATATATATATTTTATATTTGCATGTGTGCAATACATATATGTGTATGTCCATATATACATGTACATATACTTACAGCCAGCCTAATTTAATAATAATAATAATTATCACCAACATATGCCAAGTACTGTGTTAAACGCTTCACAATTATGGTCTCATTTGATCCTTACAATAACCCTGGGAATTAGGTGCTATTATTACCTCCATTTTACAGATGAGGAAACTGAGGCAAACAGAGATTAAGTGACTTGCCCAAGATCACACAGTTAGGAAGTGTCTGAGACTGGATTTGAACTCAGTTCTTTCTGACTATAGGCCCAGTTCAGTATCTACTGTGCCACCTAGTGGATAGAGAACTGGATTTGAGGCCAGAAAGGCTTGGATTCAAGTCCTTCCTGACACTTACTGGCTGTGTGGCCCTGGGCCAGTCAAGTCCTAGGCAATTCTTTAAGACTCTAAGTTGAAGAGAAGGTGGAGACCTGCATAGAAAGAGTGTCCTCATCTGGGAGTTCCCTACACCAGGGAAGCCACATATCTAGCCTCTATTCCTGTCCTTAGTATGCACAAAATAACCATGAGAATAAAAGTATAAATCTATTAAAGGGGGGAGCACCCATGCCCGAATAATTCCAAGGCAATATATGTCAAGTCCTTCATGGATTCCAGCCTTACTATCCTCCTGTCCTAGCCCTTGGCCCTGGGATTCACTGGGAATCAGGAGGAGCTGGTTCTGTGGCAGCAGAACCTAGGAGTGAAGGCATTAGTAGTGCTGTATGAGGGAGGGCTTTGCTGTTACACTGTCCCTGGGGTCCAGACTTTGGGGTGGTGTGATAGGTGAAGAAATCTCATCTTGAAGCCCTTCCATCAATGGCTTACTAATGGAGATCATCCTTTATCAGAACCCCCCCCCCCCAAGGCTCTGGTAGATTAGACATCTCAGGCAGAAGAGTAGTCTCTGGCTAAGTCTGTCCCCTCTGTCTCTTTCCACCCCTTCCCACCATTCCCCACCTATTACTAGGCTTGTGGGAGCTGTAGAAAGTACTGAGATTGAGAAAATCTTAGATCAGTCGCCACCATCCTTCCTGTTTTTAACCTTCAGTTTAAAGATTTAGGGACAAATGGTTGATTAGCTAGTCAAGAAATAGGGGTGGGCGTATCGAGAGAAGCTGAAATGGGGAAAATAACATGGTGAGAAGAACACTGGACTTGGGAGTCAGAAGGCTTGGGTTTAAGTCCCAACTCTATCAACTTTTCCGGACCTCAGTTTCCTCATCTGCAAAATGATGGGGTTGTATCTAATGATCTCTTCCAGCTCTGTGCCATCTTGACTCTATGGCTCATAACAGGGGAACATTCCCCCTGCTATTCTCAAAGCTGTCCATGTTGGCATCCAGTAGGATCCTTGGAGAAAGACCTACAAACCCAACCCCTATTCTTGCCCTGCACCCTTCTGGCTAGTTAGGGCCTGGTCCTCAAGGCCCTGGATGACCACTGCCCAAGCAGTGCCATCCAGATGTGTTTTCATCATTACTCTATTAGTTCTTCTGAATTCCAGATGTGGTCTTTCCCTAAAGCAAGGGTATAGAAAGTCAAAAGTTATCTCAAAAAAACAAAACCCAAAGAAAAAAAAAGAGAAATATTCCTACCCTTGCCAGAAAGTCAGTGGTGAGGCCTGGGAAGAAGAGGAAATAAGAGGAGAAAGGAGTTAATCTTTGATGATCAGATAGGAGGGGGGTAAATGTTTAACTTCAGCTGTCTTAAAGGTCAGCAGATGCAGGGAAGGCTCTGGTACACTTCTCCGTTCTGACCAGCAATGTTGTTATTTCTTTTAACTTGTCCAGGCTCCCCATATTATTACAGTTCCACCTCAAGGGCGAATGCACCTCCCACCACCGCTTCGGCCTTTGACCACCTGTAGTTACCACCGGGACAGCGGGAGTAACCATACGGCCGGCCGGCAGGAGGATTCGGGCTGGGACAGGCCCCGGGAAGTCACACAAAGGAATCTTTATTTATTACATGAAAAATAACCACAAGTCCAGCTTTGCAACTCCCCGTGTGGTTAATTTAATGAAACGTGAAAGACACAATGACCTTGAGGAAGGCCAAGCTGTCCCCCAAGACTCCTTAATAAGAGACAGGAGTCCTGGAGAAAGGAAATCATCCCATTTTTTTAAGAGACAGATTTGGAGAAAAAGAAACTATGGACTGTGGCTCTCTCCCCATTAAAGGAGAGATGATGGGAAGGGAAAGGCAAAAGGCTGTGGAAAGACGGATCCTTGGCAGGAGTGGGGTGGAAGGGAACTTAGTTTCAGTGGGGTATAGATTTGGCTTCCCCTTGGCTTTGTATGCAATGTGATGCTAACTTGGGATACTGGGGCACTCATGCAGACACACCCAGCCTGCCCTGGCCTCCTTCCCCTGATGCGGATCCTCCTCCCAGTGACTTCCCATCTCTCTCTCCCAACCCGTCTTCCCCAGAACGGGGGCAGGGAGGAGAGATGTACTACTCTTCTCCTCTAGTCATCTTCTTGGGCTCCCCTTATACCCTGTTTCATAGGCATGGACTGAGGGACACTCTTATCGGACCCTCGGGCTCTTCACCGATCTTCATTCCTTCTGCTGAAGCGAAAGTTCTTTGAAAAGCATAAAGTGCCCTATGAGGTATTCTCATAGATCCCTCCCCCTGACAGATGCAACCAGCTGGGTCTGACACAGGCCTGATACAGGCTGAGAAAGGAACAGACCAGAAGCTCTTCCAGAAGTCCCCTAGGCACCCTGGGGATGACGGGAGAAGCAGATTCTCCTCTGGTCAAACATGCACTGTGTAGGGGAAGACAGAAATCCTTTGGGATCCATTTCCCTAGACTGATACATCATCCCTGGGTCATGTACTCCTTCCTAATCCCAAACATGCCATGTGGGAGACATCCCTCTGAGGTCCTGCCAACTTGGGGAGGACCAGCATCCTCCCTTGGGGAGGAGACACCCTCCTAATCCTGGGGTGGGCAGGGGGTGTGGAGCCTCCTATCCCATTGGGCCTGTCTGTAAATACTGTAAATGAAGCTCAGCCTGAATTCGATCCCTCTTTCCATCCCTAGACCTTTACCTCTTTATGAATTATCTCCCTGTGGCAGCAGGACTTCCCTCCTTTATGCTTCTCTAAAAATACACACAGACACACACACACACACACACACACACCCCACTCAAAACCCCTGCCACCACCCACATCAGTCAATAAAACCTTCTTTGTTTCAGACTTCTGTATTGGCTGGGGAAGGTGTTGGGCCAGCCTTCTAAGAAGGCTCCTGAGGGAATCTTCTCATATTTTCCTTGGGGAGATGGGGAGAATGTGGGAGACAAACAGCCAATTGAGGGGGGTGGGGAAGAAACAGTGAGTAACTATAAAATGCAAAGGGGGGGAACCCTGTGACTCCCAGAAAAGACTGGGTGCTTATGGGGTCCTTCCATAGCACTCTGCATAAGAAGACTACCATCAAAGGTCCTAAGAGGGTTGTCGGTGGCAGAAAAGTCTGGAAGGCAGTGCCATGCCGTGTAAAGAATTCTGGGTCAGGAGTCAGAGAGAGATGCATTTGAAACCTGGCTCAGGCACTTACCCTGAGGAATTCTGGGCAAGTCAGAGGAACTTTTCTTAGCTCCCAAAGCTGGCAATGGGAGGGGGGCACATGGAGTAAAAAGGCAAAAGAGAAGAACTGGTCTGGTGATTTCACATGACTTTCTTTGCCCCCACCAAGCTTCGGCTACAGTAAAGGAGCAGAGATTTCCAGCCATGCCTCTGAGGTTACGCCTGGGGAGGGGAAGGCAGTCATTCTTGGCAGCAGTGAGATGGTTAGTGGGGTCATGAAGGAGAGGCATGGGGATATGGAATCTGCCCAGATGTCTCAACCTGAAGAATCAGAACTACACTCACTAGGCTTCACTGTTAGGAAGTGTGCCAGAAGGTTAGAGGCAGGAGATGGAGCCACCCACTAAAGATCAGTTCTAAAGGAAATGGCCAGCAGGCTCCCTGAAGGCAGAGATGCTATTTCACCAGATCCCAAGTGGGCTCTCTCCCAATGCTGAGGACGTGGTCTGTGGTGTCCCGGTCTCCTTTGGGGGTTGGGGTGAGGGTGGAGAGCAGTATACACACACACACACACACACACACACACACACACACACACACACACACACACATACAATGGCACCTGCCAAGGAGAGATTTACCTTTCAGGGAAAAGACTGTACCCTACCTCTGGGCTAACCACTAGGACACTGGGGTCCCATTATGCCTTAGATTTGCCTGATGATTTTGAATCTGTCTGTCCCCCTTCTGGCCTCTAGCCTTCTCCCAATGGACTGTGAAGAATCCCTCTGCCTTTACAGAAGTTCGGTGATAATTGCCACCCAAAGGGTGCTTTGGAATCCTTGGCCAGTAACCAGAGAGCTTCCTGCTCCAGTGGGCCAGAACCCTTCCTCAGGAGCATTTTATGCCTGTAACCTGGAGCATGAGAGCCAGAGTGGACTGACATCAGCAATCTGAATTTTGCTTTTGCCACAGTTATGGTGAGGAATGGTGGTGGTGGCGGCGGTGAGGAGTTCAGGATGCCCTACAACAACTTTCTTTGAAGTTGACTATGAAATAGAGGAATCATTAGGCTCCCCCCTCATGTATCTATAGCCCTCAAAGCTCAGAGTGAAAAGTCCTGAAATTGCTTCCCCCAGTTTGCTCTTAAAAGTGAGTGGAGAGGTAACATAGTTGAGTGTGTGAAAGGCTGTACGTCTTGCACTTGTGGGTGGGTAGGATGAGGGGAGGGGGGCTTCAAGGTAGTAAGAGATGAGGGATGGCACATGGGAAAGAGGCCAGGAGCTGAGGAGATCTGGGAAGCATGTTCATGGGAAGGAGGGATGGAGGAAGGGGTGAATAGGAAGGAAGGTGATCTTGGGAAAGAAGGCATGAGAGGAGCAAATGAGTGGGAGAAGGAGGAGGGATGGGGAGAAGTGTGCTTGGGAAGAAGGCGTGGGAGGGGAGGCGAGTGTGAGAAAGAGGAGGGATGGGGGAGGCATGCATGGGAAGGAAGAGAGATGGGGTGAGGTGGCATGGGAAGAGGTGTGGGAGGGGGAGAAGACCATGAGAAGGGAACAGAGGGGGGTATGGGAAGGGAGCATGAGAGGGAGAATGTGTGGGTGGACTACATGCTTAGAAACCCTCAAGTTTGCAGGGGAGGGAGTGGTAGGAGGGACCTGTATCAGAACCTATATCAGAACTTGGAATTTTTTCACCTGGAGCAAAAACTGTTGAGCCGGCAGCAGCACAAGGGACAGTCTGTTGTAGGATCTGAGCTTTGGAGCTGGAAGAGATCTCAGAGGTCATATAGTCCAATTCCCTCATTTTACAGATGAGCAAACTGAAGCTGAGGGAAGGTGTGACTCATCCATGTCACCCAGATAGGAGCAGAGCTGGGATCTGAACTCAGGTCCCCTGACCGCCAATTTTGCCTCCTTCCCATTGTACAATAATGTAATCTTGATGGGATCGAGGCAGCCCCAGCTCTTGCCCTTTTTGGAGTTGGGAGGGAAAGCTGGTAGCTGCCATGGGACCATGGTTGTCATGGCTTGGGGCCATTGCACTGGGAAGTAAGGTCAAAACACAAGATGCAGAGAAGAATCACGCTCTCACAGGAATGAAGTGGACACCTCCCCATCGGATGACAGTGCCCTGCTTGCTCCATACTAGTTACACTTCTGTGATACGCAGTTTCCCAGAAGCCTGCACATGCTATGATCCCAGGACAGGCATTACCTCGGATTTAGAGTCATGAAAGCCTTGATACTGAAAGCAGATCTCTGTAGGCGCCCCTCCCCATTCTTTAGAAGTCCTGCCTAGCCCCAGCCCCCCTCTTTCCACATTAGCCTGCCCATTCTGAGCTCCCTTCTCACCCCAAGGCAATTGGCCAGGGAAGGGGCTGGAGGGAGATGGCCCTTCCATGTCTACTTAAGAGCAAATCTGACTAATTGGCTGCCTCTGGAGATGGTGGCTCCCCCTAATTGAAAATCATCATGCAATGGTCCATTGTGTAGTGGAGGGGACCCTCACTCAAGCTTGAGTTGAGTTAGACATCCTCTGAGGTGCCTTCTCACTCTGAGAGTCTCTGTGTCTATGTGAAGGAGGAGCTTGAAGGAAGGCTAAGTTAACCAGGGTAAAGGGATTATTGGGGACAACAATTGTGAAATGTATTAGAGACAGACAGATAGACTGAGATGGAGACAGAGATGGAGAGACAGACAGAGACAGAGACAGAAGGAAAGACAGAGAGGTAGAAGGAGGCAAAAAGAGAGAGGGACACAGAGATAGACAGAGATAGAAAGAAACAGAGGGAGAGGGAGAGACACAGAGAGAAAGACAGAGAAAGAGGGAAGGAAGAAAAGAGAAGAGAAGAGAAGAGAAGAGAAGAGAAGAGAAGAGAAGAGAAGAGAAGAGAAGAGAAGAGAAGAGAAGAGAAGAGAAGAGAAGAGAAGAGAAGAGAAGAGAAGAGAAGAGAAGAGAAGAGAAGAGACAGGAGAGGTGAGGAGAGGAGAGGAGAGGAGAGGAGAGGAGAGGAGAGGAGAGGAGAGGAGAGGAGAGGAGAGGAGAGGAGAGGAGAGGAGAGGAGAGGAAAGAAGAGCAGGGAAATCTACTTTAGAATCCCTCCTAGGGGCTATTGCCCCTTGCTGCTGGCTGTCTCCTTGGGGAATGTGAAATGGTCCTCATTTTCTGAGGCCACCTTCCTTATTAAATTCTGGGTGCCTTCTTTCTAGGAGGGAGAGGAATCCTCCACCATAGTTTTGAACCTGGACCTCACTGGAGCTCAGCTGCCAGTAACCTTTGTCCTTGTCTCCCTCCCTCCACACCAGGTATCCTCTCCACTCTGTCTGGTGACCCTCTCCCTGTGGGCTAGTCACCGAAAAGTTCTCATGGGAGACCTGGCTAGGCCCCCAGTTATATACAAGCTCTTGAATTCCATCCCCAATCCTTCAGCATTCTCCTTTTCCTCCTGCCCATACATTGCTTCCTTCTCCCCCAAGCACAAATACAAATTCTCTGAGACAGGTCAGGGCTGCCTCTTGCTTTCTGGGGTTTGGGGGGAAACTCCTTTTGGTCCTCATCTTTCCCTGCTCTGCATTGCATGCCCATCCCCTGCTATCTGGAGCAGTTAAGATAGAATGGAAGCATTTGGAATCTGCCAGGAATCCACTGACTTTGAAGTCAGGACCTGGATTCAGATCCTGCCTTGGACACTTATTAGATTGTGACCTTGGGAAAGTTATTTTGCCTCCATGACCTCAGTTTCCTTACTGTAAAATGAGGAAGTTGAGCTAGATGGTCCCTCCTAGTTCTAGGTCTGTACTCCTCACTCCCTTGACCACCATGGAACTCAGCTGCCTGATCTGTAAAATGAAGGGGTTGGACTCACGGCTTCTGAGGCCCTTTCCTTCTCTTGATCTATGATGCTAAATCTCTTAATCTCTTTGAGTTTCAGTTTCCTCATGTATCCAGTGGAGGCCAGGGCCTCTGAGGCCCCTTCTGACCCTGGAGCTATGATCTTAATGACTCCCTGCCCACCAACAGCTCCAGTCTTCACTCCTGGATTCCCATCAGTCCCACCTACCTTTCCTTCCTCAATTACCCCGATAAGTGATGATGAATACCAATGCAACCTTAGGAGAATTTCAAAGCACCATTTGGGCAGTTGGGGGGGGTGTTAAAATCCCTGGACAACCACAGCTGGCCAGGACACTCAACAGTCCTCATTCTGGTGATATTGGGTCCTGGTTCTCATGAACCAGGCTGGCTTTGCCTCAGTTTTCTCATCTGTGAAAATTCGAGGGTTGGGCTAGAGGCCTCTAAAGTCCCTTACAGTCTTAAATCTAGCAGCCCATGCGCCTGTGACTTAGAGCAAGAGACACTGTTGACATGGTTGTAACTCTGCTTTAAACTGTCACTGTTCTAGGATGGTGGCCCAGGGTCTCTCCTCATCTGTAACGCTTCAGTCCTCCAGCCTCTTAGATTTATAAAGGATTTATGTTCCTTGAGAAAATAACTGCTCTTCTGTCTGTCAAGGGGCATTGTCATGTTTTGTCTTCTTGCCCATACATTGGACAAGGCGTCTCATTCTGATGAAAGATCCCCTTCCTAATAAAAGCTGCTTCCCTCCTCTTCTCCATCTTTTTCTCCTTCACTCTCTTTGTCCTCTCTCTACTTCTCATGACTACTTGCCCATTCTGGGTTTGCTGGCTGCCCAGAGCATGTTGTCTCAGTATATTTAAGGTACTTGGCCAGGGGAGAGGGGAGAGGGGAGAGGGAGGGAAGAGGGGGAGGGCTGGAAGGAGATGTCATGGTCCTGGACTGACCAGAGAAGGACAAATTTGGGGGCAGATGAGGACCAGGCTGGAGACCAAGGGATGTTGAGCTGGGAGGCTGGGCCCAAGTCTCTGGGCTGTTTTCCGTGCTTTTCTTGTTTTTGGAGAGACCTGGAAAGTGTCCTCTCACTTCTCTGTCTCCTCCCACTTGTCAAGAAGAAAAGTGTCGCCCCCCCACCCCACTCTGCCCCACCACAAGGGCAGTGGGAAAAGGGATTAGACAATGCCAAAGAGCTCTGAATATGGAGGAAAGGGAAGGGGAGGAGAATGGAACAAATATTTATATAATGCGTACTGAGTGCTGGCACTTAATACATATCTCATTTATTCCTTACAACAATCATGTGAGCTAGGTGCTGTTATTATCCCCATTTTACAGTTGAGGAAACTGAGAGAAGCAGGTTAATTGACTTTCCCAGGCTTACATAGCTAGGAAGGGTCTGAGACCAGATTTGAATCCAGGTCTTTCTGACTCTACAACCAGCACTCTATCCACTGTGACACCTAGCTGAATCAATGGAGCTGGACTGGGCCTCTAGGTCTGCTACTTACTGTTAAATGACCTTGTCCAAGTCGTTTCCCCTCTGGTGAACTCAGTTTCCCCATATGTTCCACCTGATAGCTTCTGAGGTCTCAGACCTACATCTATTACTCATGACCTTTGTGGGTGTCAGTTTCCTCATCTGTAAAGTGAGGGAATTGGACTTGGTGACCTCTGGCCTGCCTTCCCCCTCTCAAACTATGGATTCACTGTGCTTAGAAAACAATCCTCCAGGAAATATCCTTACTTCCTCCTTTTCTTTTTTCTTCCCTCAGGGTCCCCTTCCCTTTCTCTCTGTTTTACTCTCCAAGGCTGCCATGATTACATGTAGATTGAACGTTTGGGGATCTGAGTGAAGGGGAGAAATGGGGCTGGAATTAGCTCTTGCAGGACAGATACAACAATCTCCCCCTCCCTTCCACTCCCAATCGAGCTCTGTGGACATCACGTGTTCTCTCCAAAGGCTAGAATCAGAGAGCTAGAGGAGAAGCCAGCTGGACTGACATTCAGCAACTTGGAAGAAGATGGAGGCATAAAGGTCCCAGGGATTCCTTTGTCCCTTTTCCTAGCGGGCATCGGCCAGATCAGGCCCTCTCTTTTATTCATTTGAATCCTCCTGGGCTTCCCTGTTGGTCAGCACTCAGGTCCTACGTCCTAGACTCTTGGACTTACCACTTCAAAGGAACTTAGGGGACATTTAGTCAAATTGCCTCATTTTATAGAGGGTACAGAGAATTGACTTAACAGCTTAGGATCATAGATTTTAGAGCTAGATGGGACTTTAGGGGCAATTTAGTCTAACACCTTTATTCTTCAGATAGGGAAACTGAGGCACAGAAAGGAGGAATGACTAGGATTAGGGATTTTAGAGCTGGAAGGGACTTTAGAAACCACCTAGTCCAAGTTTTTTATTCTTCAGGGGAGGAAACTGAGGTAGAGGAAAAAAGTCTCTGGATCCTCTGACTGCAGATACCGTGTTCTTTCCACAGTGATAGCAGACTATAGGGAGGCTGGATGGAGAAGGGTTTCTTGGAGGTTCCTTGGGGTTTTGACCAGACGAGATATGGGACACTGGATGTCAGTGTGTGGGGGGTGGGGTAGGAGACCAGTTTGGGGGGACTGGCATGTCTCCCCATCTGTGATGAGGCGGCAGCCCGCCAGGCTTCCCAAGTGTGGCACTCGCTGCCTAAGGCTTTCGCAGCGAAATGTGATTTCCCCTTGAGTGAAACGGACTGTGCATTGTGGAAATTGGCTCTTTTCTGAGCGGGCGGTGGCTGTTGCCACGGAGCCCGAGCGGGGGATGGGGCCTGCGGGAGGCCGCCCTGGCCCCTAGAGTGAACCGGGAGCAGCCATGTGCTCAGAGCTCATTAGGGATAAATCAAATTTGAAACAGCACGACACTGACGCACCCCGCCCCCGCCTACCCCCACCCCAAGCCCCAGCTTCCTCCATCCCCCTCCTTCCCAATCCTTGGTTCCCCTTCCCACACCCCTACCTTTTCACCACAACGGCACCTCCTTCACACATGCACCTACCCTCCATCCAAACCCCAGGAGCCATCAATTACGAGCAGACATGTTCATTGCAAATAAATCTTGGGGAGCCGCGGAGCCGCTGGCAGTGGAGGACTGAATCTTGGAGGGCATACTGAGATGGGGAGCTCACACCCCAAGTCCCCGCTGGCTCCTGTACCACAAGAACCCTCTTTCCCAAATTAGCGGCGACTGGCACTCGCCTTACAGCAGAGGTGGTGTCCTCAGCTGCCCCGCCCCAGCCCCCCACTTTGGGAGATAAGGTGGAGGCACCAGGGACGGACCTCCCAAGAGGCCTTTCAGCGGAACAGCTCATATGAAATAATCCGCCCCCATCCCGTCCCCCATGCACCTTATATGCAGAAAGAAAGAAATTGCCCGGAAAATAGATGCATGGGGTACGACCGGGTCCTCATTTCTTCAGCAAAGAAAGAAGGAAGAAGAAAAGGAGAGAAGGGACCTATGATAGCATTCTGGCAAGAGCTGGTGAAAACCTCTGTTTCTGACATGAATTTTTTAAAAATATATACACATCAAAGAAAACGGTTTCATCCCCGTTTCCAATTTGCCCAACTTCCCTCCCTCCCTCAGATCATAGATTTGCTAACGATATGGGAAAGGGGCCGATTCTGCATATTATTCCGTAATGGGCTAGATTTGTAGGAGTTATTAGGTCCCATTAATTATGGTAATAATAATAATGCCATTAGCAATTGAGCTGGGTGTTCATAAGAATCAGGGCCAGATCTCCACTGGGAGAGAGGGTGGAGACAGCATGGTGAAATACAAAACATTACTCCCAGTTGGGAGACGTACATTCCAGTCTAACAAGTTGAGTGACTTTGGGGAAGGCGATTAACCTCTCTGGGTCTCGGTTTCCCCACCTGTAAAATGAGAAGTGGTGGAAATTCTGTTTGACAATCCCGATTCCACACTTACTGAATCAATAAAAGATAGAGGGGCCTGATTAATTCAGGGAGAAAATCTTGTTTAATTTTCCCAAGAAATCTTGGATTATGAAAGATGAGTTCTGGAAGGAAGCTTTAAGGTAATTCAATCTAATCCTTTCTTTCAAATCAATCAAATCAGTAAACATTTATTGTGTGTCTACTGCATACCAGGAACTGTAGTAGGCACTGGAGATTCAACAAGAGTCTGAAGACAGTCTCTACCCTCATGGAACTCACAGTCTGAGGCGGGAGAAAACAAACAGATGCTCAATAGCTACGTGAACGCAATGAATTATACATCAACAAATAAACATAGGACAAATGTCTGAGTTAAGCAGATTGCAAAAAAAATTTATCCTTAAGGAGCCTGGCTTTTATCAATCATTGCTGATTTTAGTCTAACTGTACCATATAGCAGATGAGAAAACTGAGCCCTGGGGTTGAAGTCTCTTTCCCAAGATCACAGCTAATTAGTAGCATTGCTGGGGCACAGATATCCCACGATGCCCAATCCAGGGATCTCATCACTACATCAGTGGCCCCTGGAGGCAGCTGGGCAGCATGGTGGATAGAACACTGGGTCTAGGAGTCAGAAAGATCAAATCCAGCTTCAGACACTTTCTAGTTGTGCAACCCTGTCCAAGTCACTTAACCTTGGACTACCTCAGTTTTCTCAACTCTAAAATGGGGATAATAATAGCACCTCACTCCCAGGGTGGTTGAGTGGATAAAATGAGGTAATAGTTATAAATCTCTCAGCACAGTGCCTGGCACATAGTAGGGCTTAATGAATATTTGTTTCCTTCCTTCAACTCTTGCTAGCCAATTTTGCAAGAGCCACCCCTGAAAATTCAGTCTTGGCTGGTGAGATAGTTGAGGGTTATCCCAACAAGCCCTGTCCTTCCTCCCTCCTGCCCCAAAGCCCCCAGTGGGGGGAAAGTGGGCCTGGGAAAACCAGGTGGATTGCCCTGGTGCTGAGTCATACCATCCAAGAAATTGTCAGTACAATTGTTCTCTGGGGCAGCTAGTTGGAGCAGATTCCAGTCCAGGCTTTTGAAACAGAGATGATATTTGTAGGAACATTTGAGTGTTGCTGCAGCCCTCACCAAGCTGACTCTCATTTCTTCCCGCAGACCTATCAAGAGTCCTCTGTACTCCCCACCAAGGAGCCACCAATAAGGGAATTCTGTATACAGAATTGTATTCTGTATAAGGGGGCAGCAGTGAGTAGAGCAGGAAGACTTATCTTCCTGAGTTCAAATCTGGCCTCACACAATTACTAGCTGTGTGACCCTGGGCAAATCACTTAAACCTGTTTGCCTCAGTTTTCTGATCTGTAAAATGAGCTGGAGAAGGAAATGACAAACCATTCCAGTATCTTTGCCAAGAAAACCCCCAACGGGACTGGAAAAGGACTCAGCAATAGCAACAATTCTGTATAAGCCAATTGGATTCTCCCAGAGATGATCTGGGGCCTGAGATGGGTATCTGAGCCAGGATGGAATGCACAGACATGGGAGAATTGAAATGAACATGACTACTCACCAACATAGGATCCTAGACTTAGAGATGGAAGGGAATCTTCAAATAAAACCTCTTCATCTTCTTTTGTAGCCAAGGAAATTGAAGTCCTGAGTGGCTGTGACTTGCCCAAGGTCACCTAGGCAGTACATGGCAGAGCCAGGATTTGAACTCAATGCCTCTCAGTACAGATGCAGCACTCTTTCCCCTATTTGGTCCAGGAGGGCAGAACCAAAGAAAACTAAAGCTTGCTGCTGGGAGATGACCTCGAGAGGTGGTGGGTGTCTGCCTCCTTGGAGGTCTCCCAGCAGAGGCTCCAGTAGGGTATAGTGGGGATTCCTTAGTAGAGGGGTTGACTGCATGGCAGCTCAGGTGCTCTGGGCTCTCAAACACTATGATTCCATGGTAGCACGTTGCCTAATGATTTCCTCTTCTGTTCCAACCCCACATCCATCCCATCCCACACCCCACCTCCACCCCTATATCTACATAGATGGGTCTAATGTTGGCTGTTTCATAAAGCTTTCTTCCTGTTCCCATTTCCAAGAACTGGGAGTGAAGGAATAGGGAAAGGAGGGGGAGAGGGAGAGAGAGGAAGGCAGTGGGAGGAGAGAGAAGGGAATCATCATGGAATATTGGAAAGAGCATGGAGTTTGAAGCTAGAAGACCTGGGTTTGAATCTTCACTAGACTCCTTAGTATCAATGTGACCCTGGAGAAGTCACTTTGTCCAACTGACTCTCATTTTCCTTATCTGTAAAGTGAGTTGACCTTGATGTCTCCTAATATCCCTTCTAGTCCCAAATTCTAAAATTATTGGCTTATAGACTGAAAAGAGACCTTCAGGGTAATCTAGTCCAATCTCTTTATTTTACTGATGAGGCAAATCACTTAAGAGGAAAGTGCCTGATGAGGAAAGCCAGGTTGGCGCTCCCTAGAGAGCTAGGGAGTAGAAGTGATCTGCCCATGGTGCCTTTCTCTGACCTTGAAGGTCAAACGTAAACTCCTTTGTTCTTCACCATTCAAAGCCCTTCAGAACTTGGCCCTTTTCCAGCTTTCCAGCCTTCTCCTGCCTTTCCATCACTAAGTGTGTGGTCCCTCAGCTTGAGGCTCTTCGAAGCTCTTGCTTTGTCTCCAAGCCACAAGCTGTTCCCCACTCTGGGAGTCCTTTGCCCCCTTACTTCTGTCTTTTGGTTTTCTTGACTGGCTTTAAAACTCACTCAAATCTGACTAATTCAGGAGTAGACCTTCCAGCTTCTAATGCCTGCCCTTGTCAGATTGCCTTCCATCTACCCTGTGTGGTTCCAAGAACATGTAGCATGCATAGTGGCCACACCTCTGTAAACCATCCCAATAGATGGGCTTAACTAGGTTGAGGGTAACCAATGGGTTTGTGAGTTAGCAGGGTGTCTACTCCAAGCCTGTGAAGACTTCTCCCAGTAGAATGGGCAGATGAGAACAATGTGTTCCAATGGCCACGAAGGTGGTTGAAGCAGGTGCTGTGGAGTGCTAAGAGCTTGGTCAGACATGGAAGATGCCAAAGCCATACACTGGATCACCAGTGACTTTTCTCCTGCCACTGGACTTTGGTGACTGTGGAAGAGAGAGTGAGAGCGAGGACTTTGTGCAACTCTGCCTCACTTAAATCCAATTCGTGGGCTAAACAAGATGTCACCCATGATGTCGCCTGTCTTCTGTGAAAACAAAGGATGAAAAATGACAACATGTATCTTGTTTGAACCAAGTAGTTAACCTTTTGTCTCTCCCGTTGGACTGTGAGCTCCCTGAAGTTAGAGACTATCCTTTTGACTTTCTTAGTACAATTCCTGACACATAGTATATAATTAATATGTATTTGTTGACTGAAAGTAACCAAAAGAGGCAGGATTTGAACTCTGGTCTTCCCAGCGGAGAGCCAGAGCCAATATTCTTTCCACTATTCTCAAGTATCTCCCTAATGTGTTTGACGAAATAGTATGCACACACGCATTCCAATTTTCAGGCATTCTCAGGATACACATACTGGAATCTGGTATACAGATACTCATTCTCAGACATTAGCTTCCCCTCAGCCATCATTCTTTTCCCCCCAATTTGTTGCTGTTTACTTACAGCCAGAGTGGTCAAACCCAGTCCTCACCCTTCTGTGTCTGGAATCCCAAGGCGAGGAGGAAGTACAGAGGTGTATGGGGAGGGATCTGGATAGAGTATAGGGGCGAGTGTGTCAAGGAAGGACATGAGACAATAGAGTTCAAATCTGACCTTAGACACTTACTAGCTGTGTGACCCTGGGCAAGTCCTTTCATCTCTGCGTGCCTCGGTTTCCTCACTTGTAAAACAGAGATCATAACAGCACCTACTCTCAAAGTCATTGTGAGGGTCAAATTAGTTTATTGTAAAGCACTTAGCATAGTGCCTTTCCACCTTTCCCATTATACAGAGGAGTAAACTGAGGCACAACGAAGCTAAGCAACTGTAGGAAGTGTCACAGGCAAGACAGAACCCATGAGGAGATTGCTGTGTCACTAGACCAAGGAGTTCCAGGGCACTTGGGCTCTTGACCATGGCCTCCTGTGTGGTGGGGACCATGGCAGGAGAGACGGGGGCAGGCCAGCCTCTTCTAGCTGTCACCCACATCTCCCCCTGGTTGGCCTGCACCAGGGTCTGTTGGGAGGGAGCTGGGGCTAAGAAGAGCACAGGTGCATCAGGCCCCAGGGTCAGGGAGCTGAGAGGAGGGAGGCAGGAGGGCTTGGGGGCTGGGACACCGGCAGGGCCCATCTGAGCATGTCGCCCACTAACGAGGAGAGGAGGCGGGGGTATGGAGGGCGGGGAGGTGAATAAATAATAGGAAATAAAGGTTCATGAAGCAGAAAATAAAAGGCAGATTATACAGATGTGGCAATTTGAAGGATCATTGCCTCTGTCCTCTTTTTAACTGCTGCATCTGGAGTTTGGAAGCCGCTTCCCTTCTCCCTCCCTCTGCCAGTGCTCCCCCCACCCACCCCTGCCCCCGCCTGGCTGGCATCCCCCTCAGGGCCTGGGCGCGAGTGGGGACGGCAACCTCAAACTCCTTGGCCATGTGGCATTTCAAAGCATTCTGGGATTGTGGCATGGGCCTGGGCCTGAATCAGGATGTGGGCATCAGTGTGGGTGTGGTCCAGGGGGAGGGTGTAGGCGGGAGCATGAGAGCTGGTGAAGGTGAGGACATGAGTGTGAGTGACGGTGGGGGAATGTGGAGGATGAGGAAGGCAAGGTTGGAGGTTGTTTGACTTTGTTTCTCCCACTGCCTCCCTCCCCTCAAAATGACTGCATGGCCCAATCTAGGGAGGGGATGTGGGTGGGAGCATGGGTGAGGGTCTGTCTGTAGGAGGGCATTCTGTGTAGGTAAGATCTTAAGTGTGGGTCTGTGTCAGGCATGCTGACACTGCGTGATCTGAGGCTGTGCGTGTACAGAGAATACAAATGAAGGGATTGGGGGAGATTCAGATATTTGTAAGCCATGATCAGCCATAACTGAACGTGGGCAAATGAGGGCCCAGGGTGCCAACATAGAGCAGGCATAGGTGACTCCTTCTCTTGGTGACCACTGTCCCTCCCCCTCCAGCTGAGGCTCTCTGCTGGCCAGCACCACCTTTCTTTAGCTTCCATCTCTATGGCAAATCTAAAAGTGGGGCTCACTTTCCCCCAACCCCACCAAAGGGCAGGGGCTCTCTCAGGAACTGACTCTCCCCATAGAATTGTGCCTGAAGCTGGTTGGTCTCCTGTACCACTGCACACTCCCTTCAGGCCTCCACACAGGGAAGAAAATTCTCAATTATGGCTCTGGCCTCCACCATCTTTACATTACAAAAATTTACATTTCTTTATTAAAATTTAAAATCATTTTAGAAAAAAAATGGAATTTAGCAAAACAAATGGACATAAACTAAGTCTGGTGGTATATGAAATTTTCCATTTCTACAAAATACAGGAGGAGATGCATTTGCTCGTGAGCACATTTAGACCAAGTCTGGTCATTATAATGCCACAATAAACACTCCTGTTTTTGTATTTTCAAGTTTAAAAACCAATCTCCCCTCAGCTACCTCGTGTCCACGAAAAACAATAAGGACTTGAAAGTATTTTTACCCTTGTGTAACAAATGAGAAAGCAGGCTTAGAGAATGTAAGTGACTTGTCTATGGTCACACAGCTAGTTGCTGTCAGAATCAGGAGCCAAACCCAGATTTCCTGATGGCTGATCCCAGAGCTTTCCTCCCTTACCAGCCACCTGCTAGGTGTCTATTTTGCATTCGTCTTTGGGGCTGTATAAATAGACTGGGCTGCTGTCTTCAAGGCATTTACAATGACCCTCTGGCATAGGCAGGGAAATACAGACAATAGGAAATTAATTAAACAAATTATAAATTAAATAGAAGATAGGAAACTTACTTCTAGGGGTGCCTTGAAAAAGGTTTGCTTAGATAGGGGGAAATGGGCATCATTACTTATTATTCCTCCCCTTGCCAAGTTCTCTAGGATAATAGAACCACAGATTTAGAGGTGGGAGAACTTTGAGATTGCCCAGTACTTACAACCCCCTCATTTTATAGGTAAGGGAACTGAGGCAGAGCCCTTAAGTGATTTATCCAAGGTCTCACAAATAATAAGGGGTAGAGCAGGGATTCGAACCCACACCTTCTGACGCCAAACATAGCTCACTTGCCTTTGCCCCATGCCATCTTGATCCTGGACAAGGGTCAAGGATCCTCTCGAGTCCCATGCCACAGTCAGGACAAAGGGTGCTTTCTTGAAGGGGTTGCTTCCCCTATTTGTGACTCCTAATTCCACCCCACCATGGAATTCAGTCCTTGATAAAAGGCAAGGAAACTGGCTTCTTCTGCTCTGGCCCTTTCAGTGACCCAGTAAGCCTCTCAAAGCTCCTTGTATTGTGGAAGTCATTTCTCTATAGCTTGGCATGTCCCAAAAGTCTTAAGCTTTTGCGACTCCTTTCCCTGAAGAACTCCACTCACAGAGAGCTCACCACGTCCCGAGACGACAGATCCCATTTTTGAACCTCTCTAATTATTAGGAAGCTTTCCTGGCCTAACATTTCCTAGCTGTGTGACCCTGGGCAGATTGGCTTCGGTTTCCTCATCTATGAAATGGGCACAATAACTATTGCCTTTTAGGGTGGTTGTGAGGATAAAATCAGATAATATTTCTAAGGCTCTTTGCACACCTTACAATGCTATTATTATCATTATCATTATTATTGCTATATCAAATAAGATGATAATTACAGCACAAATGCCTGACATAGTGCTATATAAATGTTAGTTATTCTTGTTATTATTATTATCATATTAAGTCAAAATCTCTCCATTTTCTGCCAACTGCTCCCAGTTCTGCCTTTCCTTTGTATTCCCAGTATTTAGCACATTGCCTTGTATGCAGTAGGTGCTGGATAAATGCTTGTTGAAGCGAAGAAGAACATGATTAATTCCTCATCCTCCTAAGAGCCTTTAGACACTTGAGTTAATTATCCTGCCTTCTCTGAGGCTTCTTTTCTCTAGGCTCCATGTCCCCAGGCTCTTTGGTTACTCTCCAGCATGGCAGAATATTGAATTCCCTAGCCCTCCTGATTGCCCAGCTCAGGAGGTGCACAGCTTATTAATGGCCATCCTAAAATGTCTTCACTCCAACTGGATGAAATGCTCCATTTGTGCCCTGACTAGGGAAGCTTGCGGCAGGCACAGACTGCACCTTTCACTGAGGATGCCACCATGCTTATCACATCAGCGCTCTTGGCTCCCATATCATACTGGTGGCTTGTGTTAGGGTTAAGGACCATGCCTGTGATATCAGTGACTTTACTGTGACTCCTCAATGGGAAAACACCTTCCGGTGAAGGTCAGCGCACACCCTGCAACTTATGGTCTTAGAGAATAACCCAGAGCATTGGGATATAAAATGACTTGTCCAGGGTCACATAGTCAACAAATGTCCTTTCTCTGTTGAGCTTCCTGTTCCCTGAAATTCCCAGGCCTCTCTCACATCAACTGCTGTCTAGCTATGTCCTTTCACATTTTAAAATAATAACTAACAATAGCTAGCATTTATATAGCATTTTAAGATTTACGAAGCATTTCACAAATATCATTCCATTTGGATTCTCACAATGACCCTGGAAGGTAGACTTTCCCCTAGCTATTAAGTGCCAGAGGCCAGATGTGAACAGATGATTTTTTTTAATCTAATTGTAGGACTTTATGCTTACCCTGAATGCATTTCTTCTTTGATTTAGCCCATCATTCTAACCTGTCAGCATCTTATCCTTTGCCATGCCAGCTATTCCCCTCAGTTTCACGCTGTCCACAAAATTGATAAGCATGACATCTACACCTTTATCAAAATCATTGATAAAAATGTTGAATAGAGCTTGGCCCACAGCCTTGTGGTGCTCCACTAGAGAATTCTTCTGAGGCTGACACCAATCCATAAATCACCCAGTTCCAAATCTATCTGGCAATTCTATCCTACTCATGTTCTTCCACATTGCCCATGAGGATCTTGTGAGAGATTGTCAAATGCCTTGTTAAAATCCAGAAATATTATGTCTATGGTGCTTCCCTTATCCGCTAATCAATATTCCATCAAAAAAAGGAAATGAAATTAATCTAGGATGATTTATTCTAGATAACCCCATGTTTACTCGCAGTGAACGATGCTTCCCTCACAAGCCACCTTGAACTGACTTCCTTTATAGACTTTTTGGCTATGGATTTCTACTGAACTTGAACCCTATGAATCCATTCTTCTCAAATTTAGTCAGTCCATGCCACTTTGCTTTACTTTCTCATCCTTAATTGATCAAAAAATCCAAGACAGCACGATTATTTCTTCTAAGGTTCTAGCCACTTATTTAAATTCATTTTTATTTATTTCAATAGCCCTTTCCTCCTTATTGTTAAGAATCAAGACCAGAATTGTAGTTCTCTGGGATATTTCCTCTACTAAAAATGAGCTTATTATTAAAGCAAGTCAAACTTTTTTTTTCAGCTGCTCTGCTTTCAAGACAGAAAACTCCTGCACATGTCTGGCTAGTAGTAGTCCCTTACCACTTTTATATCATTCTTCCTTGACAGTTTTATGATCCACTTCCAGAATTCATCATCCATTTCCTCCTTCTGGCTCGGTGGTCTGGAATATACTCCTACCATAATACTATTTTAGTTTCTCCCTCCATTGGTTCTCTTCCAAATGCTCAGTGCCAAATGTTCCCCTTTCAGTTCATACTTTTCCTCACAGTAGTATAACTTAATAAATAATGCCATTCTACCATTTCATTTATCTAATCTGCTCCATTTTAATAAGAAATCCTCCTCAAATGTCATAACCCAGTCTTGAGTCCCATTCTATTGCATCTTAGAGCTAAAAGCAATGGATGGAAATCAGAGAAAGGCAAATTTAATTGTGATTTACAGAATAGTTTCTGTATGATTAGAGATGTCCAAAAGTGGAATAGGCAGCCTTAGGAGGCATCTATCAGCCAACAAATCAATCGGTAAACATTGATTAAGTACCAGGAAATCACTGAACTAAGACTGAAGGACAGCTTTTAGGTACAGGTTGGGTGAGGTGGCCTCCAATATCTCTTCCATCTTTCGTGTTCTGGGGTGTAGCGATACTTTTGAGGTTAAATTCACTCCTTTGCATTAAGATCTCTAGATCACTTTGATCATTACCCTCACTCTATACATTTGTGCATCTGAGACCACGAATAGGCCATATTTTTCTTCTTGCATCCCATCGATTATGAGAGCCTTGCTACTGAGTTCTTTCTTATGTCATCCGTCTTCTTTTTTGCTGTTGAGAGAAAGCACGCCATGGTGGGTAGACCACTGGACTTGGAGTCAGGAAGACTTCAAATCCTGCCTTAGACACCTTCTAGCAGTGTGACTCCACTTTACTTTTCCGGTCCTAGGGAAACCATGACCCTCCAAAGTGGTGAGATCCCCATGCCTCTCTCATCCTCCAAAGTCTGGCCTTCTTCAGTAATACTGCTTGAGAATTCTGGGAATCTCTCATGGTGCTTCTGCTTTCATGCTGCCTTCTTCTGGTAAATGAGCACCTTTCAGCTCTATATTTATGATTCTATGACATATCTGCCTTTAGCTCATGGACATGGGTAGTTTGCTATCTCTACCTTTATTTTCCATTTAATGCTTTCTTGATCAGATCAATACACTCCAGGCAAATACAGGCTTCCTAACTATGTGGTGCATTAGAGGGTAGCTAGGTGGTGTAGAAGACCAAGCAGCAGGCCTGGAGTCAGGAAGATCTGAGTTCAAATCCAGCCTCAGTTATTTACTAGCTGTATGACCCTGGGCAAGTCACTTAAACTCAGTTTCCTCACCTGTAAAATGAGCTGGAGAAGGAAATGGTGAACAATTCCATTGTTTTTGTCAAGA
Source organism: Phascolarctos cinereus (assembly GCF_003287225.1). NCBI lineage: Eukaryota > Metazoa > Chordata > Mammalia > Diprotodontia > Phascolarctidae > Phascolarctos > Phascolarctos cinereus. Next base: position 39,947,676 of record NW_027555625.1, read on the forward strand.
AAACCCCAAACAGGGTCATGAAGAGTCAGACACAACTGAAATGACTGGAAAACCCTCTTCAGATATATACTGCATATGGTCAAGAGCCTATCTGAAGTCCTGTAGAAGTTAAACACCTGTTTCCTGACCCCATCAATCAACATTCAAACAAGCATTAATGGAGTATCTACTAAGTGCCAGGCATTGAGATACAGAGAGAGAAATGAAACCAGTGCCTGCCCTCAAGGACTTTCCATTCTATTGGGATATGTGGGAACACATACACAGGTGGGTCTATGTCAAATAAATGCAAGGTGATGGGGAGGGGGTGCTAGCAGATAGAGAGATCAGGAAAGGCTTCTCGTAGAAGGGAATTCTTTCACTGAATCCTGAAGGAGAACAAGAATTTGAGGAGGTGGAGGTGCATTCCAGGTACAGGGAACAGCAGGTATAAATGCAAGAAATTGAATCCCACCTAGGAGGGATGGCAAAGAATCCTGTTTGGCTTGAATGGAGTATGGAATAAAGCTGGAAAGGCTTGTTAGGGTCAGGGAGCAAAGGGTTTGAAATTCCAAGCAGAGAAACTTGTCTTAGATCCCAGGGGTAATAGGGAGCTAGTGGCGTTTACTGAGCAGGGGAATGATGTGGTCTGTGTCTTAGTAGAAAAACACTTTGGCGGTTGTGGCGCTGCTAGGAGGCTATTATAGTCCAGGTGAAAGGTGATGAGTCCTTTCTAGGCCAACTAGGGTTGAGGCTGCATGAGTGGAAAGAAGGGGCTGGTTGTGAGAGAAGTTGTAGAGGCAGAAATGACCAGATCTGGCAGCTGACTGAAGGGGTGAACAAGGCTATGATATGGAGGGTGAATTTTGCAGTGGTGTGCAAGATGGAGGGCAAAGACAGGGCGCCAGAGTGCACAGAGCACCTGGCCTGGGGTCAGGAAGACTCATCTTCATGAGTTCAAATCTGGCCTCAGGCACTGCCTAGCTGTGTGACCCTGGGCAAGTCACTTCACCCTGTTTGCCTCAATTTCCTCATCTGTAAAATAAGATGGAAAAGGAAATGGCAGACCAGTCCAGTATCTTTGCCAAGAAAATCTCAAATGAGGTCAGAGTCAGACACAATTGAAGATGATGACAACAATGTTAGATGGATTATAATGGAACGATTATAGTTCATATTTTCAGCCTTAAGTGTGTAAACCAGGCAGGGGCAGCTAGAATAGAAAATGCCAGGAGATCAGAGAGAGAGACAGAGACAGAGAGAGACAGAGACAGAGACAGAGAGACAGAGAGAGAGAGAGAGAGAGAGAGAGAGAGAGAGAGAGAGAGAAAAGAAGAAGAAGAAGAAGAAGAAGAAGAAGAAGAAGAAGAAGAAGAAGAAGAAGAAGAAGAAGAAGAAGAAGAAGAAGAAGAAGAAGAAGAAGAAGAGATTAGGCTTAAGGACTGAGAGGAGGGAGGAGGTGAGGAATAGTAGAATCAAAGATGACCTAGAGGTTTTGGCCCTAAGGGGTTGCAGGAAAGGTGGAGAGCCAGTTTAGGGAACCAGAAGATGAGTTGGGTTTTGACAGGTTGAGTTTAAAGTGACAATGGAAATGCCTATTAAAGTAGCTGAGATGTGTGATGGTCACTAAAAAGTCAGACCTAGAGATCCAGGTTTTTGAGACAATTATTCATAAAATGTCATAGCAGCCAACTGAGATTGATGAGTGAAGGGCATTATCAGGGAAAGCTAAGAGAATACACTAATGTCTAGAAGGTGCTGTCAGAGACAGGGTTGTTGCCAACCTGGTGATCCAAAGTCATTTCTGCCCAGCCCTTTGCCTAAGATCTCAAGCATCTTACAGCACAGCCCAAAGTATATGATTTTTGAAGGGATGAGAGTCCAAGGGATACATACAACACAGAGAAATACAAGCATATGAGAAAAATTACCTAGGAAGCCAGATAATCTGGAATTGTACCTCATCTTCCACCAAGAGGTCAAACATGTCTCTCTTCCTTTTTAAAACATATGGTTCAATGACTTCAGCATGATGGGTCAGCCCCAAAACCAGCCCAGAGGCCCAGGTTTACCCTGCTTTTCTCTGCTGCCCCCAGACAACCTCAGAGTCAAAACAGGGTCACTGCTCTTGTTCAAGATTTGGGAAACAGCTGTGCTCTTATTAATTTCCCTACTTTTTTTTTTAGTCTGGGTCTCTGTATCTCCTATGGGCTGACAGTGCAGTGACCACTCATGGCTCAATCCGTGTTGATGGCCATGAAAGGTTGGACTTGCTCTCTTTCTGACTTGGGCTGTCTCATCCCTCTGCAGGCAGCCTGATGGCCCTCTTTATGCTCCCAAGGAATCAATATATTTATGCTGGATTTAGGGCAAATCTGCAATTGGCTTTAGCCCTGCTGCAGCTCAGAACTCTCCAACTCAAGTGATCCTTACCAACTTCAGCCTTCTTGGTAGCAGGGATTACAGGGGTGAGCTACCAGGTTCTGGTTGTCCTATTCTTTCCTAATGAGAAGGGAAAATGTCTGAGCTTTAAGAAATACTTGAATTTATGGTGTAGAAGAAGGAAGAAGCTCAAGGACAGGAGTGATCAGAGAAGTAAGAGGAGAGCCAGACAGGGTAATGTCATGGAATCCAAGGTAAGAGAGAGTTTCAATATTGAAAAGGGTGGTGAACAATGCCAGATGGTGGGAAGAGGCCAAGGAAGATAAATATGGAGAATAATCTTGAATTGTTCTTATTGGATTTGATGACTCCAGAAAAATAGGAGTGGAAGTCAAGTTATAAGGGGGAAAGCAAAGAATGGGTGGTTAGAAAGTGAAGGCAATGGGAGTAGACCACTTATTTAAGAAATGTGCTAAAAAAAATTTGCTAAAGAAATAAGGGAAATCAGATGGTAACTAGATAGGGTAAGAAGATCAAGTGAAGAAACCTGAACATGTTCAAAGGCAGAGGAGAAGGAACCAGTAGAAAAGGAAAAATTGAAAATATTGGAAAGAGGGGGCAGCTAGGTGGCTCAGTAGATAGAGCACTGGCCCTGAAGTCAGGAGGACCTGACTCAGACCAAACACTTACTAGCTGTGTGACCCTGGGCAAGTCACTTAACCCCAATTGCCTAAAAAAGAAAAGAAAAGAAAATATTGAAAAGAGAGAAGGAAATACTGAAAGATGATATAGGAAGAGCACAGTTGGAAAAATTGATCTTTAAAATTAGTAATGAGTAACCTCTTCTTCTCAGATAGCGTGGGAGCAATGTGGTGCCATGGCTTTGTGAAGCCTGGCTTTGGAGTCAAAAGTCTTAGTGGTTTAGCCATCACTTATTCACTAGGTGAGCTTGGGTAAGTCACACCCTTTCTGAACCTGGGTTTTCTCATTTATAAAGTGTGGACTAGATGACCTCTATCTGAGGTCTCTTCCTGCCCAAATTCTGTGAGACGATGGGAGGAGAGAAGAGAAGGGATCCTGGAAGCCTTCATTTTTTCAGTAAAGTAGGAGGTGAGGTCATCTGCTAAGAAGGAGGAGTGGAGAGCATCATGAGCTTAAGGAGAACGGAGACAGCTTGTAATAGCTGTGGTGAGGAGGCCATTTAAAATACGTCATAAAGGGGAAGATGAGAAAGCCCACGTGAGCGTAGAAGTGTTCTGTTGGCTCTGACTGGCCCTTGGTTGAACTCAAAGGAGGTGAGTTTTTGCCTATGTCTAGGTCAACAGGACCCAGCTATGATACCAAGGGGCACATGGGGAAAGGTTGCTGGCAAAGAGAGAGGGGGGCAGCACCAACCCAGCTGCTGTGGGGTGTGTACCTGTTAGAAAGTAGAGAAAAGGTCATGGAGGAGTGTCTGGGTTCCATTGTTTTCCTCTTTCTCGACATAGGGGTTTCTGTTTCCTTCCCATCCCCTGGGGCTTCTGCGGGAGATGGATAAGGAACTAGAGAATCCAGGGAGGAGGAGACTTCTCATGCCAGACCACTGGGCTTTCAATGTCACGTTCTCGGACATTCCCGGATTCTAGGCCAACATGAAGAAAATTCCCGCAGTCCACCATGTGAAACCAAGAGCCAAGCCATCCAGAAATTACTGCGCTTTTGCAAAAGTTATGGAAGGGGTGTGCTACAAGGTACATGCCATTCTGCTGGTTACAAGGAGGAAATGACGCTTGGCCCCCCTGTTCTGGGCACTAAAATTCTTGCCTTGATGGGTTTGACCATGCCTGGGGTGGGGGGAGGAAAAAAAGGGAGGGGACAGAAGGGGCCTTTCCTGATCCCCTCACTCCCACCCATTGCTAGTGCTTTTTCAATGAGATTTTCTCCCATTTACTCTGCATTTATCTTATATTTACATAGTATTTACATGTCTCTTTCATTAGAATGTGAGTTCCTTTAGGACAGGGACTGTGTTTTTGCCTTTCTTTGTATCCATGGTGCTTGTACACTGACTGTAGAAATTAGCTTAGCACAGTGCCTGGCCCATAGTGGGTGCTGCCATGTGCCCGGCACACAGTGGGTGCTGCCATGTGCCCGGCACACAGTGGGTGCTGCCATGTGCCAGGCACATGCGAAGTGCTTTGCAAGTATCTCATTTAATCTTCGCAACAAACTTGGGAGGCTGGTGCTATTATTATTACCATTTGACAGCTGAGGAAACTGAGGCTAACAGATTTGCCCAGGGTCGTACAGCTAGGAAGTGACTGAGCTTTTGAATCAGGTCTTCCTGAGTCCAGCCCCAGAGCTTTAACCACTGAGCCACTATTGGCATACAGCTATATGGAGCCAGGATTGTAGATCAGAGAATATAAGATCACAGATTTAGAGCTAGAAGGGACTGTCCCTATGCCCTGGCATGGGGTACCTTCCTTCCACCCTACCCCACCCCCCTTTCAGCTTTCTTTTGTGTGCTGTCTTGCCTCATTAGATTGTAAGTTCCCTGCAGGCAGGAGCCATCTGTTTTTATTTCTATTTGTATCCCTAGCTCAGCACAACTGGCCCATATGTGTTTATTGACTATTGACTCAGAGGTCATCTAGCCCAAGCTTCTGATTTTGCAAGAGGGAGAAGTAACACGCCCAACCTCTCACAGGTAGTACACGTCTGAGGTTGGATTTGAATCCAGGCCCTTTCATTCTAGAGCGTGTTCTTATCTGTTTCTGAGTCTGTTCCTAAAGTAGTTCCTAGGTGCTGCCAGGCCATGTGCTCCTTTAGCAAAGCCTTTGAGACCCCAAGGCTACCGCCTCACCATGAAAGGGAACATTACGAGACAGACATTACTAATTACCCAACATTAGGATATGAAGAAAGTAGTGGGTGTTCAGTTCTTTCAATTGTGTCCAACTCCTTCCTGACCCTATTTGGGGTTTTCTTGGCAAAGATACTGGAGCAGTTTGCCATTTCCTCCTCCAGCTCATTTTACAGATAAGGAAACTGAGGCAAACAGGGTGAAGTTATTTGCCCAGGGTCACACAGCTAGTGAATGTCTGAGGCCAGATTTGAACTCAGGTCCCCCTGACTGCAGACCCAGTGCTCTATCCACTTTGATACCTAGCTGCCTTCAGCTAGCTAGAGAAGGATTGGACTCTTATTAGTACAAAGAACTCCCAGGTAAGGAAACTCCTTTACTAATGCAGGTTGGCACCTTCTCTTCATCTTATAGTCTTAGCAGGGAGTGAAAGCACTCAAAAGGTCCCAGAGCCAGTAGGGGTCAGAGACAGGCCCTGAGGCCCTCTATTTCTTGCTCTCAGGCTGACTCTCAGTTACCAAACATGTTAACCCAAATTTGTTGACTGACAGCCCAGCAGAAACTCCTTCCCCTAGACTGTCTCTTTTGAGGGAGTTGGGGTATCCTCCTGAAACTGCCTCTCTCTCTGGGGAATGATCTCACAGCACCAATTCCTTGCCTCAAAGAGATTCCCCCCAACAGAGTTCCAAAGTCTGGAGTATGAGAGTCAAAATGGAACAGGGTGCTGAGGACCTGCAAACAGGCCTGTGCTCCTGAAGCCAGTGGTAAGAACTTGGGACTGAAGGTGAGGAAGGTGATGGACGTTTGGAGAGGAGAGGCCCCACAATGAGACACTGCCTCCATTTCACAGTCTTACCTTCTGACTGGCTCTGCCCTCCTTGAAAGGGGGCTCTGACCAATGTGCCGATCTCTCCTGCTTCTCCTGAGGTTGCCATATAGCCATTCTACAGATGAGAAAACCCCCATGTGAAGAGAAATGGGGCATGTGCATGTACCCCAAGTCAAGACTGGCTCTGATCCCCATCACTTATAGATTTAGGTCTGGAAGGGACCTCAAAGGTCATCTCATTCTCCCCCCCCATCCCCCTCGTCTTACACATTAAGAAACTGAGGCCCAGAGAGATTATGTGATTTGCCCAAGGTTAGACAAGTTCTCAAGCACACTTAAGAGATGACTCGATCCATAAATCATTCATTTAAAAACCAGAGAGCAGAAGTGGGGATTTTAACTCAGGACCTTTGACTCCAAAACTAACATTCTTGCAGCAGCCTGTCTCCATCCTTCTCCTTCACAGAGATGCTCTTCTGAAGATTCTCCCCTTGGTCCTGGTCTGTCTCTGTTCTCTATCTGTCTCAGCTTTTTCTCTCTGTCTCTGTCTCTCTCCCTGCTTCTCTCTGTTTTTTTTTCTCTTTTGTCTCTCTTTATCTCCTCCCTTTCTGTCTCAGCCTCTGTCCTCTCTGTATCTCTCTCTATCTCTCTGTTTCTCTGTCTCTCTTCTTTCTCTGTGTATCTGTCTGTCTCTGTCTTGGTCTCTGTTTTTCTGTCTGTTTTTTTCTCTCTCCTCTGTCTTTCTTTTCTCTCTGTCTCCCTGTCTCTATCTCTCTTTGTGTCTGTTTTTTTCACTGTTTCTCTCTCTCTGAGTTTCTGTCTGTCTCTGTTTTCTCTCTCCCTGTCTCGCTGTCTTTATTTCTCTCTGTCTCTGTCTCCCTATCTCTGTTTGTCTCTCTTTTCTCTGTGTATCTGATTTGTCTCTCTCTGTTTCTCTCTGAGTTTCTGTCTCTCTGTCTCTGTTTTCTCTCTCCCTGTCTCCCTGTCTTTATTTTTCTCTGTCTCTGTCTCTCTGTTTCTTTATCTCTGTTTGTCTCTCTTTTCTTTCTCTGTGTATCTGTCTGTCTCTCTCTCTCTGAGTTTCTGTCTCTCTGTCTGTTTTCTCTCTCCCTGTCTCCCTGTCTTTATTTCTCTCTGTCTCTGTCTCTCTGTCTCCCTATCTCTGTTTGTCTCTCTCTTCTCTGTGTATCTGTCTCTGTCTTGGTCTCTCTCTCTCTTTTTCTGTTTCTCTGTCTCTGTTTTCCCTCTCCCTGTCTTTGTCCCTCTCTCCCTCTTCTTCCTCGCTGTCTCTGTCTCTCCATCTCTGTGTGTCTGTCTCTTGGTGCATGGTCTCATGCACCAGCTCCTCGCTTGGGAGGGATTGGCTTGAAGAACAGCAGGCCCGGCTTAGGGCATCGGGGGCGATGTAACAGGAGGAGGGGAAGGGTCTTCCAGGGCACAGACCGACATTTCCCCAGCGTCCGTGAGCTCAGCCTCGCTCAGCTGGACTCATGGGCTCAGGTTGCTCAAGAGGTAGCCTGAGCTCAGGGCGGAACGATGGCTCCCTCCAGTGGACAAAAGCGGTAGCGACAGCCGGACTGGTAACGGTCCTTCCTGGGCTGGGGAAGAGGATTCCCTCCTCACCCAGTCTGCTGTGCTCTGGGTCTTAGAGGTCTAGTCCACACCCACTGCCCCTACCCATTCTACAGATGAGATAACTGAGGCTGGGGAGGTGAAGCAACTTGCCTCAAGTCCTGCACAAAGTGTCACGGGGACAATTCAAACCCAGTTCCTCTGAATCCAGACTCCTTTCTGTGACATCCCACCATCTTGCGCCTGACTTACTCTGGCTTATCTCATCCCAAGAAGGATGACTGATGCAGGAATGTCACACTTTACCACGGGCCTACAGGTGAGACATTTTTCGCTCTCGGAGTGAGGGGTGGCTTGTGCCTCCTCCCCCCTTCCCCAATCACACATCCAGGGAGTATCTGCTACGGGGTGGGAGCAAATAAGCTTTGAAGGTCCCATCTGCCTGGGGAGGAGCAGTCCCTTCTGGATTCAAAGGATCGATTAATGCCATCCATTTTCCTGACTAATGACTGGGCTATGGTGAGCTCGAGTTCTGGGCGGGAGTCCCTTAGGGTCCAGTCAATTCTCCCTTACATGTATGCACCTAAAGACACATGTGGGTATAGACCTCGAGGGATCACCCCGCTGCGGGAAAGCAGCAACCTTCAGCTCCTAAGGAAGACCATCTGCCATCAGTACTGCAATGACTACCAAAGCACACACCAGGATTCATCACTCACTAACTTCTATTTACTGAGCACCCATTGGGTGCATGACATCGCTCCTTCCTGGAGCCAGGAGGAGTTCAAAAAACACAATGAAGACACAGCCCCTGCCCTTTGGAAGCGTGTGCTCTCAAGGGTGTTGAGAATAGAAACAAAATGGGAGAGGCAGTGAGGCCCAAGTATGGCTGTGGGGAGAGCCAGGGAATGTGAGTTAGAGGGTGAGTCTTCCTTGCTGGCTGGTTCACTTGGCTGAGCAAAGACAATGAGTCTCTGCCTTGACCTTGGCCTCCTACATGTGCTGACGTAGTCTTTGCACCTCTCCGGGAAAGATCAGAATAAACCAGGGCTACGAGGGCTCTGGAGAACCATTTCTGGGGGATTCCCTTGGGGACCTTGTTGGAGACACCAGGAGCCAGAATCCATCCCTCAGAACCAAGGAAAGGGGGCATGCCAGGCCAGGGCTGCCGCTCCTTCTGCTAGAGACAGAGGGAGAAGACGCCTTTCCCTGGGTTTCCAAAGGACTGTATATCTCAGGGTGGTCCTGGTAGGGAATTGGGCTAAGGGCAGTCAAGAGCATGGCCTGGGGGGATAGGGGGTGGGAAGATAGGAAGATACTATGTATGCTGTGAGCTCATAAGAATTTCCTGAGCCTGCCATCTTTCATCTAAGCCATCACCCCCATTGCGCAGCTGCTCAGAGGGTGATTCTGCTGCCTGGGGGAAACTGGGCTGGAATCCTGGGGAGCTGGGGTACCCAGGCCCTGGCATGCTGTAACAGGGGGTCCTCCTCTCTGCTGCCTCTTAGAGGAGTCATCACCCCTGTGCACACCTCCCCACCTACTCTTAGGGACTGGGGCTGGGGGAGGGAGAGGAAGAGTCCAGCATTGAGACCCCCTATCCTGTTCCTCAAGAAACAAAGGCCACTTGTTCCGAAGTGCCAGGTCTCTAGCCTCAGCCCTGGAGTTTCTCTCTTGAGAGCAGAAGGTTCCTTCACCCGCTTCCTGCCCCCACTCCCAGACACTTGTCTCTGCTTGGCTGATCACTGAATGAGTGTTCAAGCCAAGGGCCTCTCCCAGTTGGCAGGGCCAGGGGAGGGGGGAGGGTCAATAAGGAGGAGGAGGGGCTGGGACTTTTGGGGAAAATGTTGCTCTGCCAGGCTCAGTCCTGGGACACCTGCTGATGCCAGACTCTCATAAAGCTGGGTGGGGTGGGAAGAGCAGGGGGAAAGAGTAGGCCTACACCTTTTCTCAGGCTGACCCAGAGAGCTCTGTAAACCAGCGCATACATACAAGGGCTCAGGGGTTCCTAGCTTCCTCCAGGACTGGACTGCCTAGAGCTTGTCAATAGATGAGCCCCATCCCAACCCCTCCCCAGGGCTTTTCTAAGCAGACAGCCTGGCCTCTCCAGATCTGAACCTTCAACACCCTTTTCTCTGGACCTCTATGGTTCTGGTGCTATGTATAAGAGACAGCACTCTAGGGGGCCAATGGCACCCCAGAACTAGAAGCGATTATAGAGAGTATCTAGTCCAGTGGGTTTTAGAAATAAGGGGCGATAACATATTATCCCGTATCAGGTCGGGGGAGAAGCCCAGATCTATCTCTCCTCTGTCTCCCCCTGCCCCCCAACAAGCAAGCATGACTTCTCTGGAGGGTGGGGGAAGTGGGGCTTATCTCTACTCCTTACCTCTTCTCCCTCTAGGAGGTTGGGGGTGGGGGATGTGATTTGGAGGTTGAAGGCTGGGGAAATTTGGTGACTTCAATGAAGCTGGGTGAAGGATGGAGTTGGAAGGAAGGGGAAGAAAAAAAAACATACAAAAGAGGGGAAGGGAGGAATCCGGGGCTGCCTCCATCCATCTCCCAAGGCTGAAATCCTTGAAAGGAATGAGCCACCTGCAAGGGGTGGAGTCCAGCCGGGGTCAGGACCTGCTTAGCCCTGAGGTGCAGGCTGGACTGAGGGAGGCATTTCTCCCCATTGTGAGGCATCGATTCCTGGGTCTGCCCCTGGCAGGGGCCTTGTCCAGCTCCCAGCTTCACAGCTGGTTTCGGTTTCTCTTGGGTATGATCTTACGGTAGGTCCTTCTCTCAGAAATGTTCCGCTTCACCTTGGCTGTGGTGGGGGCCTCTTCCTGGTGCAGGGAGGGACTAGAATGGGACTTCTTGAGGTTAGGCTCTGGTTCCCAGGTGCCCTCGGCCTCCTGTGCCAGCCGGCTCTCCCACAGGTCCAAGTCATCGGAGGGGCAGCGCCGGCGGGCCACCAGCAGCAGGATGTAGGTCTCGTAACGGGTTTTCTGTAACACACAGGCCCTCTCAGTCCCCTCAGCCCTTAGTCTCAGTATGAGGGAGGGAGGGAAGGAGAACTAACCTGGAGGAGGGCATAAGTCTGGGGGCCCTGCAGAAGGAGTGGAATATGTGGGGCTGGGGTGATTGGGGCAGCCCTGTGACCTTTTCAAGTTGAGGGATATGGGGGAGACTTACCAAATGTGTGTGTGTCTGTGTGTGTGTATGTAGATAAATGAGAGAGAGACAGAGAGACAGAGAGAGAGAGATGATAGCTGATAGATGGAAAGATGGATCATACACTTATCGACACATACACAGTGAACACCTAGGAACAAGACAAGTTGCGCTGAACTCAGCCCTGAAAGCAGAGAGGCAGGAATGGGCTGGATGACTAGAAGAAATCCCTTCCCTGACACCAATGCCACACTTTGCTGGTCGAATCATACTCATATTCTATAGTTAGAGAAGTCCAGCATTGATCTTTTCCACCAACCCCCATCTGAACCCCTCTCCCTTGGCATTGCCCGCAGGAAATGTCCTGCCTGTCACTGTTCATGGCTTGTGATATAGATTTATACTTCCGGTGAGCACCTGGTCAGGCTGGGCCCTCCAACCAGTGAAGAATGCAGTCCCTTTAGGATGTAATACATGGTCTTGAAGAGTTGCTGGGGAAACTCCCCCCCCCAAAAAAAAAATAAAACAAAACCACCCTAAGGCCAACCTGATGTTAAGACTCATGAGCTTAGCTGAGATGGTCCCAGGTTGACAAGCCCTTCTTTCTGTTGGGGTCCACTATCACTTGTGCCCACTAGCAAAGATTTTAAGACCCAATAAGGACTTTAACATTTATAGAAAGTTTAAAAATCGCAGGAGGAAAAAAACCAAACAAAACCAAACCACAGAGACATGACCAGGATTGCAGATCTAGGCCTTTATCTCAGGGTGCTAACTTTGAAAAAACAAAACAAAACACAGATATAACCAGGGTCACAGACCTAGGCCTTTGCCTCAGGGTGCTGACTTTTAGGGGACATTGACATCAATTGTTCTCCATTAGCTAAGAAGAAAGATGATTCCCTAATTCCTGAGACTAATGACTCACTATAGGAAGCTACCAGATGGCAGTTTCCTTTGCCTGGAGGCATCACCCAGGCGAGCTCCTTCTGGGCCCAGGGTGGGCTGGGGTCTGTCTCTCTTTCGAGGACATCCTTTCCATCCCTACCCCACAGCTGAACTCATCTTAAAAAGTTGCTTTGAGGGTTTGCCCATTTCATGTGACTTTCCCCAGGCACCTCATTGTTTCTTTGAAACATTTGCTTCAGGTGTAAAACAGTGCTCCGGGTGTAAACAGTGCTTCAAAGAATAAGGTAGACATTCAGAGGTAAATCTTAATTTGTCCAGAAAAAACAGTTGGCGGTCTTTCCAGATCTATTGGCTGTGCTAGCTGAGAAACATCAACGTGTATGTTATCTAAACTTGGGCAGCCCATAAAAAACAGACAAACAAACAAACAAAAAACGTGCTAGATATATTCAGAGATGCAAAGATCTGTAGGAACAATTTATGGCTGAAAAGGGTTTTTTTTTCTAATTTTATGGAGGAAAACAGAATAAGCCCAAAGAAAAATGTTTTGGGTTAAAACAAAATAAACTCAGCATTGTATGCCCTGACATGGGCCTGCGGAGACTTTGGCCAGAGAAGTGATTCTCAGACTCAAAAAGATAAAGGTATGCAGGGTCAGGGACCTTCCTGAACTACAGCTTCTGAGCTCCTATCAGTGTCACCTATCTCCAAGGGCACATTGCTGACGCTCAAGCGGAGTTGAGACTATACAGGGGAAGAAATCACAGGAACTCGGCTAGCGGGAGAAGAATGGTTATGTGGAGGTGGGGGTGGGGGGAAATGGCTGAATGCCATGGAGAAGACCTTACCTCATACTCCAGATACTCCTTCCGGAGCCTGTACTCCTCCAAGTCTCGGCTCCGGCCTCTCCGCTCAGGCAAGCTTTTCTGCAGATCTATTAGGTCATCAGAGGCTGCATCCAAACAGTTCTCGTGGGATCGGTGTTGCTCCTCCTGTGTTTTAAAGAGGGCCAGTCTGAGGCTAATGCCTGCCCCTGGGACCAGCCAAAAAGCCACCCTAAATGTGCTATCTGGATCCCCCCCATTACCACCTTGGGGGGGGCCTGCCTTCTACACTCCTCTCTTGGGCTCTGTCCTCACTTCTCCCCTCTGCCCAGGGGTCGGCATACCAGGGAGCTCCGGGCTGGGCCAGTGGGAAGGATGGGTCGGACAAATTTCCGTTGAGAGCCCACGGCAGCAGGAAAGGGCGGTGCAGAGTGGGTGGCTGCGGCCAAGTTTATCCTGGCAATCCAAGAAGTCATCTCTTTGGCAGTTCTAGAGTTGGCATCCCAAAAGCCATTGGGTGGGGTTGGGAACAAGGAAAACAGTGAATCCTTTTATTTACCCTGTTTTTCACCTTAAACTATTTCTTTTCCCCCTCCCCCATGCCGCACATACCCACTTCTCTCTATTTTTAGGGGGAGATTATCCCTCCCCTCCCCCTGCAGAAAGCATACACCCTTAGAGATTCATGGTGAGGTGTGGTCCAGACCAATAGTGGACTGAGCCCAGTTCCCAGCCAACAGCAGTCAGGGCTGAAGTCCCAGGAGAGAACAAGAGGGAGGCTGTATGGGGGAGGAGGAGCCCCAGAAGCATGACGAGGGTCACTGCTTGGTCCTGTGCACCTTCATCTCATTTTCCTGTAAGTACTCACGGGGCATGGAAGAGGTAGAGGCGCCAATCAGCTGTGCGCAGTTGAAAGACGTGAGGTTTCTTGGTGTAATGGACAGCCGGGACAGCCAGTGCGTGATGTACCCCCACAGCTTCCTCTGGCATGGGCCCTTCTGCAGGCCAGTCTTCTGGACACGACTCTTCTCCCTGCCCCAGGGGGATAATACTTAGAGATGAGAAGAAACTTTCTGGGTCTCCAGAGGGAATGTGGGCATGATCCTCTCTCCAATGTGAGTCTAGGTTGCCCACCATGGAGATGGCATCCTTACCTTTAGGAAGTAGAGCACCATCCCTCGAAGCAGGGTGTGGAACATCTTCCAGCCGCGCTTCCCCCAGGGAGCTGTCCAGAGAAGAGGAAAGAAGGTGGTGGGCACACATGTAACTAAGTCTAGGTCACTGAGGCTTTTCCCCAGGGAGAAAACTTCCCCTTGGTGTAGTCCTCTAATTGAGGGGGTGGGGGGACATTTATGTGCCCATCAGGTTGGCCTTGGTTTAAGCAATACTTTCCTAGATAAAGGATTGTTCTGGGAGAAGAGGCACTCGAGGGGCCTCTGACACAGTTTTTGGGAGGAGAAAGGTGCATTTCAGGTCCCCCAACCCTCTAGGGACAGGAGCTAAGCTCCCACATTTACTCCAGGGTGGGGACAGTTCTCCTAGCTCTCAGACAGCTCCGGGCCAAATGTTAGACTGGGTACAGGTTGCCAGGCCAGTGCAGGCCACCAGTACCTGCAGTCACTGAGTTTACCCCCGGCATCAGAGTGGAGAAGCTAGAGGCACAGTGGTTAGAGCACTAGGCATACAGTCAGGAAGATCTGAGTTCAAATTTGTCCTCAATCATTTCCTTGCTGTGTGACCCTGGGTAGGTTGCTTAACTTCTGTTTAATCTCAGTTTCCTCAACTGTTAAATTGGGGTAATAACACCACCTGCTTGTTGTGAAGATCAAATTAGATAATATTTGTAAAGTGCTTAGCACCCTGCCTAGTGTATTCCTTTCCCTTACTCCTTAGTGATTCTCTGCCTTCCCCCTTCTCAACAGCCCTGACCACTGAGAAGAAGCTGATCCTGGCCCAGTTTTTCCATGAGAGGCAGTGTGACCTACTACTCATGGAAATGCAACTTCAGACCCTGGGGAAAGGATAGAATAAAAATAGCCCAGTTCGAATGCCTTCTCCTCTATGTAGCTTTTTTTCTGATCTCTCCAACCAGAAGAGATTTCTTCTCCTAGGTAGGGTAGTTGACAGACCACTAGACCTGGTTCAGGAAGAGCAGAGTTTGAATCCTGCTTATCTGTGTGACCCTGGGCAACTCACTTATACTTTTTCAGCCTTCATTTCCTCATCTGTAAAATGGGGATAATAACAGCACCTACCACACATTACTGTTGTGAGGTTCAAATGAGATTCTATATACAGTGCCATACAAATGTGAGCTGTGATGATGAGTTCTTATTGGCCCTTTGTATGTATCACATGTCTTTTCTCAGTCTATTTTGTATTAGGATTATTTCCATATATCTTTTTTCTACATCAAAATTTTAAGCTTTTTGAACTGATGCTGAATAAAGTGAGCAGAACCCGGAGAATACTGTACATAGGAACAGCAACATTGTGCGATGCCTAACTTTAATAGACTTATCCCCTCAGCAATACAATGATCTGAGACAATTCTGAAAGACTCATGATGGAAAATGCTATCCACCTCCAGTGAAAGACCTTTGGAGTCTGAATGCAGATCGAAGCATATTATTTTCACTTCTTTTTCTTTCTTGTGGTTTTTCCCTTTTGTTCTGATTCTTCTTTCACAACATGATCAATGTGGAAATATGTTTAATATGAGTGTACATGTATAGCCTACATCAGACTGCTTGCTTTCTGGGAGAAGCAGGAGGGAAGGAAAGGAAAGAGAAAAGCTTGAAACTCAAAATTTCACAAAAATGAACATTGAAAAGTATCTTTACATGTAATTTGAAAAAAAAATACTATTAAGAAAAAAAAGGAATAAAAATTAAGCTCTTCAAGGATGGGTTATTCACTTTTGTGTATGCCCCACAATCCCTCACATGTAGTGGGTGCTTAAGTCCTGTTCACTGACCTAGACAGTTAGCACGATCAGTTTATGTACATGTCACACACACACACACACACACACATACACACCCAGAGTATCCACAGCATCAAACACTCACTCTTTTTCCCATCAACATCAGCGTGCATCTTTCGAGCCAAGAGCCCTTGCTTGTAGGTGGGTACGGTAGGATCTTGGGTGATCTGAATGAAGGTGTTGCGTCTCTTCTGGCTGCCTGAAATGGATGGCCTGTGCTTCATGGGTTTCATGGCTACCTCCTCCTCTTCATCCCTGTGAGATGAAGAGCCAGAGGGTATAAGGGCTGGCTGGGATGATGGAAAGAATCCTTCAGAGGTACAGCCACAGGAGAGGGAATAGCTCTGAGAGCATAGGTGATAGAACACTGGACTCAGAGCTACATAGACCCTAGTTCACATCCTGCCTTAGCAGGATTACCCTGGGCAAGTCAGAAACTCTATCTGCCTCAATTTTCTCATCTGTAAAATGAAGATAATAATAGCTTCTACCTCACAGGATTGTTGTGAGGGCCAAATGACATAACCTATGTAAAGTGCTCTATAAATTGTTTCAAAAAATTTATTTTATTCTGAACTTAAGAAATAAAACAAGCATTTCCATAATATAGTAGAATAGAAAAAAAGATGATTGCACACGAAACCGCAAATCTATTATGTACAACTTGCTATTTCTTTTAAAAATATGATAAAGTTATCATGCAAATTTTTTTTCCTGTTTTCCTTCCCCTGCTCCCCCCAGCCTAGAGATGCTCTATACATTCTAGAAATCATTATTATATTATTATGGATGGAGACCCAGAGGGGACAGCAGCAGGGCAGTCTCCCTGAGCCCCTGGATATAGAATGGCCAACCCTTTCCCCAGAGAAATCTAGGACAGACTTTATGCTCTCCTAGCACCACCCCCAGTGTCCTAGGTTTCTATGCTCCAAGAGACAGGGACTGCCCATGAGCATGGAATTCTCTCTCTGTTCTTAAAACTAGTCTTCTCACCTCCCACCCCTTTTCAAGCTGTCCCATATGTTCTCTGTCTATAGAACAGAACTGACCTGGGCTCCCCTTCTCCTCCATCCCTTGTTTAGACACAGTGGGTTGGGGCTTCCCCCATTCCCCCTGGCAGCACGGACCAGGTCCTTGCTTCTGTCTCTTTCTCAAGAATAGCAGGAACCAGGCCCTGGGGCTGCTTAAGTGGTCCATGGTTCCTGGGTTCTAGAAGAACCACCCAGTTCCACAGCCTACCCTGGAGAAGTCCTTCCAACATGAGCAGGGGGTAGGGGCACCATGGGAGGAGGTGGGGGTTCAGGGATGCAGTAGGGAGGGGAAGAAGGGCTATCACTCACACTGCCCACTCCAGCTTCTCACTGCGGATAGACCAGTAGAGTGTCTGGAAACAGAAAACGACAGCAGATGAAGAAATAGACCATAGTCACCCTTAACATTTGATGAAACTGAGGCTTGAGGAGGTTAAGTAATTTATCCTAGGTCATGAACATCAGAAACTAACTGTCCTTTGAAGCCTAGCTCACATGGCAAACACCACCCCCCCACTCTATATCCGCCACCCCATGCCCCACCACCAAACCTTCTTTGTGTTGGGAACCCGCGGCCTTGAGGCCACATATGGTGGGGCCGCACTTGAGGACCCAGAGGGCCATATGTGGCCTCGAGGCTGCAGGTTCCCTACCCCTGGCTCTGGGCTCTTAGGGGTGGGGGCAGTATCCAATATCTTTTTCCTAAAGGGATAGTGGATCATTAACAGCCCATTCTGGGCATCTTCCTTCCTCACTGTTAGCATCCCCAAAGCCAAAACAAGCCAAGGGGGAAGTGAACTAGGAATCCTAAATACATCACGTCTTTCTTATAGGACGTGGCATCCCTCAGAGGGCCCCGCAGGTGATGGGCACGTGGCAAGCTTGTCCTAAACACCAAATGGAGGAGGCTCTGTCACTGGATAGCAAATTATTTCCCCTCTTTGGACCTCAGTTTGGCTGAAATGGAAAGTATGCTGGGCTTACAGTCAAAGGTCATCTGTGTGACCTTGGGAAAGTTATTGAGCATCTCTGGGTTTCATTTCTGTCGTCCCTAAAATGAGGGGTCAGAGGAAATAATCTCCATGGTCTCCTATCACTTGGGACGACGGACATTAGCCCATTAAGGACCTGGGCGTCCTGAGCTCCAAGAAGAAGCGCTGCCCCCCCCAGTCCCCTTCCCTTATTTGTCTCTATACCTTCAGCTGCTCTTTGGGGAAGTTCCCACCATCCCTCAAGCCATTCAGGTTGGTTATGAACTCCTGGCAGCTCATGCTCCTGCCAATGTTCTGCAGCCACATGTGTCCATGGAGAAAAGCAGATGTAAGTCACCATCCAACAGCGTCCCCTCCCCCTCTCCCCCATGCTCTCCCACAGCTGTCCCTGCCCAGGTGCTGGAAACGTTCTCAATCTCTCTGACTCACATCTGGCCAGCTTGCACCTCCATGTTTTATCTACCAGGTCTGACCTCCTAATTGCCTCCCCCTTATTCCATCTCCTTTCCTTAGGTTCTATAGCACCCCGAGCTCTCTCCCTACCCATCCTATACCATGCAAATGCCCTCCACTCATAAAGCCACCCTCTGATCTACCACTCCTGCCAATCACCAGCCCTTCTCTTCCTGATTCGTTGCTCTCATGGTGCCAGGACTATGGGTAGGATACTAGTGGACCCTCTTAGATTGAGCAGGCCGATATTCCAGGAGCCAGCCACACTGGCCTCGAACCCCAGGAAAAACTAAGAGGTGGAGCTTCTCCCATTTTTTCTCCTGTCTCTGCTTCCTTCCCTTTCTCTCTTCTTCCTCCCTGCTGCTCCCACCTCCCTCAATCCCTACTCACCTGTCCATGCAAATCTGTGTTAAGGAGCATTAGTGCACAAGTCAAGGTGTGGACAGCATCTATGGGACAGAGAAACCAGGAAGTCTAGGGTCTTGATGTGGACTAGGTTGACTGTCCTGATCTCAACTACTAGTAATACTGGCTGATTCAGCAGCATCAGATTCAATGATTCGGTAGAGCTGACTTTATCCTTTTCCCTTTTCCTCCCCCAATTTAAGCCACCCTTAGGTGGCTCATCATGACATGGAAACCATAAGAGCTGAAAGGGCCCTTAGAAGATATCAAGTCCAACATCCTCTCCCCATTTTACAGATGATGAAAATGAGGCCAAGATCACTTAAGCAATAACTGGGATTCGAACCCAGGCTTTCTGACTCCAAATCCACTATATATCCCCCACTGGACCACACTGCCTCCTTAAGCATTGGAGTATGAGCCTTGCAAGAGATTGTCCATCTTTCATCCAATGACCGGCCCAGTAAGGTGTGAAGAGCCTCATGGTCAGAGTGTTGGTGACTAAGTGACTCATTTCCACCCCGAAACCATCTACTAATATCTGGAAGGAAGGGTGGCTGTGATGAGGAGATGCCCAGACAATGAAACCATCGCACTTAGAAGTATTTGAGGGGTGTTGCTCCCCCTCCTCCAGTTCGCTCCCAAACCAGCAGAGACAGACAATCTCCCTACCTTCTCTCGGATCCTTTTGCCCAGCCAGGGCCCCTCCCCTCTGGCCTGCCCTGTCTCCCTCTGTGATCATCCTTTTCTCACCTGCTGATGGGAAGGCCCCAGGGTTGCAATGGTGGAAACGCTTGGAGAATTGATAGAGGATTCTCTCTCGCTCCTGAGTCTCCCCACTCAACACCAGAGCCTGGAGGAAGCCCCTGGCATGGGGTAGAGGGGGCAGGATAAAAGTTAGGGAGGGGAAATCATTGGAAAAACGTACAGTCTCCCACACCTAGAATGGATTCTCACCCCCCCCAACTCCACTCCATTTATCTACTGAAATTCTCCATAGAATCATAAGCCCAGACCTGAAGGGACCCAGGACCTAGTCCAAATCTTTTGCTTAATCATTGAGGAAACTGAGACCAAGAAAAGTTAAGTGACTGCTCCAATCTAGGGAGTATTGATCTAGACTTGGAAAGAACCTCAAGACCCTGAGATGGTCCAATGCTTTCATTTTCAGGTAAGGAAACTGGAAGAAGTCAAGGGGCTTGACCTTTGAGTTACAGTGGAAGTGAATATTAGAAGTGGGATTTGAACCCAGGATTTAATACATGCTAAATGGTATTGCAGGGGCAAGTAGGTGGCACCGTGAAGACAGAGCCAGAGTCAGAAGACATGAATTCAAATCCGCCCACAGACACTAGTTGTATGACCCTGGGCAAGTCACTTTACCCTGCTTGCCTCAGTTTCCTCATCTGTAAAATGAGCTGGAGAAGGAGATGGCAAACCACTCCAGTATCTTTGCCAAGAAAACCCCCAATGGGGTCACAAAGAGTCAGACATGACTGAAATGACTGAACAGTAAGCTGGTATTATGGTTACTTGTTCTCATTTTTTGCCCCTGTCAATAGTCTATAAGTGACCTACCGAAGGGCTTGGTCCAAGCTCTTGTCTTTAAACTGGAAGAAGGACAGGTACTTCTCAGCCACATCCCTGCTGAAGTCATTGCTATAAACCAAAAAGGGCATGGGAAGAGTGAGGAACCTGAATCTTGGAGCTAGAAGGCTGGCAGAGAAGATGGAGGAACAGGAGCTCTGGTTGGCCATCCCAGCTGCCAGGAAAGCCCAACAGGAGGGACAGAAAGGAGGTCCTACCAGAGTCAGGAATCAGTGGGCTACCTGTCCAGTGAGTCAGGCACAGTCTGGGCAAGGTAATGATACACTGCTCCATTCTGCCCCAACATGGGTCATGGGAGAACAGGTAGAAAATCACTGCTATTTTGGAAACCTCATCCCTGCCCCAGAAGGGGTATGAGGACAAAACTAGATCAGTGCAGTGGAGAGGGAGAAGGGATATGGAAACAAGGGTGGGCCAGCGGAAGCAGACATAGACCATGCTGCAGGTGGGGCAGGGAGGAGAGTCAGGGAGGAGGAAAGCACAGGGACAAGATGGCAGAGTATGCAGAAAGGCAATGCCATGGGCACATTAGCAGAAGCCAGTTAGCCCTCTAATCAGATCTTCCCTGTAAGGGGATGCTCCATTTGTTAACCAACCAGCCTGGGCCCCTGCTTACTTCTTCTGAAGGTGCACAGCCACCTCAGATTTCCGGAAGCCATCCAGATGGTAGAGGCGCGAAGCCAGTTTCCAAGCCACTTGGTCGGGGCTGACCCCATTGGCAACCTTGTCTTTAGCCTCTGGCTTCTGTCCTTCTCCCTGGGGCTCTGTTTGGGACTCGGTGCTTCTAAGATGTCTAAAAAGAGATGGAAGGAGAGGACCTTGAGGATAAAGCTGTAGACCTAGGGCAGACCACTGAAGAATGACAGGCCTAGGTTAGCTCTGCGAACCTAGCAATATTCACGCTGCTAATGAAGGTGCAACATCTAATATCAGTCCCAGGCCAGAGGACTAATCCAGGCCTCTGAGGATGAGTGTGACCCAAGGCCAACTGCCATAGGGAGGACAGCTTCAGGCACAGATTATACCAGCCCTCAAATCACATTTAGATCAAGCCCCGAAGCACCTAGATGGAGCAGTAGATAGAGCAATCAACTTGGAGTCAAGAAGACCTGAGTTCAAATCCATCCTCAGACACTAGCAGTGTGACCCTGGGCAAGTTACTTCATCTCTCTTTGCCTCAGTTTCCTCAACTGTAAGATGGGGATAATAAGAACATCTACCTCACAGAGTTGCTGTGAGGATCAAGTGAGATTATTATTATAAAATACTTAGCACAGTGCCTGGCACATAATAAGCATTATGTAAATGTTAGCTATTATAATTATAATTATTAACTTCTCAGGGCCTTAGTTTCTTCCTCTATAAAATGAGGGTTGGGTTCTCAGATTCCTTTCAGCAGTGAGTCTATAATTCTGCCCCTCTCATGAAGGGAACTCAGCTCTTTCAGGGTCTGAATAATTAATAATAATAGCCAACATTTTCATAATGATTTAAGGTTTGCAAAATGCTTTGCATATATGATCTCATCCAATCCTCACAACAGCCCTGTAAAGTAGGAGCTGCTGTTACTCCTGTTTTACAGATCAGAAAATAGGGATTTAGTGACTTGATCATGAGTCCTGTATGGAACTGATCAGGAAACAGCTGGAGTGAATCTGAGAGGAAGTAAAATCTAGCCCATTCTCCTAAAACCTTAGCTGACAGCGCTCTGACTTTCCATTTGCCTGTGCTCAAAGACATTCAGGAAACGAAAAATAAACAAGCCTGAAGCTCTAGATGTAGGGGCTCCCATCTTTCCAGCTTGTGCTCTTCCTCCTCCTCCTCCTCTTCGCCCCTTCTCTTCTTTCTCCTCCTCCCCCTCTTCTTCCTCCTCCTCCTCCTCTTCCCCCCTTCTCTTCTTCTTCCTCCTCCCCCTCCTCTTCTTCTTCCTCCTCCTCCTCTTCCCCCTTCTCTTCTTCCTCCTCCTCCCCCTCCTCTTCTTCCTCCTCCTCCTCCTCCTCTTCCCTTAGTTCTAGCTCTTCATTATTCCCTAGAAGCCTCCAAGTTTGGGGTGAGTAGCATGGGAGCATATGGACAGGCATGACAGCAAAGAGCCTGGCTCAGCCCCCGGAGGGGGAATGATACAGGGAGCACACAGAGAACTGTCTCCCTTTCCTTCGTATAATTAGACATGTTTTATTTGCATCTATGAAATAACTACAGCTAATGCTTATGGGCTGATTGTTTCTACATAAGCAAAAGAGCCGGCTTCTCTGGCTCCTCTAGGAGAAACCAAGTGGCCCTGGGTCCCGGGGAAGCAGATGATCAAAGGGTATTTAGCATCCAAGTGGGAGGCACAGGATAATTAGGGGAAATGGTTTGGAGGAAGCTGGGTGCCTGGAGAAATTTTTTTTTCCTGGTAACTAAGGGAACTAGGCCCAGACTCAACCAGGAGTAGGAATAGAAGATCAGGAAAGAGATATCAAGGGAGTCAAGGCAGGACAATTCAGCCTGGGCCTCAGATAGCCAAAGGTGAGAAGTGAGAAGAAAATACAGACATCATGGGGGGAAAAGCTGGAGTCAGAAACAAGGAATTTCATTATTTGGTTGTTGTCCTTCGTTCCTGAAGAGGATCAAAATGACAACACTATGTTAGAGTCAAGTTACAGTGTGTCCGACTGTGGCTGAACAGACCCATACGAGCTCGGAAGGCTCTACACCACATGTCGGGCACAAATAGCCCATGTGAACATTTGGGGTAGAATTCTCTAAATTTGTGCAACTTGTGTTTCTTTTGAGCTATTTCAGTTCTGATTTGCTCACAGAGCACAGCACCTTCTCTGACGAGGGCACGCCATGCTGGGTGGTACTGTGCCAGTGTCTCCCACGTCACATAATCAACTCCAAAGTTCTTAACAGAGACTTTAGGAGTGTCCTTGTATCGTATCTTCTGACCACCATGTTCGGCTTGTCCTATGTGAGTTCTCCATAAAACAGTCTTTTAGGGAAGCTTATGTGCGGTACATCTATTTGGAATGATGGACCAATAGGACTTATGTCCTGATCAAACTTTGGTTCTCTACAATAGCAATCTTTGTTGCCCTCAAGAATAATAAGAAATTATAAGGATCATAAGAAAAATAAGATAATGATAAGAAAGGATAAGAAAATGATAATAAAAAAAAGAAAACTACATTAGGTAAGAAAAAAATCTTTCCTATAAACACTTGTGATAAAAAGCAGACATACCAATCCATAAGAAATTGTCACAAATTTGAAAGAATAAGACCCATTTTCTAACAAATAAATGGTCAACAGCTAGTTATCAAAAGAAAAAAAACCTACATTAATAATTAAGGATAAAATTATTCAATCTCTAATAATCAGATGCAAATTAAAGTAGTTCTGAGATGCCATCTTACACAGCAGAGGAGGTGAAAAAAGCTCAGGACAACAAAAAAAAGTGATTAAAAATTATAAATCCAATGTTGGTGAGGCTGTAGAGAAATAGGCACAGAATTTGTAGAGCTGTGAATTGATGCAATCTGTTTGAAAAGCAATACAAAACTATACAATAAAAGCTGCTTTTCATAGCCTTTTGAACTAGTGATCCCACTACTAGGGTTGTGTTATAAGGATTTTAATCGTAGGGAAAAAAAAACTGTTTCTCTTTATACAAGCATCCTTTAGCAGCACCATTTGCAATAGCGCTAGAAACAACCCATATGGGCAGGAATGTCTAGAAAAATTGGGAAATGTAAATGTGATGCAATGTTATTTTATCATAAGAAATGACAAATATGAAGAGCATAGTCAAATGAGAACACATGTAAACTACTTTACAAACCATAAAACACTATATAAACATTAGCTATGATTATTATTACAAAGAAATGTAGGGAGATTTATAAGAAATGACACAGAGTGAGGAAGGCAGGGCCAAAAAGCGTGTACAAACTCTGGAAAGTGAAAGGAGTTGTAACAATAACTAAGTCCAGAAAAAACAAACAAACAACCGCACAGATGAAAAAGCAGGACAGTTGTGATTTTCAATTTCCTTTCACCAAACTGCTACTAATGGAAGTATAAGTTTTGCACACAATCATGTTTGTGGTCACTTATTTTATTCTTTTTGCGTTCAAAAGTTTGTTTTTGTTGATAATTACTAAGATCAAGATAAAATATATAAATTGCAAAGCATTTTTTTGAAAAAAGAAGAAATTTGATCTGAGAATGTGCTTCGTAGAAGGAGATGGGGGTGGGGAGGAGAGGAGGGTGAGGGAAGATATTAGTTTCTGGAGGCCATCTAACCACAGGAAGAGGCCACAAACCTGCAGAAGTTGGGGGTAAAACCAGGAGTCTGAGCACTGGGGAGAGGCAGACAAAGCCCACAGGTGTTGACTGGGATAGGGGAAAGGTCACACTAATTTAGCACCCTTCATTTTGATTCTCTGTGACAAAATGGATTCAGGCATCCTCAAGGGAGAACGAGACAGAAAGAAGAAGGGAGAGACTTCTTTTTTCCCTCCCTTCCTTTTCTTTCCTTCATCCTTCTTTCTTTTTTCCTTTCCTTTCTTCCTTCTTTTGTTTCTTTCCTTCCTTCCTTTCTGAGGTTTCCAATGAATGCTGTGTTCTTGGGATTGTGTTCTCCTATTACCCTATTCCTGTTATTGACTTTTCAGCCCTTCCCTGTTCAGCCCCCGTTTAGAAGCCCAAACAACTTGACATCAAGTCATGGGATCTCAGGGTACAAATTTAGGGACAGGCAGGCCAATGAGGACCACAATCTCCTTACTTAACCTAGCTTGAGGCAGGTTACCACCCCAACTGGGCTCTTAAAAGCCTTGTTGCTTTGGATTTCAAAGCTGGACTTAAAGTCGGGAGGACTCAAATCCTGCCTTGACATCAGCCTCAGTTTCCCCATCTGCAAAATGAGGACGATAATAGTACTTCATAGTATTGTTGAAAGAGTCAAATGAGATGACCTACGTAAAAATGCTTTGTAAACCTTAAAATGCTATGTTGCTATTTATCATTATGGTCATCATCATCGTTATTTTAGGGCTCACAGTCCACCAGCCTATGGTTTCAGCCCCAACCTTTGGGTTACTCAGGCCTCCT
Organism: Phascolarctos cinereus; assembly: GCF_003287225.1. NCBI lineage: Eukaryota > Metazoa > Chordata > Mammalia > Diprotodontia > Phascolarctidae > Phascolarctos > Phascolarctos cinereus. The sequence goes on from NW_027555625.1 coordinate 39,972,750, forward strand.
TTCCTGGCCACTGATGATCTTTGCAACCACCTAAGCCCCCATTTCAGGGTTCTGTTCTCCCCAAACTCCACCTGTATCATGTTGCCCTTTTCCAGGTCCTTTCTGCTTGATTAGACTTTTCTTTCCAGCTCAGGCTGGGGACTCAGGAGTGGGGGTAGAGGTTGTGCACCGAGCAGTCCTGTCACCTCCCAAGCTGGACTTGAAGTCAGCAGAGCTAGGTTAAATCTCAGCTCTGACCCAGGAAGAGGGGAATGTCACTCATCCTTAATTGTAAAATGAATTTAATCACACACGCACTATGGGCCTCATAAGGTTGTTGTGGGAAAGGGCTTTCTACGTCTTGAAGCACTGTATAAACATGCCTCGTGATGAGTTTCCAGCTGCTCAGTCTGTCCCAGTAACCCTCACTGATTCTTCTTTTGTGTCTCTAATTTTTCACTTAAAAAAGAAAGGGCTATCTCTTAACAGCCACCCAGCTTCCACCCAATTGTTCTGTGATCTGTGCTGTGGTTTCTCATGATTTTATACCTTCTAGACTTTCCAAAAACCCTCCTTTTGCCTCTTCCCCTAGCAGATCCCACATCTGGGTCTTTGGGGGCACTTTTATAGCCCAGTTCATTAGGTCTACCCTTCCCCTTCCCTCTCTCCCCCTCCCATTACTCCATCCTACAGGACAAAACAATATACATCACACACATTATGTACATTATAATTATTCCTTTTAGTCACTCTTACTCCCACACCTCACTGGGGTGGTGATTTTCCCTATACTTACTCTCTGGCATTGAGGGGTGCTGGGCTGACATCCTGCTGGGCCTCCCCAGCCACTTCTGCCTTGATTTCCCCTTGACTCTCCACTGTCTTCTCTGGGGGCAGGGGCTCACTTGTCTTCAGGAAACCAGGATCTGCTTCCTCCTTCTCCAAGGACGAAGGGTAGGAAGCAGCAGCCAGCATTCTACACTCAGGGAAGGCAGTGTCACGGTGAAAACTCCCCTCCAGGGGCTGCGCAGGGCTGGGGGTCGGACTAGGACTAGGGCTGGGGCTGGGGCTGGGGCTGGGGCTGGGGCTGCGGCTGCGGCTGGGGCTGGAGCGAGGACTGAGGCCTCCGACCCCAACTCTCAGGCTGCCAGCCTCCTGAAATGAGGCAGGTGGTGCCCAGGGGCCTGGAGCCAGAAGGTAAGTCGGCTCAGCATTGCTCTCACCTGGGGAAGAAGGCAAAGGTTTGGGTGATCCACCTGATAATGTCTGGAAGATGCTCTCCGCTCTTCCCCCTTCCCTTTTCCCTCTTCCTCTTCCCCTTCCCTCCTTCTTCTTCCCCCTCTCCTTAACCTGCTTTCCCCTTAACTATCTTCCCCTCTCCTTCCCTTTTCCCTCTCTCCTCTCTTCCCTTCTTCTCTTCCCCCTTCCCCTTCTTCTTTTCTCCTCTCTTTCCCTCTTCCCCTTCCCTCCTTCCTCTTTCCCTTCTCCTTAACCTGCTTTCCCCTTAACTGTCTTCCCCTCTCCTTCCCTTTTCCCTCTCTCCTCTCTCCCTTCTTTCCTCCTTCCCTTCTTTTCTTCCCCCTTCCCCTTGCCTTCTTCTTCTATCTTTCCATTTTCCTCTTCCCCCCTTCCCTTCCCCTTATCATCTTCTGCTCCCCTCCCTTTTTCCTCTCTCCTTTTACCCTGCCCCTCCTTTCTTCCCCTCCCCTCTCCTCTCCCTTCTTCTCCTTCCTCTCTTCTTCCTTCCCACTTACCTCCTCTTCCTCAGTCCCCCTTCCATCTCTCCCCTCTCTCTCTTTATTCCTTCTCTCCTTCTTCATGTCCTCCCTTCTCTTCTCACCTTTTCGCATCCCTCTTTTCCCTTTCTTTGCTCTCTTCACCCTTTTCTTTCCTTGTTTTTAGCCCACCTACCCTTTCCTTTCCTTGTTTTTAGCTCACCTACCCTTTCTTCCCCTTAATTTCCTCACTTTTCTCTTTGCCCTCTCTTTCCTTCTTGCCTTCTCATCTCTTGCTCTTACCCTTTCCCTTCCTTTCTCTCTCCCTCTCTTCCTCTCCCTACTTCTCCATCTGAACAACATCAGTACCAACTCCTTAGGCCCTTTGTTTTGACAGCTTGCCTTTAACTGGAGCAACAAGGCATCCAGGGACTGCGAAGCTACTGTCCCTCCATGCAGTTGCTTATGGAGGGAATCAAGGTCCTCCAGGTGTGCCCTTCTTCCCTCTCCCTCTCCCTCCCCATCTCAGGCCACCTTTGGGTCTTGGAGTCGTCCTCACTCCAGCTCAGATCCTAGCCCCCCTAGTCCCAGAGCTGTCCCCCGCCCTTTCCCTGAAGCCAGTTTCCAAGCGACAACTCACCTGGACCTCTCTCCTCGGGGCTGAGCAGTTGCTGGTCCACATTGGAGGGAAACTCTGTGGTCCATTGGTGTGTGTGGCTGTCCTGGACCTAGGGGAGAAAATCCACACTCAGTTCCTTCAAGCTTGGTCATTTATGAGATCATTTAGTCCAATGCCCTCATTTTACAGGGGAGACAACTGAGCTTGGAGGGAAAGTCACACAGCAAGTTCAAGGAGGAGCCAAAATTAGGAGTTGGCTCTCTGGAAACTCAAGTCTCTTTCCACAGCCAATGAAGAAGATCTGGCTGCCAAGCAGAGGTGGCTGACTGGGAGTGGGGAGGAGATCTATGGGGGGGGGAGGGGGCCTTCTTTCTCCCACCCAGAGACTGCAGGGGCAGCACATTCTAGCTCAGGCGGATTGTGGGGCTGGGGGAGCAGAGGAGCACTGAAGTTTCATACCAGAGGGGATGATAACAGACTACAGAGAAGGCAAAACTCTGTCAGTGCATAGCACAGGAAGGTGGCACCTAGCAGGAACTCTAGAAACATGCGCTGAATTGAATGCTTATTTTGTTTCTTTCTTCTTTACCAAGGAGGTTGATCTTCAGCTGGGGAGGAAGACAGGGTTAATGGGAAATGAATAGCTAACATCTACCTATGGGGAGCATTAGAGCAAAGCACTTTATTTACACCTTGCCATATTGATCCCCACAACAACCCCAGGAAGTTGGTGCTGTTAATTACCCCATTTTACAGATTTGGAAATGGAGAGAGGGGCAATGATTTGACCCCAGAGTCACACAGCTAATGAGTGTCTGGGGCAGGATTTGAACTGAGTTCACCCTGACATCCAGGACTGTATCCATGCCACCCCTGTAGCTGCCTCACCCAAGGTAAGTTGGGAAGTGGCAAGAATACATTTCACTGCCCTCCGGTCCCCAGCACTGGACTACAACTATCTTATAACCCTGAACACTTAAAAAAAATGACACCTTGGAATCATAGTTATTGAGTGAGCAAGAGAAATGATAATCACTAAGGTTTAAGTAATGCTTTAAGGTTTGCAAAGCACTTTATATATTTTCTCATTCAATCCAATAGGTGCTATTATTATCCCCATTCTACAGATAAGGAAACTGAGGCTGAGAGAGAAAATAAAATGGTTATATTTGGAAAATGTGGAGAATAGAAAAAAAAAGTCCTAAGAATGAGAAAGGATAAATGTATTTTTTTTGAGTTGGGAAGGAAGAGTGCCTTCTTCAAATTCCAGAATGTAATATTAAAGAGAGGTTTATGAGCACTTAGAGAAATAATGATGACTAAGAGCAAGTGTGGATTTAGCTGTAACAAGTCATACCAGACTAACTTCATTTCCTTTTTTGACAGGATAACTAGACTGGCAAATCAAGGGGATAGCACTGATACTGCACTGTTCACCTGGTCTTTAGAGGGCATTTTTAAAAGTCCTCTATGATTTCCTGGTAGAGCTCTGCTCTGAGGCACAGCTACCTATGAGGCCATTGCCACAGCCCCAGCTACATCCACTTTTAGCTCCAATGGGATGGATGGTAGACACTGACCTTTCTGTTTGGGAGACAAATTCCCAGACTGTGAGGTTGAGTATCTTTCCTTCTCCCTCCCTCCATCTGAGTAGGGTGATTCCAAAAACTGATTCCAAAGTTTATTCTACTCTTTCCTTTTCCAATTTCTGTTTAAATGATTTGAATTTCTTTTGCAAGCTAAGAGAAAAAAAATGATCCATCTAGCTGCTATTGATATCTCTGACCCCCTATTTGTTAGAAGAGCAAAAAGTGTGACTGGCAATGTCCAATATTCCAAAATTGGGGACCAGAGGAGAGAGAGACTATTTCTGTCATGGATGCATTTCACCTCCAATCCTATAACCAGATAGACAAAAAAAAAAGTTATAGAAGTAAAGCTTAGCTCAATCTAAGGAAACACTTCCAAACAACATGAACTGTTCCAAAGTGGAAAGGACTGTCTTGGAAAGTAATGAGTGCCTCATCGATGTAAGTTTTCAAGTAGAGAGGGATGACAACTCATTGTGCATTTTGCAGAGAAGATTCTTCCTTAGGTTTGGGTTCTATTAAATCAGGGGTTCTTAATATGGGGTCCAGAGACCCCCTAAGAAATCTGTGGATAGATTTCAGGGGATCCATGACCTTGAATGGGTAAAACATTTACATCTTCATTTTTACTTATCTCTAATGAAAAATAAGCATTTCCTTTGATTATGAATGTAGACAATAGAGTATCATTCCGAGAAGGAGTCCATCAGCTTCATCAGATGACCAAAGGGGTCTGAGACAAAAGAAAAGGTTAAGAGCCCTTCCAACGGATGGTCTCTGAAGTCCTTTTCCGTGATTTTCGAGTCCAATCCACTCACTCTACAGAAGTGGTACCTTAACCAGAATGAACAGTTAGCCAGTGACCGAGGCAGGATGGATTGCAGCTTTCACTCTGAGTCCGCTATCCTTTTCACTACAACGTGCTGTGGAGGGGAACTATTAGCACCCCCTCCCTCTGGGGTGGTAGGAAACCATCCCTCAGAAGAACCAGACAGACCCCCTTAGAGTAGACTTCATCTCCTTCTGGGGTAAGAAGCCATGAGGGACGCTGGACTCTGCACCGGATTCTGATCAACAAAGAGGTGGTAACTAGAGAGGAAACCATGGCAACCAGATGGCGCAGGGCATAGAATGCATAGTGCTTTCCACTTGGGAACAGTTCATGTTGTTAGGAAGTGTTTCCTTAGATTGAGCTAAGCTTTACTTCTATAACTTTTTGGTCTATATAACCTATCTGGTTATAGGATTGGAGGTGAAATGCATCCACGGCAGAAATATTCTCTCTCTCCTCTAGCCCCCAATTTTGGAATATTGGACATTGCCAGCTACACTTTTTGCCTTATTAACAAAGGAGCCAGGAGGACTCAGATTCAAATTCTGAATTAGACCCATACTAGCTCCATGACCCTGGGCAAATCATCATTTGCCTCATTTGGAAAAAGGGGGTACTAGTAACGGCTCCATCCTAGGGTTGTTTTAAGGTTAAAATGAAATATTTGTATAGTATACATACACACACATATACAAACAGATACACATATATATAATTTGAATAGCACATTCATATAGTACCTCTGTAAATGAGAGCTATACTATTACTAGTTTTGGGGAGGCAATCAGGGTTAGGTGACTAACCCGAGGTCACACAGCTAGTAAGTGTCTGAGGCTGGATTTGAACTCAGGTCCTCTTGACTCTAGGGCCTGTGCTCTATCCATTGTGCCACCCTATTATTACAAGTATGATAAACAATGAGAATCTTAGGAATGGAAAGTGAGGACTTTCCCTTGGGTAATTGTATCATGGGTATCTGGTCTGCATACCTTTAGTTGCACACTCTAAGGAATCTGGAGAGCACACCCTTGTCCTGTGCCTTATCTGCTCCCTGACCTCTCTGTGTTCCTTTGGTTGTGCCCATGGTAGATGGTTCCACTAGGAAACTAGGAAAGGAGCCCTGGGCTTCTGAAGGACAGGAACTCTCCCACACCCCGTCCCCGCCAAGCATGCGTTCCATGTCTCAAAGAGTGAAAGGGCCATGTCCAAGGGCACTATGGATGAGGCAAAGAACCCAGAGGGCCAGGCTCTCCATCTCATCCTCAGATTTCAACTCTTTCCAAGGGTCCCGAAACACCTTAAAGTAAGATGATCCCAATGCTTCTGCAGAAGGTTGCTGGAAAAGAAACTGCTCTAACAAGAAAAGTCTAAGATAGTGTGGTGGGAAGAACATGGGGAATCGGAGGACCTGAGTTCAAATCCTGTCTCTAGCACTTTTTAACTCTGGACCTTAGGCAAGCCACTTGATCCATCTTGGCCTCCATTTCTTCACGTGTAAAATGAAGGCCCTAGATCACGTGAGTTCTAAGGTCCGTTCTGGCTCTGTTTCCTAGAGGCTGGCCCCCAGAGGCCAGTGTTGCTGTTCCTCTTGGCCCCACCCCCTCATGCCAACCAGCTTAGCTCGAGTTCCCATGGGCAGACTCTACCCTTTTTCCAGGCCATTGGCTTCTTCCTTACCGACAAGGTCTCCTCCGCCATCACGGGACCGGAGACGGAGGCAGGCACACTGGGACAATCCTGTTTCGCCCAGGACTGATAATGCAGTTTGTAGGTGGGCACTGGGTACAACAGGTCAGTCTCCCTTTCAGGATCAGCTACCCCAGCCACTGACTTGGGCTTATTCTCTAGGTTCCAAGAGCCCCCTCCTCCCTCAAGCAGGGATGTGTGGGTCCACTGAGTCTCTCGTTCAAGCCTCCCTTGCTCAGTCCTTTCCTCTCCCTCGGATACTAGGAAGCTCCAACAAGGCTCTTCATGAGCACTAGTGACTGAGGTAGGGCTCTCCAGGAAGAGAGGATTGTCAAAGAACAAACTCTCCTCCTCTTCCCCCCACTCCACAGGAGAGCCGAGGGGCTGGTCCTGGGGAAACTCTCGGGGCTCCTCCTCCGGCCCACTGCTGTCTTCCTCAGAGTCCGCCGCCATGTGCGACAACCTGGGGCCAATGCCCTGGTCTTGGGAATCTTGCCCACGTGGGGAGAAGCTTGGGAGCTCCATGGGGGAAGGTATGCAGCGCCTTAGCTCTTCTCGGAGCGCATCTGTCTTTTCCAGCTCTTCTTCCAGGTCAAGGACGCACATCTGGGCCTGGAGGATGCCAGCCCAGAACATGACCTGGGGGGAGTTGTTCCGGGTGTCTCTCCCCGAGTGACAGCGTTCTCTTGGAGAACTGGGTGAGGCATCCCTATTTGATCTAAGGTAGCATTCTGCAAGAGGTAACACCTGTGAGCTGTTGTTAGCACCCAGGATTCTGGGAACATCTTGGTTTGCTGGATCAAAAACCCAGGTTTGGTCTGTGCAAGGTCCAGGAACCTCTGTCGGCTCATAGACTCCCCTTGGGGGGTCTCCAGAGACTGGCTGAAGATCCTCCCCCAAGTGGGGCAGGTGATAACCCATGGACTCAGGATGACTGGGGAGCCCTTGGTCATCCATCATCCCAGACAGTGTAGCAGCAGGCTGGGAACCTCCTGCCTCCTCTGCCTACAATCCCATTGTCTTTGCTGAGAGCAGGGCAGGTCAGAGAAGTCCTGGGATGCACATGCGTCTACCCTGTGAAGCCAAAGCAAACTCCAGTTAGTGAACTCTGGGTTAGATCCAACAAAGCCTCCAAGGAAAATCACACCCCTGAGGGGGCTCAGAAGAAAACAGAAAAGTGTGGGGTAGCTCAAGCCCAAGCCTGGCATGCTCCCTGGGGTAGGAGGCAGAAGGCAGGTCAGCTTCCAAGGAAGGCTAAAGAACCATTTGGGGTGTGTGTGTGTGTGTGTGTGTGTGTGTGTGTGTGTGTGTGTGTGTGAATGGTCAGGCCCAGGTTAAATGAGAGGGTGCCTCCGACTGGAATTTGGCCTGCCTTCCAGAAAATCCTGTGTATTTTCTTCCATGTATCCTGTATATAACTTGTTTGTGCCTAGTTATTTCATGCTGTCTTCCTCACTAGAGTGTAAGCTCACTGAGGGCAGGGACCCTCTTTTGCCTTTCTTGTGTCCTCAGCCCTAGCACAATGCTTAGCACATAGTAGGCGCTTAGTAAATGTTTGTTGACTGACTTCATGGAATCAGAATCTGAGAATAAGAAGGGACCTTGGAAATGACGTATTCCAACCTTCCATCCATTTCAGGCAAGAACTCTCTGAGCAGCCCCTAATCAGGGGACACTAGACTTTTTATGCAAAGTCCACCCGTCCAAGCAGACCAGAATTTGTCGGCCTGAGGAGGCACTTCCAGAAGACGGCCACCAGGTGGCAGGCAGGAGCTGAAAGAAGACAGGTGGCCTCATGAGGACTCCCAGACCCAGAGTTACAAAGGACCTTAGATACCTCCTCACTCAACCTGGTCATTTCTACAGTTGAGGAAACTGAGACCCGGGAAAGTCAGGTGACTTCACCACGATCATACAGGCAGTTGGTGTAAAAGGTGGGATTTGAACCCAGGCCCTTTGATTCCAGGCCCAGCGCTCTCTGCAGGGAGAAGAAGCTGGGAAGACTAAGTGGACCAGAGCCCGGTCAAGACCCCTGAATCCCGGGGTCCTGTCACCAGCTCTGCCTCAGTCGCCTCCTTGCATAGTGAAAAGAGCCTGCTTTGCTCACTGCTGCCCCCGAGCAAAGTCAATGTGGAGACCCTTTGGGCTAAATTGAATGTGTGACAGTATCTGTGCCCCAACATAACATGACTTGCCCAAGGTCACCTTGTCCTGGCTTAAAGTAAGTGGACATAAACATCTGGATAATATTCCCAGGGCCTCAAGGCCATCAGTGGCCCTCTAGGTCCTCGAGTGCGACAGCCGCAGGTTCTCTACCCTGGTCAGGTCTATAGAAGGAGGGGGCTGGACTTGACCCTTCCTGCTCTAAATCGACCGTCCCATTCACTTGATCTGGCTAAGCCTCAGTTTCCCTACCAGTAAAATGGGGATAATAACCCCTCGCAGCACCTACCTCCCAGGGTTGCTGGGGGGGCTCAGCTGAGATGAAAAAGCCTCGGCAAATCTCAAAGCGTCATGGAAACACGAGGCCACGAAGACTTTTTGACCCTGGTCCTTCCTGAGCCGTCTGAGGAAGCCCAGAGCTAAGAAAGAGATTCCTGACCTGAGCAAGACTGGCGGCTACGGCCCCACCGGCCCAGGTGGACAGACCTCAGTCCCGGAGGAGAAGGGGCCTCAGCTTTCCATGGGGCCTTCAGGTGTGCAAAGAGCTTTCTTTACATATATTAATTTATTTGAGCCTTAGAGCAATCCCTGCGAGGTAGGTGCTATGCCCGTTGTATAGACGAGGAAGTCAAGCCTGAAAGATGTATGTAACTTGTTTAGTGCAAGTTATGTGACTTGCATAGATGAGAATTAGCTGAGGCAGGATTTGAATTCAGGTCTTCCTGCACTCTATTCACTCAGTGGGTTCCCTGTATCAAAGACCTCACTCAGCCCTCAGGCTTTATTGAGAATCATTCCCTGTCCATGTGAGGCCTCATTCACTCAGTCCTGGAAACTTCCAGTTCCCTCCGACAAAGAACCCCATGATTTCTCCAGGCCCAGCCGAGGCTGGTGACTCAGGGGCTGGTTTCGCCTGTCCCATTCAGGCGCAAGCCGGAGGAAATGAATCGGAGAAGTCCCTGAGGCGGGGGAGAGACTCTGGACCCACGCTCCAGCAGGACAGGGAGCCCGCCTTCCTGGGTGCAGGGACAGGCAAAGGAAGAAGACATCGCATGGTGGTCAGACCTCTGCCCCCAGAGATAGAGACATCTCCCAGGAGGCCCCACATCCTGCCAGGAAGGAAGAAAGATTGTCGTTCATGCAAATACAGCCATTGAGAGAGAGACAGAGACAGAGAGGGGAGGGAGGAGGAGGGAAAAGATGGGGGGGAGGGGGAGAGAGATGGAGGGGGGGCATAGAAACAGAAACAGAGGGGGGAAGGAGGAGAGGGAAGGAGGAGGGGGAAAAGAGTCAGAGAGAGAGAGAGAGACAGACAGACAGAGACACAGGGGGAGGGAGGGAGGAGAAAGAGACAGAGACAGAGAAGGGAAGGAGGAGGGAGGGGAGAGAGATAGAGGGGGGAGGGAGGAGGAGGGGAGGAGGGGGAAGACAGTCAGAGACAGAGACAGAGACAGAGACAGAGACAGAGGGGGAGGTGAGGAGAGAGAGAGACAGAGACAGAGGGGGAGGGAGAGAGGAGAGAGAGACAGAGGCAGAGAGAGGAGGGAGGGGGAGTGAGAAAAGGAGAGGGAGGGAGAGAGAGAGAAAAGTCTTCGAGGGGGAGAGTTCCTTGGGTATGTTTGGAGAGGACTTCCCCCCTCAAAGCCCTGATTGCCAAATCTGAAGGTCGAATGCCAAGGTCAAAAAGAAAGATGGAAGAGGAAGGAGGGGGAAGAAGAGGAGAAAGAAAAGGGAGAGGAGGAAGAGGAGGACAACGTGTCCAGCCACCTGCCAGCCGCGGGGGTCTCCTTAGAGGCTGGCTGTGTTTTGTTTCCTCTCTCTAACCCCGGAGTTTCCCCCCAGGTTGTTGCATGGGAGAGCGCACCAAGCAAGCCCCCCCCTCCCACCCCAAGCCCAGAAGCTCCCTACCTCTCCTTCCTTGTTCTCACTCTGCTGGGGGCAGCCGGCACTGGAGGGGCTGCCACGCCCTTAACCCCACCCCAAAACACTGTACCTAACTAATAACGATGAAACCAATAGTAACAAGAACATTTATGTAGCGCTTTAAGCTTTACAAGGCACTTTAAATACAGTATTTCACTTGAAACTCACAACCACCTTGTGACCAAGGTGCTCTTATTTCTCCCATTTTGCAGATGAGGAAACTGAGGCAGAGAGAAGTTGTGTGACTTGCCCAGGGTTACGCTGCTAGTAAGTATATGAGGCAGGATTTGAACTTATTCTTTCTCACTCCTCTGGGCTCCCTAGGGGCCACTGTGCAGACTCATCCCCATCTACCTTCTTCTCTCCTTCCCCTTCCCTCTCAAAACATCTGATGCCATGATGGAAAAAGCAATTGATCTCTCTACAATACATCTGGCATTTGGGTCCTCTTGAGTCCAGAGGTTTTTTATCCTTTTCTTTGTGTCCTGGACCCGGCGGGCAACCTGGTGAGACTGAGGAAGCCCTCCTAGAATCCTGTTTTTAAATGCATAAAATGTAACATTACTGAGTCATTTCAGTCATGTCTGACTTCACGATCACATCTGGGGTTTTCTTGGCAGGGATATTGGAGTGATTTCCCATTTCCTTCTTCAGCTTATTTTATGGATGAAGAAACTGAGGCAAACAGGGGTGAGTGACTTGCCCAGGGTCACACAGTCTCTGAGGCTGGATTTGAACTCAGGTCTTCCTGATTCCAGGCCAAGCGCTCTATCTACTGTGCAACTTAGCTGCCCTGTAAAATCTAATGTATAAGATTATAAAGGAAACCAATGATAGTGAAATAGTTACGAAAACATATGTGTGTGAGTGTGTGTGTGTATATATATATATGTATATATATATATATATATATATATATATATATATATATATGAACAAAATGAGTATGTTAAGTATTAGAGCAGGGTTCTTAAACTGGGTGCTATAAACCTGTGTTATATATATATCTGTGTATATACACATATATTTCACATATATGTTATATGCATATATTACACATAACATTATATAAGATACATGTATATACCACACATGTATATGTTGCAAGTATATAACATGCAACATATATGTTTGTGTATATGCATTTATATAATGCATTACACATGTGAGATATATGTATATGCATGTATTCTCTCTTTGTCTCTTTCTCACAAGCTGATAGCAACAAAGTTAAGAGCACTGCTCTAACTATATCGCTCTAATTATATAGCTGATCTCCCAATTATCTCTCACCTGAACTCCTCATAATAGCCCCAACTGGTGTCCCTGCTTCAAATATCTCTGCCCAAAATCTTCCTAAGGCACAGGTAGGAGAAAGGAAGGAGAAGGAAACGGTATTTATAAAGCACCTACTATGTGCCAGGCACTGGGTTAAATATTTCTTTAAAAAAAAACAAATATAATCTCTTTTGATCTTCATAACAACTCTAGGGGGTAAGCGCTGTTATTAACTCCAGTTTACAAATGAGGAAACTGAGGCAAGCAGAAGTGAAGTGACTTGCCCAGGGTCACACAGCTAGTAAGTATCTGAGGCTGGATTTGAACTCAGGTCTTGCTGATTTCAGAACCAGCGCTATCACGTGTCCCCGGCTGCCTCTAATGATCATGACCACTTCACACTCTAAAGACTGGTGGCTTTCTGTTTCCCTTGGGATAAAATACAATTTCTTTAGCTTGGCATTCGTAGCCTTTTACAATCAGGTTCCTACATATCTTTCCAGCTTTATCATACAACATTCTTCTTTACATATTCCGCATTCCAGCTGAACTGGACCATGCATGTTTTTGCAAATTTGACATCTACTACTGCCTCCTGAGCCTGGAAAGAATTCCCTCCTTGAGGGCAGGGGTGGGTTTTTTTTTTAATTTTCCTTTGTGTCCCCAGAGCACAGCACCCAGTACTTAGTAAGTGAGGGCTTAATATGTGCTTAATGATGGGCTGATTGACTGACACGTATAGAGGCTTCGCACTCTGCTCCCTCCCTCCCGCTCCTCCTTCCCCATCCCAGTAGAACAAACGTTATACGGATGAGGACTTTCATTCCTCCTCACCCCATCATCAGCTCTTTAGCACACTGGTTGAATTTTGCTGCTGTTGAGTGGAAAGCAGACCAGGTTGTCTCAGGAAGCCCTCTCTCATCTGTTAATGGCTTCCCCAAGCCTCTCAAAGCACCAGGTAAACACGCCTTGCTTTTCAAGCTATAATGGGCGCCCTTGCCGTCTGAGGAAGGGGCACTAGGCAGACGGATTTCCCAGATGCAATGATACAGTACGATCGTGGGTCACTTCCTGACAACTAGGGAGGTCACAGCCTCTAATGCAGACACGCTGCTCCTAACCTGCTGAAGACCCTGTTTCGGGAGCCTGTCGGCCTTCGTGGACTTGGAACCCCCATTGCCCATCTCACGTGGTTCTTTGTCCACCAGCCCCGGTCTTGCCCGTGGGGCTGCCCTTGACCCTCATGCTCTGGATTGTTGAGTGTTCTGGTCTCAGCGGCCTAAGGGAGAGCTCCTGGGGGGCTAAGCTTCGGCCATTGCTTCCCTCGATCTTTCCTTTGAACTCCTTTGGATTTCTTTGCAGGTGGGGCAAGGTGCTTCAGCCTGTTTATAACCAAGAGGGTCATGGTGGTGATGGAGGAGGAGGGCCTTTCTTTCCATCACAGAACCCTGGATGCTTGGCTACGAGCCAGTACTCGGTGAGCACAGGAGAAGTGCTGTCTGTGATGTAGGCCGGAAGGAGTGGGGTGAGGGCTGGGAGGATGTGGGGGATGCTCTTAGTGCAGGGTGAGATACCGAGTAGGCATTCACGAAATACCTGCTAACCGATTGATTGTTTAATCATCACATAATTAGCTTTTCATCTTCTCCTAGCTGGGCTTTCTCACAAAATCATAGATTTAGAAATGGAAGGGACCTTAGAGGTCATTAAGTCCAGCCCTTTATTTTAGAGATGAGTAAACTGAGGCCCAGAGACAAAAAGACTCGCCTGGATCACATAGGTAGTTAGTATCCAAGGCAGGATTTGAACCCAGGTCTCCCTGATTCCAAGGCCAGAGTACTACCCACCCACCCATCTCAAGAACATCTCCCATAGGACTCTTTCCATATCCTTGATCTGAGGTCCCTTGTCCCATCCCAGGCCCTTCCCAGTGCTAAAAGTGGATTCACATCACTCACCCCTCCAGGACTGAGAGAAAGAGTAAGTTGGCCTGGACCTCCTCAGGGATCAGCTCCAACCTCCGTGGCCTGCCTGGTGAATGGGGCAGCGCTAGCTAGCTTCCGCCTTCCGCCTTTCAGCTCCTAGTCACCTCCCCCATGGTTCCCCCAAGAGCTCCCCTGTTCACACACTTCCTGCCCACAAGATGTAGCTTTGCCCAAAGATGGCCCAAGCTGCCTCCTCTTCCCCTTTCTCCCTCTTGGCCCTCCCTGCTCTGCCCAATGGCTGCCCACCTGCCCCTACACCAGGCTCAGATTTAGGGCCAGGCCCTGTCCTTCCCTGGTTTTCACTGGGGTTGGGGTTGGCAGGGAGGCAGGAGACAGTCACCACCCTCCCTCCCTGCTCTGTGGCTCTCAGTCATTTCTATGTCATCTCTGTTCCTCCACCTCTTATGCTTCTCTGGGGGACCGAAGCAGTTGATGGAGGGGGGTTGGGTGCCCATTTTCTCTGCTTTCCCACCCTGGAGTCCAGCATGCATATGCTTGAAGCATGTGCTTGTAAGGTACTCCAATCACCCCTTTCCTTTGCATGCAGACTTTTACAAAGACATGCATATGATCTCCACACCTCTTGGGAGTAACAGGGCAGAGACTGCCATCCTTATTTATCACAGGTGCACATGAAAGTGGGTGAAGTGACTTACTTAAAGTCAGTCTTGGAGCCGGAGTAGAAGTGGGGTCTTCTGACTCCCAGCCCAACCCACGTTCTATTAAGAAAGCAGCAGCGCAAGCTGGGAAATCTACCTTCTGGGCATCCTGATCTTTGTCCTATGTTTAGGTGGGGGGCATAAGAGCAATGGTGTATGGAGAGAGGGGCATTAACAAATGAGACCCCCTAAAAGCCCTGCCTTGAGATCAGGGCTGCCCCCAGTTCCTTCTTCCATGACAAGGAAAGAAATAGTTCTTGGAGCCACAATGGGGAGAGCTTTCCAGGGTCTGGGCCAGCCTAGACCCCATGGCTGGGTCTAGATTGCACAAAGACGTTGAGGGAGAGGCGTCCTTCTCTATATAGGCCCAGAACCAAGGCTGAGCTGACCAGCAGGGCCTCTCAAACTGTAATGGACCGATGGCCCTTCCAAGTCTAAATGGATGAGTCTGTGAACTACAATTAGGGCGAGGCAACACGGGCCTTAGGGCACCGATACCCAGGGGGTGCATTTCTTCCTGGTGATTTTCTGGCCCACCAGCCCCATGACTTTCAGGCCTTTTCTAGGCCTGTGTCAAGATCCCCAGATCGACATCATGACACCTCATTTCCTTGCCTAGCTCCTGTCCACTACTCACAAGGGTCCTGTCCCTGTCACACCCTTCTCTCAACATCCACCTTTGCCCAGGGTTTGCCTGTCACCTTTCCCCAACTAGCAATAATAAATGGGCTGGACTCCCTGGGGAGTGGTCTGCTTCTCCTCTGCTACAGCTGTCAGCTATGCTGCCTGGACCAGATTGTCTACCACACCTCCTCCCATCCATCCCTCTGCCCTTCCCAAATGAATTCACCCCAGGAGCAAGAATGGCTGGTTAAGTGGGGCCAGTGACCTTAGGTTCCCAACCCCCTGGGTCTTCCCTTCTTGCATCAAGTCACACAGAGTCCAATCCACCTGCCTCAGTCTGTACTTGACACGCAAACTGGACAGACAGGCCGGCAGCAGGGCAAAGCACCCCCCACCCCCAACCCTTTATTCTGGGAGCATAAGCTCACTTCCTGTTTGCTTAAAGAGGAAGCTGGGTGATGGCAGGTAGTGAGTGGGGTGGAAGGGGCCTGAACTCTTGAGAGCTGCTCTATGGGGCTGAGGGAGGGGATCAGAGCTCTTAGAGAGGAGTCACCCCGGCTCAGCCTCAGACTTCCTCAGCTCTTCGCCCAGCACTGTCAGATACATGCTCACACACACTCCTACAGCCCCTGAAAGTAAGAGAAAGATCAGGGTTCTCAGCATCCAAGCATCCTGACGCCCTCCTCAGATGCACTGTCAAGTAGCCTGGCTCGTCATTATCACCAGCAGTGGGCTGTCTAGGGATGATGAGGCAGGGGACGTGGGCTAACAGATTCTAGCGTTACCCTGAGTCAACACGCTTCTAGATGTACTTCCTGTGGGTACTTGTCCTTTTTGAGAAGACTCCACTAAAGCCACATCCTTCTGTTCATGGAAAGAGATTCACACTTGCCCAGTGTCCCTCCCACCCATGTGGACAGACTTCTCCCACTTCATGAAGCCCTTAATGTGCAAACTGGACAGGCAGGCAAGCAAAGCCCCCCCTATTACCTCTAATCTTCTCTGCTAGGAGCAAAAACTTCTCCTATCTGACCTCTCCTCCTCAGTCTCCCACTCTGGGTCATCATCTGTGTCCCACATAAGCATAGCTCACGACTGTTCCGGGGCTCTCTTCTCCTTCTTTCTCTATCTCTCTGTCTCTCTCTGTCTGTCTCTGTCTTTCTCTGTGATCTCATCAGCTTGCATATGTCCGATTATCTCTATGCAGAAGACTCCCAGATCTGTAGATCTCATCCCAGATCTCTCATCAGCTCTCATGCATCCAATTATCTCTATGCAGAAGACTCCCATGTCTATAGAACTAACTCTCATCTCCCTCCTGAGCCCCAGTCCTGAATCTCCAAATGACTGAAATTTCTGCCAGAGCAGTCTTAAACTCGCTGTATCCCAGACAGAATTCATTACTTCCCCTTCCCCTCTCTTCTGACCTTCCCTGTCCTCTCAGTTATCCAGAATTGCACCTTCAAAGCTGTCTTTTATTCCTCCCTCTCCCTAACTTCCTTCCACATCCAAACAGCTGCTAAATCTTGTCAACTAGGTGGTGCAGCGAGCTTGGAGTCAGGAAGACCTGAGCTCAAATACAGCCTCAGATGCTTTACTAGCTATGTGACTTCACGTCTGCCTGCCTCAGTTTCCACATCTGTAAAATGGGGATAATACTAGCACCTACCTCCCAAGGTTATTGTGAGGATCAGTTGAGAATAATTGGAAAGTGCTTTGTACAGTGCCTGGCACACAGTAAGTGCTACATGAATGTGAGCTGTTATTAGGAGCTGTTATTGATTCTACCTCCCTGACCTCTCTTGTATCCTGATTTGCATTCAGACTGCTATTCCTCTTCACTCGTAGCTTCCTAATTGCTCTCCGCTCTTCAATGCACCCTGCACACCGCTGCCAAAATTATGCTCCTAAAGCTCAGGTCTGATTATGACACTCCCCTCCTTATGAACTTTCAATGGCTCCCTATTACCTTTAGAAATACAGATGTCAGGGTTTGGCATTTAAAGCCCTTCACAGTCTGGCTGCAGCCAGTCTTTCTAGACTCCTCCTCACACACGCTATGTTCCAGCCGCACCAGCAGACTTAGTATTTCCTCTGCACATCACTGTACCCTCTGCAGCTCAGCACAGACCATCCATGATGCCTAGAATGCTCTCACTTCTGCATCTTAGGATTCCTACTTTCCTCAAGGCTCATTTCAAGCACCACCTCCTCCAGGAGGTCCTTCCTGATGCCCCCTAGGAGGTTAGTCCTCTCCTTACCTCCCCAGAAATGACCTTGTATGGACTTGGAATAGACTTTGTATTGTATGAATTGTGTGCTGTATGTGTTGTTTCTTCCCAGTAGAAGATAAGCTTCTTGAGGCCAGGGATTGTTACATTTTTGTCTCCATCTCCCCAGTCCGTAGTGCAGTGCCTGGCATACAGTAGGTGTTTAATGAATGCTTGCTGAATTGAATTGAGAGCAATGTGCAAAAGCCAGTCAGGCTACTATATGAAGCACCATTTACCCTCGGGTTGAATTTTTGCTGAAATGAATTAAATTAGGCTTGTGCACTTTAGATTTGTCCAACTCTCTTACTTCACAGAGGAGCACCTGAAGGCATGAGAGAGAAGGTTTTCCCTGAGGTCACACAGCTAGAAAGTTTCAGAGTTAGGTTTTAAATCTTGGTGTTCTTTTTTCTTTTTTTTCAATTGAATTGAATTGGATAGGGTGCTGATCTGCTGGGGAAAGGGCCCTTTAGAGGCAGGGCCAAAGGAAGGCACAACCCAAACCTCTTCTTCACCCCACCCATGTCCCTCAGGAAGGGCAGGAAGTAATTGCCCAGGAGACTTACAGAAGCTATGATCTCTTGGATTGGACTTCCAGTAGCTGGAGGTAGGTGCAGTGACTTCTAAAAACCTCAAAAGTTCCATCCACGTGGGAGCTTTCTGTTTTCTGGGATGTTGCAAGACAAATTAAGATTAATAACAACTAGCATTTATAGGATACTTTAAAGTTGGCAAAATGCTTTACAAATATTATCCCATTTGATTTTCACAACAGCCCTTGGAGGTTGGTGCTATTATTACTTTCATTTTACAGAAAATTGAGGCTGAGGGAGATTAAGTGATTTTCCCCAGGATCACACAGCTAATAAAGTGTCTGAAACAGGATTTGAACTCAGGTCTTCCAGACTCCTGCACTCTATCCATGGTGCCTCTCCAGTTTTAGAAAGGGATATGGTATCAGAGTATTTGGGTTCAAATCCTGGCTTTACCATTTACTACTTCTCTGTCCTTAGAGTTTGGGCTTCAGTTTCCTCATCTGTAAAATGAAGGAATTGGACCCTGTGTCCAGTTCCAGGTATATGATCCCATAAGTAGCAGAACCCAGATTATCTGACTCCAAATCAAATCCTAGAGAGTTAGAGCCAAACAGCTAAAGGGTCTTAGTTAGAGGCTGAAAAGGTTTTGTCCCATCTCCTCATTTTATCCATTGGGAAACTGAGGCCAGAGAGAGAAAAGACCTGCCCAAAGCCCCATGGTTCAGAGCCCATTGATCTCTTCATCTTCCTTCCTTTCTACCTCGCCACTGCCACTGAGCTGACAACATTGGTTCTAAATTATATGAAAAGCTTTTTGATCTAGCTATGATGAGGAGATGTGTGTGTGTGTGTGTGCGTGTGTGAATATGTGAGTATGAGTGTGTGTGAATATGTGAGTATGAGTGTGTGTGAGAATGTGTGAATATGTGGATATGAGTGTGTGAGTATGAAAGTGTATGTGTGTATATGTGAATACGTGAGTATGAGATTATGTGGGAGTGTGTGCATGTGAATATATGAGTATGAGTGTGTGAGTGTGTGTTTGTGTGTGAATATGTGTGAATATATGAGTATAAGTGTGTGAGTATGTGTGTGACTGTGTGTGTATATGTGAATGTGAGTATGAGAGTATGTGAGAGTGAGCATGTGTGTGTGTGAATATGTGAGTATGAGTGTGAGAGTGTGTGAATGTGTGAATATGTGAGTATGAATGTGTGTATTTATGAATATATGAGTATGAGTGTGTGAGTATGTGTGTGTGTGAGTGTGTGTGTATATATGTGAATATGTATGAGAGTATGTGAGAGTGAGTATGTGTGTGTTTGTGTGTATGAATATGTGAATATGAATGTGTGAGACAGTGTGTGTGTGTGTGTGTGTGTGTGTGTGTGTGTGTGTGTGTGTGTGTGTAAGGAGGGAGAGGGGTTCTAGATGGGTAGTGAGAGAACAGAACTCTGTGGCTCAGGACTGTTGCTTGTGTGTCTCTTTCCTGGTCCTGTCTTTGGGGCTGGGTGTGTAACCAGGCTCTGGTCTCCCTACTCTAGTCCTCCCTGGCCTATCTGCACATCTGTAGTCCAGGAGGTGTGGGTGCTAGGAAGGCTGAGGTTTGAGCAGATACTTTTAGGCTCTGAAACATGTTCATGAGAGGAGCGACAGTGAGGGAGTTCTGGATGCAGGCCACCCCGGGCTCTTTTTTTTCTCTCTCCTGAAAATCTTCCTTTGCCTTACAGACAAGATAGAGAAAAGGAGGAAGCCAGAATGAAGATGGAAGGAAGAGCAAGTGTCTGTCTCCCTCATCAAAGGGCACGTGGCCAAATCTTGATGGATTTGGAAGCCAAGCCCTCCTTTGATTAGCCAATGTTTGTCTGCTGTACTCATGACAGAACAACCTTTAGGGAATAGAGATGTCCTTAAATCCAATTCATGCAGAAGTCAAGACATCACACATCACACAGTGACATCATTGCTCCTCTTCAGAAATGAAGGATGAGCAACAAAGAGAGGCCGCATAGGACTTGTGATGTTTTTAGGGGGTCCAGCGAGTACCTCTTATAAATCTGAAGCAGCAACATGGTCAGTTCATTCACTTGTAGAATCATTTCCTACCTTGAGTCAGGGGCAGCTGGGGGAGCCATGGTTCACAGAGCGCTGGGCTTGGAGTCAGGAAGATGAGTCTTCCTGAGTTCAAATCCAGCCTCAGACACTTACTAGCTGTGTGACCCTGAGCAAGTCACTTCACCCTGTTTGCCTCAGTTTCCTCATCTGTCAAATGAGCTGCAGAAGGAAATGGCAAACTACTCCAGTATCTCCGCCAAGAAAACCCCAAATGAGTTTCAACAACTTTTCCCCAAAGGCCTCAAGTTAAAGGGGTGGGGTGTCTCTCATGGTCTTTCTATTAAGCATTACCCCCTCCAAATCCTCTTTTAAAATTTAAATAGAAGAGATATGGCACTCTACCTCTCTCCTTTCTTTGTAAAAGGTATGTGCTATGGTATACACCCATATACTAAGAGTATGGAATGGTACATAGACTGTTGAACTTGGCCAACACGTTGGTCAGTTTGGCTGACCTGGGTTTTCTTTCTTTGTTATAAAGAATAGATTTTCAGGAGGGCAAGGGAGAGGAAAGGGATACATTGGGAAGTAAAGGTGAAGAAAAATCTAAAGATATCCACAAAAATTTAGATTAAAAAGAAAAAGTAAATATGGCTGGGAAGGGTGACATGTTGAGTCCCTAAAAAGCTTATTGGGAATTCATTTATCAGATACCTTGAGGAAGGGGAGCATTGGAGAGGAGTCTGGGAGGGGTAGAGAGGGTACCAAGAAGAAAGTGAGTAGTGGTGAAGGGGGATAACAACTTTTCCCACTTCCCAATTCTGCCTCATTTATGGGTAGCAGATAAATCTCTCTCTTCATTCTCAGGCCTGTGCTCTGAATTCCCTTGCCCTTTTCTATCGGGTTGGAAAAGAATGGCACAGCCTGGCCCCTTGGTACCCAGGCATCACAGGGAGGGAAGGAGTGGTGACGTTACGCAGGGTGGGTGAGGAATACCAGGTGCCCGTAACATAGTAGGCATTAAGAAATAGGAAAAATCTTATGATTCTAATAATATCACTCATTTTGGGGAGGTAGTGAGGTAAAATCTTTGAAACTCTGGGACAGGAACAGAAGAGAAGGCCTGTTTAATGTCTAGGTGGGAGGAGTTAGTTGTGACAGGAGTTGTGGGGAAATGGAAGTTTCCCCTGCCTAAACACGTCTCCTTTACCACATTGCTATTACCATATCTGCAATTTCCACTACTAGCCACTCCTCAGGGTTAAGGCTTTGAAGGACAATGCTGAAGGATATAAATATTTCCTTGAGATATTGATATATTAATCATTACTGGCCATTGACATCTCATCCTAAATTATTCACATTCAGGTACAAGGGTTCTTAACCTGAGATCCATAAGCTTATTTTTTAAATAAAATTTTTGGTAGCTATTTCTATACAATTGGTTTCCCCTGTAATCCTATGTATTCAATTCTGTGCATTTTAAAATGATTCTGAGAAGGGATCCGTGGGCTCCCCCAGATTGCCAAAGGGGTCTGTAACACAAACAAGGTTAAGAACCCTTGGAAACAAGGCTTTCAGGGAAAGGGAACTAGGACCTTTAGGTTTGGATGGGAGAGAAATAGAAGGAAAAAATCCAGAATATGGCAAGAATGGGGAAAGGCTACTAGAGAAGATAGGCCCATGCGAAACTGGAAGGCTTAGGCTAGGAGCAGGGCAGGCAGGGTATGCCCAAGACATGAAGTGAGACAAGATGGAGCGCCATCTTAATGGATGTTTGTGGAGGTTCTGAAACATGAACCCTCTCCAAGATGACACTGCCAGGAAACGTCAGAGGTGGGATTCTGACCCCAAGTCAGCTTTCTGAGCTCAGAAGGCTTACATAGCACTTTCTTCCCAACAACCCGTGAGCTCAGCAGCCCAAGAATAATCATCTTCAGTTTTTTTGAGGAGGAAACTGCCTGACTCACTGACGCCAAACAGGAATAGCCTGAGGGTCATGTACTCTTCTTTGGGGAGAAGAAAAATAGGAGGCTCCTTCCACTATGTTCTCCCCACTGTCCCTCAAAGACATTTTGCAATTTCCTTCCCCTGCATCTTTGCTCAGGTCATTGCCCCCTGCCTAGAAAGACTCTCACTCCTCTTTGCCTGCCCTTGAAGGTGCAGCTCCATTTCTTAGGTCCCTATTCAAGTCTGGACTTGGAATCAGAGGGCCAGGTTCAGCTGCTGCCTCATTGTAGGGCCTTGGGGAAGTCATTTCACCTGTATGGCCCCAGCCTTTCTGTCTGTAAGATGAGAGAATTGGAGTGGATGCCTCTAGGATCCACTCCCGGCTCTAAACAACATGATAGCCCCATCATAAAAACAGCCCTGCTTTATTTCAGCTCAAATCCGGCCCTCTCCAAGGAGTCCTTCCCTTCCCTGTCAGCACCTTTGCACTACATCCAGAATGTAAGTCGTACCTTTTCCTCTGAAGCCTCCCCTCTTCTGAACCTCCCTATTAGTGTCGAGGTGTGGATGGGGTGTTAGGGAGGACTAGTGCCTCTAGCACGAGGGCTGCTGTGACCTTTGCTGCACATCCACCTTTAGTGTCCACCTGTCGCCCAACACTCAACCCCGGCTCCAAGAAGCTGTAGCATGTGCAGCGGCCACACCCCAGGAAACCATCTCAGGAGACGGGCTAAACCAGGTTGGAGGCCACTGAGAGGCCTCAAATCTGTGGGTGAGTTAGGGGGATGTCTATTCTAAGTGTGTGAAGACTCCCCCCCAGTGGAATAGGCGGATGAGAACTTTGTTCCAATGGCCATGAAGGTGGCTGAAGCAGGCAACGTGGAGAGGTTAGAGCTTGGTCAGACATGGAAGACGCCACGGTCATCCACTGCACCCTGAGCCACCACCAGTCAGCCTGACCTTTGTCCTGCCCCTGGACTTCTGATAACTCAGGAACAGAGAGTGACGATTTTGTGCAGCTCGGCCACACTTAAATCTGATTCACATCAAAGTCAAGACCCACCTCCCTGAAGTGATCTGGTCCCCCACCCTTGGGGTCATCCCCAACAGCTCACTCACATTCTCTCCACAAATCCAATCCGTCACCACAACTGTCGTTTCTACCCACCGTATGCATCCTCTTTTCTCTGACACTGCCACCCCCCTGGTTCAGACCCACACCCCCTTGGGCCTGGGCTGTTGCAGTAGCCACTGGTGGGTCTGCCTGCCTCAAATCTCTCCCCACTCCAGCACAGGTCTGACCATGTCACTCCCACCCCCCTCCTCAGTAAACTTCAGTGGCTCCCTATGGCCTTCAGGATTAAATATAAAATCCCTGTTTAGCTTTTAAAGCCCTTCCCGATTGGGTCCCTTCTTCTCATGTCCTGGAACACTCCTCATTTCCACCTCCCAGCTTCCCTGACTTCCTTCAAGACCCAGCCCATCCTACCTTCCCTGGAGGCCTTTCCATTCCCTCCGGGTTATCCCACATAACTAGGCCTTCCCCCTGGCTTGCCTCACCTCCCATCTGCACTGTGTCTAAGAAGTTTGCATTCTTTTCTTTTGTGGATAGGCACTCTTTGAAGGCACTGACTGTTTTTTTCCCCTTTCTTTGTATCACCAGCATTTAGTAAAGAGCCTGGCATCCAGTGAGCACTTAATAAATGCCTGATGACTTGATGTGTTGGCCCTGTAAGGGGCTTTCCTTACAACAACCCAATTTACTAACAAGCACAGTGTGATCCTCACAGATTTATGGACTAGGAAGCTAAAACTCAGGGAAGTTGTGTCTGCCCCCTTGTCATTACAGACCCTTGGAACATCACAGCCTGAAGTGAAACCCAGGTCTGCAGGGTAATGTTTGCTCCTCTACAAGGACCTATGTCCTGCTCTTATGAGCTATAATATCACATGGGAATGTTTTATTTTCCCAACCAGAGAGACAGCATTGTAAAGACAGGGCTACGTTTTAAAACTCTGTTTTCCTTGCAGAAATGGGCTTATATTTTCAGGGCAGTTTAAATATTTGTTGTTCAGATGAAGCAGCCCATCATTTCACAGATAGGGAAATGGAGGCCCAAAGAGTTTAAGTGACTTTCTCAAGGTCACACAGACAGTGACAGGCAGAATTTGAACACAGATCTTCTAACTCCACAGCCAGTGTACTGGGCTCCCCAGCCAGTCAAACTGAGGGCAAAATAGGGTTTAAATTCTTGTGCTCTGGAAGAGGGCTTTAGTTTATGGCTCTAAGCACCAAATGCCAAGCCCTGCTCTTGATGGCAGGAGGGACTTAGCGTGAAGCAAACGAATCCCATGATCTTGGTGTTCTGGAATATAATATTATTATTAAGCTCTGTTGGCCTTCTACTGCCTCCTTCCATTGCTCAAATCCTACTCTATGGCAGGAAAGTTGTCTTCTATCCTGCATCCATGGCCTTGCTCCACCTGAATTCTGGCTCTCCCCTTAAATTACTGCGTCCTCCTGGTGGACACTCCAGGCTCTTCTGATAGCATCCTATTGTTTAGGTTTCCTGCATTCTTATCTCTGAATGTGTTGTCTTCCCTTATAGGATGTAAGCCTCCTGAGGGCAGGGACTATTTCATTTATGACTTTTCATATCTAGTGCCCAGCATACATACTGCCTACCTGGCACACAGCATGTGCTCAATAAATACTTGACAATTGATTGATCTCCTCCCCACAACACTGTTAATGCAGGACTCTTCTCTACTCTTTATCATCCATCTCTACCCTCTTCAAATCATAACTGCCATAGTCTACTGGTCATATAACCAGGGCCTGGGACATAGAAGGGTTAGACAGAGAGGTAGGAAGGTATGACAGTGATATCCTCCAGAGTCAGGGACGCAGGGGTTCAAATTGCTGCCCGGTCACTTACTAGTCACTTAGTCTCTGAGCCTCAGTTCTTTATCTATAAAATGGACAGAATAACAGTATCTCTATCACAGTGTTGTTTCAAGGACCAAATGAGCTGATACAGGTAAAGTGCTTTGTAAACTTTAAAATGCTATATAAACAACAGCTATTATTATGATATTATTATTATTTTATACCTTATTATTATTTGGCCATTTTTATCATTGTTCACTATTATTTTATTTTTATTTTGCCAGGTTTTTTAAAAAGAATTTATTAGTTAAGAAGCATTTATTAAGCTCCCATTTTGTGTCAAACACTGTGTTAAACACTAAGGCAACAAAGAAAGGCCCCAAACAGAAGCAAAACCCAAAACAAAAAATAATAATAAATAGCCTGTCATCTCAAAGAACTCATAGTCTAATGGGAGAGACAACATGAAAACAATTGTGTCTAAACAAGCTATAGATGGTGTAAACTAGAGCTACTCAACAGAAGCGCTAGCATCATGGGGGATTGAGTTAGAATCCTGATAGACCTTCAGGACTATGAGAAGTCAAGGATATAAACATGGAAGCATCAGTAGAAGTCTGTTATTCTTGGGATGGACACATGAGGACAAGAGTTCAGAAGGAGATGCAAAGCCCAGAGATCACTTCAAGACTTGGGTAAGAGGGGAACAAGGCAGGAATCCAGTTTCTGGAAACTCAAGAATTAATTAAACTCATTTGCCCCTGGGGAGTGGGGAGTTGAGCTAGGCAGATAATTAGATAATTAGGGTCCAGACCTATTTGCACTTTTCTAGATGACTTTATTCTTTCTTCCCCACCTTCATCTTTTATTCTTCAGAGTTCATGTAGACAACTTATCTCCTCCTTCATGCACATCCCTGACTTTAAAGGTTGACTTCATTCTTTTCCCACCTTTATCATAAGCATACACCAATTGGGCACTTCATCCTCTGCCCCCTTCCTTTATTTCCTTCTGCTTCCTTGATATGACTCTTTTTCCTTGAAGATGCCATGTCCCTGGGCTGCCCCTTTCTGACATCCTTACCTATCATTTCTCACACATCCCTACCCTACTCACCAAACCAGCTTTGCATCCTCATCAGGACATTCCATCACTCAGCCCCACCCACTTCACCATGTCCATTAACTACCACTTAACTCACCCCCCACCCTAGTGTCCCAGCTTGTTTTAATCCAGCCCTTTCCCCAAATCCCTTACTCTGACCCTAATCTTTCCCAAAACCTCCTTTGACAAGCCCCTATCCTGGATCACAGCTTGGAATCAATCAATAAGTATTTATTAAACACCTACTACGTGCCAGGCACTGTGGAATACAGATACAAAGAACTACACAGTCCCTACTTTTGAAGAGCTTTCATTCCAATGGGGAAGATAATGAGGGTGTATATAATTATATGCAGCATAAATGTAAAGTGAATAAATACAAATATATTCAAGATAGTTAAATATAAGTTAGTCTGGGATGGCGGCACTAGCAGTTGGGAAGATCAGGAAAGATTTCATGCAAAAGATTGTATTTGAATTGTGTCTTAAAGGGATAGGACTTTAAAATGTTTCCTTCTCTCCCTCTATGCCTTTTTAAATTTTTCTATTTGTGTTTGTATTTTGCCCTGTTCTGCTTGACTTGGGTCTGTTTGCCCCTTCTTGGGCAAGATGGTGTCTCACTCCCTTTCCAGGGACTCACCACATTAAAGCTGAACATGGTGCACACACCCCATTGACTTTGCCCCTCCAAACTCCCAGCCTCAAGAAATCTGCTAGCTTCAGACTCCACTGTAGCGGGGATTATAGGAGTGAGCCAGCATGACCATATTCTATATCCATTAATTTTTTGTTGTTCAGTCATATCTGACTCTCCATGACCCCATTTTGGGGTTTTCCTGGCAAAGATACTAGAATGGTTTGCCATTTCCTTCTCCAGCTTGTTTACAGATGAGGAAACTGAGGCAAACAGGGCTAAGTGACTTGCCCAGGGTCACACAGCTAGTAAGTGTCTGAGACCAGATTTAAACTTGAGAAGATGAGTCTTCCTGACTACATGCCCTCAGTGCTCTCTTCACTGTGCCACCTAGCTTTTCTACTCATTCCTTAAAAGCTAAATCAAAAGCTACCTCCTTCTGGAAGTCTCCCCTGATTCTGGTCAGTAAAGACCTTCCTTCCCCTGAAGACCTTACATAGTACTTACTTTTACTTTTCTAATGTACTTCTCTATGGTTTTATTTTTGAGGCAATCAGGGTTAAGTGAGTTGCCCAGGGTCGCACAGCTAATAAGTGTCAAGTGTTTGAGGCCGGATTTGAACTCAGGTCCTCCTGACTTCAGGGCCGGTACTCCATCCACTGTGCCACCTAGCTGCCCCCTATAATGTACTTCTCATGCAGCATTGTATGTGAGGTTTTTTTTTTTTAAGGTAATTAATGCATGTTTGTTTTGTGATAAAATGCAGGAATGATCTCCCCTCCTCTGCGGCCTTCTTCTAAGTCACTGCACAGTTCTGAAGGCTAGCTTGTCACAAATTGACACCAGTCACCTTCAACCTGACCTTCCATAACCCTCCCTGTGACTCCTCAGGCCTCTCTCCTGTCCTGGTTTCTAGGCCTTCTCTCTCTCAGTAAGCCCCCATTTCTCTTACATCCCTTTTCTCTTCAGTAGATGCTGATACCTGCTGCTTTACAAGGGAAGGGTGGAAACATCCCAAAACATCAACATTTTCCTTCAACACATCACAAGAAGCAGTACAGTATGTGAGAAGCCTTTTAGTTTCTGTAGAAATATTAAGAAATATAATTATTTCCCTGCTCTAAAAAAATTCTTTCCTAAATCCTTGGAAAAATCTCTTAGAAAGATGAATGATGTAGGTCTAGGAAAAAAGGTTTTTCACAAAGAAATAGATGAGTGGTAACTATCTTTTTAAACAAAGAGTAACTCTTGTCTTGTTTTATAGGCAGATAGGTGGATACAGTAAGACCTGAGTTCAAATCTAGCTTCAGACACTTACTAGCTATGTGACTCTAAGCAAGTCACTTAACCTGTCTGCCTCAGTTTCCTCATCTGTAAAATGAGAATAATAATAGAACCTACTTCCCAGGCTTATTATGAAGATTAAATGAGATAATATTTGCAAAGTGCCTTGCAAACCATAAAGTCCTATATAAATAATGATGATGATGGTGATGATGATGATGATAGCCTCACCACCTACCTTAAGTGATTGGTGTTAGGACCTTCCCTTCTCCATTGATTAAGGATATTAATATCCATCACAGAGATAAGGTTCTTTTGCTTACTCCAGGAGTAAGGGTTGTGGTCCAGGAGAAAATAGCAATGTTACTCAACAATTCTAGAATGTTAATCCTACTTGTAATTTTTACATATTGTGGTCCTTTCCTTGTTTAATATTCCTGTAAATATTACCTCAAATTTTCTTGAGGAATTGGGTCACGTCAGAGGGCGTGGGGATGTGTGCCAATTGTTTCTTCTTCAAGCTAGAAATACCTTGGATCCAGATCAATGTTAAATTAACTCAAATTATTTCTGGCAGATTTGAGCATAAAGCAACAAGTACTAACATGAATATTTTTTTTTCTAGGTCAGGAGTGCTGGCCTGTTCCTGTAATCTCTGGTTTTGAGGAGGCTGAGACTGGTGGATCCCTTGAGCTCCCAACTGAGCTGAGAGGGTGTCTGCACCAAGTCTGGCACCAATGTGGTGGTTCGGGGTGGGAGTGGTTTAGGCTACCTAAAGAGAGGTTAACCAGCTCAAGATGGAAATTAAATAGGTCTAAAACAAGTCAAAACTTCAGTGTCAATCAGTAGTGGGATTGGACCCATAAGTGGTCATTGTACTTGAAGCCTGGCTAAGGTAGGGATACACATGCACATATCTCCATACATACATACATACATACATACATACATACATACATACACACACATACATACATATATGCACACCCATGCATATGTACATACATATATGCAGATACACACACATATATATCCATATACAGTATACATATATACACACATGTTTATTATGTTAATATACACTATTCACTATATTTTATTATATACACGCATATATTTACACATCATACAAAACACATACACACACATATATAAAACATATCTTCTGAGGAGGGGAAGGATTCATGACCAAACAAGAGATAGAGAGCATTACAAAATGTAAAATAGATCATTTTGATCATATTAAATTAAAAAGCTTTTGTACAAACAAAACCAATGCAACCAAGATTAGAAGGAAAGCAAAAAGCTGGGAAACAATCTTTACAGCGTCCCTGATAAAGGCCTTATTTCTCAAATATAGAGAGAACTAAGTCAAATTTATAAGAATACAAGTCATTCCTCAAATGATAAATGGTCAAAGGATATGAAGAGGCAGTTTTCAGATGAAAAAAATCAAAGCTATCTATAGTCATAAAAAAATGCTGTAAATCAATATTGATTAGAGAAATGCAACTCTTTAGAGTTTAGAGAATTTAGAGAAAAACCGCTCTGAGGTACCATATCACACCTATCAGATTGGCTAACATGACAAAACAGGAAAATGATAAATGTTGGAGAAGATGTGGGAAAACTGGAACACAAATGCATTGTTGGTGGAGTTGTAAACTGATCCAACCATTCTGGAGAGCAATTTGGAACTATGGCCAAAGGGCTATGAAACTATGCATACCCTTTGATCCAGCAATACCACTACTAGATCTGTATCTAAAAAGACCATAAAAAAGGGAAAAGGACCTACATGTGCAAAAATATTTATAGCAGCCCTTTTCATGGTGGCAAAATATTAGAAATTGAGGGGATGCCCATCAATTGGGGAATGGCTGAACAAGCTGTGGTATATGAATATAATGGAATACTCTTGCACAATAAGAAATAATGAACAGATTTTAGAAAATCCTAGAAAGACTTGGATGAACTGATGCAAAGTGAAATGAACAGAACCAGGAAAACATTGTATACATTATCAGCAACATTGTGTGATGATCAACTATGATGACTCAGCTCTTCTCAGCAACATGATGATCCAAGACTATTACAATGGACTCACAAAGGAAAATGCCATCCATATCCAGATAAAGAACTGATGGACTCTGAATGCAGATGGAAGCATATTTTTTTTCACTTACTTAATTCTTTTTCATGTTTTTTTTGTTATTGATCTGTTTCTTCTTTCACAAATGTGACTAATATGCAAATATTTTTACATGATAGCAAATATGTAAACTATATCAAACTGCCTACCATTTTCAGAAGGGGAAGGGGAGGGAGGGAAGGAGAAAAATGTGGAACTCAAAATCTTGTAAAAAATGAATGTTAAAAATTTTCTTGGCATATAAAATAAAATATTATAAAAACACATCTGGACCTACATGTATGTAGACACACATATACGCACAGACACAGAGATATACACACACATACAAACACATGCACTTCTATCTTTTTTTCTTAAAGAGGTATAGGGGAAAGAGTACTAGGCTGGGGATCAGAATAATTGTTACTGTTCATCCTTTGTTCTCAGAGGGGACCAATGACATCACAAGGATAGTGTCCTGACTTTCGAGTGAATTGGATTTGAGTGAGGCAGGGCTGTGCAAAGTCATCAGCCTCTCTCTCTCCTCCACAGTCATTGAAGTCCAGTGGCAAGACATAGGTCAGGATGACTGGTGATGGCCCTGGATGCAGTAGATGACCTTGGCCTTTCTAAATCAAAGTCTTTCCCAGGTCTCTGTCTGAGGCAACACCCATTCAATGACCAAGGGCTAGGTAATGATTGAGACAAAAGAAGGCCTAATTTACCTTTGCAAACATGGCAATCTGGGAGCTGAAGACCCTCGAATTTGCTGGCCAGAACAGAAAATAATTGTTCTTTATGGAGTCCTAGCTCTTCACCTTCTTGACTGTGTATGAGTATGAGCAACTCTGTAGTTCACTTTCCTCATCTGTACAATGAGGCTCACAACACTTGGCCTACCAACTCCATCAGATGGTGAGGATGGAGGTGTCGATACACACTACTGACCTGCAGAAATGGACACTGTCATTTTGATCGTTGCTACCACATTCATCATTCCATCCCTTCCTCCAGCCTCTTCTGTAATAGCATCCACTCTAGCTACAATGGGCATCTCTCCATTCTGGGATCTTGCTCTTACCATAATCTCCTCCCTGTAGGATTTTTAATTCCTCCTTTTCCAATGTTTCCTTCCCTTCCAGTTCCAAATGGACATCCCCTGGTATCCCCCTCTAAGTAAGCTCCTTGAGGGCAGTGATGTTTTGTGGTTTGTTTGTTTTTTTTGTATCCCAAGCACCTATCCATTGCAGGGCCCACAATAAGCCCTTCATAAGGTCTTGTTTTATCATTTTAAAAAATGGGGCAGCTAGGTGGTGTAGTAGTCAGGAAGACCTGTGTTCAAATCCAGCCTCAGACACTTGACACTTACTAGCTATGTGACCCTAGGCAAGTCACTTAACCTGATTGCTTCAAAAGAAAAAAAAAAGAAGCCTTTGTTTGAGGAAGGCATCTTGGTGTGGCAGAGCCAGGGCCTAGGCCCTGTTTCTTTGAGCACACTTACCCCACCCTGACTCACCCAAAGGAATCCCATACCATCCCACATACAGAACGTTCTATTTTCATTCTGAAATGACATTTCTACAGTTACTGCTCCTCATGCTCAACATTCCCTCTAACATCTTCAAGCCTTTGCATGGTGCATT